>NW_004955420.1:2107041-2121917 GCF_000276665.1 Chinchilla lanigera
GAGACGGGGCTGGGCCGCCCGGCGGCGCCGTTGGCGGGGAGGCTCCTGGAGTGCGCGGCTAGACTTGGACGCTCTCGAATCTCAGCTCCCACCCTGCGGTCCCAGACGCAGGGAAGCACTGGCATTTTATCCAAAAAGTGCCGATTGCAGACTTCCTTAAAAGTTACAACTTATTTTCCTTTCTCTTTAGCTGAGCGTTTTCTTTAAACAAAATGTAGAATTTGGCTGACGCTGGGGCCAAAAATCCGCACGTTTATCTCTCTCCATCCCTGTTTGCTTTCTAGTCTCCCTCCCCTCCTTCCCCTCCCAGGCTTAATCATATTTTGGAACGAGTGAAGTCTTTTGTTGGGTGGGCACCCTCTGATTGCTTGTCTGTTTATTTTTTAATGTGCAACTAATTTGATTTGAATTTCCTCCAGTTTACAGGCCTTGGTAGGGAACGCAAAGCAAGACGGAATATGCTACTTACCCCCACCCCCCCTTTCGTTTTTATAAATGTGGCAGGAGTTGGGGCATTGGGAAAGGGATGCGTGGTGGTTGTGGGCTAAGAGTCAGATGTGCAGACGGACCCGGAAGAAAAGGAATCTGGTGTGGAATAACATTTTTTTTTTTTCCCAAGGTTTCAGGCCTTGGGCAAAATTGCACAGCTCTGTTCAGATTTCTGCTGCTGGAGTTGCCCCTCCACCTCCAAGTTAAAACTGTGACCCGGGGTGGGGGTGGGTGGTTGCTGAGACTTGCACCATTGCCTATAGTAGCCTAGCCCTGGTTTTGTGCTTTTTGTGGGGGCCTTTGGTTCTCCTTCATTGGAGGCCGAGTCTCTGGACCAAGTGTTCAGTAAATTTTCTGGCTTCCTCGGAGCAGCTGTTGACGTGGACAAAGTCTCTGGGGATGTTTCTGGCCCCGCAAGGGGGACCTCACCTATGAGGGTACAATTCTCACTTTGTTTAGACTCCAGAGGGGCACCACCCATAGCTTGAATGAGAAAGAGACATAGCTGGGGAAAAAAAAAGTCCTATCATTATGAAATTGTTTTTCAGCTAACATGTGCTTTTAAAGTGTTTTGGTTTAAAATGCTTTTAAGAGAAAATTCATCTATAAAAATAGTGTTCATATGAAAGAAATGTTAAAACTGCAAGATCTCATGGAATAGGGGTTTGTAGCTTCTAATTACAGCATATGCAATTTCAGAAAGATATTCCGGTAATCTTTTAAGACAGACTTTATAAATAGCTTACATCAGAGCGTGGACTATATTGGAGAGCCAGTCTTCTGGGGTTTCTGGAAGAATGTTTGGGATCTGTTAGCTGTAGGAGCCTAGGTAGTAGTTACTTCAGTAGAAGTTTGTGCCTTTGGCTCAACATATTTCATTTAACATGGTAACATTTGATTCAGTCCTTACAAGGTAACAAGAAGGACTTCCCAAACTTTTCACTTTAGGGAAATGAGGCTAGAAGGGGAATTAGCCAGTTCAGGATCACTTTCATAGACCAAAATCCAATATAGAAATGTATTAATAGCTATTTTTTCTTAGTAACATCTAATGTGTTACTAAGCACTATCTCATGCTTGTTATACATTATCTCATTCAAATTCTAATAAGTCTTTCATTTTAGGTGGTGGTAAGTGCACAGTTTACAAACCAGATCATTGACACTGACAGAAATTAGTTTGCACGAGATCACATAGCTACCAACAACTCTGTCCAATGTCCAACGGAACTTCCTTTAGTGCTAGAAGTAGTTGCATTGGTACCGTTCAGTGTGGTAGCCATGAGTTGTGTGTAACAGCTCAGTGTGGCCGGTGTGATTGGAGAGCTACCTTTTAAATTTTACTCACTTTTAATTATTTTAAACTTAAACACCAGTCATTACCACATTGGAAAACAGAACTTTCTGATTTTCAAATCTATTGACGTTTAAGTGGGTCTTACTGCTTTTTGAATCTCTTACTCAGTTTTTTTCTATATGATCAGAAGATGCTTTGGATTCAGCCCTTAAGTGAAATTTAAAGGCTGAGGTGGCTGAACTTCACATTTGCCTTTACATATAGAGTGGGTGAAATAAGCACATTATTTTTAAATGCTTGCATGTAATAGTTAAAATGGATGGAGAAAGCTTTAAATGACATCTTGATTGAAATAATTACATTTAGGAATTTCTTAAGTCAGTTTTGATTATTTTAGTGCAATAAAGAAGTATAAAGAGATCGGAGGTAGGATGAAAAGTCATCAATAGGGAGTTGAAAAAAATGACTCTACCCATGTCCCCCTGTTCATTGGGCAATTCTTTTCAGATGACTTCAGTGTCAGGCAAACCATCATTTACTTTTCTTTATGTAGTTGCAAAATTGATCTGAAGAATTCAAGCAATTGTTTTACAGTCAAAATATAGAAGTATTCATCCGTGAATGGAGGGGGGAATATGTAAGATTAAGACAGCAAGAAAGATTCTTTCAATGACCAATTTTTTGATTAATGAATTTAATTTAAATCTCTTGCATTTTTTTAGAGTTTCATTTGGTAAAAGGAAGTTCAGCAGCTTTCTGGTTTTGTATAGAATAAGTGGAAATTCCAATTCGTATTAAAGTAAGCATTCATTTACCTGGATTGACTTCTGTCCATAAATATATAATAACCCAACACTTTTTGAGGGACATACTATCTTTGGGAGAAGATGAATGATAAAGTAAGTTTATCTTAGGAATCTTAAGAGGTAACATCTAGGTTTTCTATAAATGTATCTCAGTCCACTTTACCTCTCAGCACTGTCTAGGGATAATTGCAAGTTGTAATCTTAACCCATATGACCCTGAAAGACTTATGTCCATAAATCAGCCTTAAATTGACTATTATTTTCTCACTATATGAATTGCATTACCGTTAGCTGTCCGAAAATTGTAAATTCATCTACAGGTAAGGTGTTAGTTAATGAGACTGCAAATAGCAGAACATCCTGTTCGTACCCATTTGTGGCTATTGGGAGCATTGTACTATTTTCAAAGAACCAGGATAAGAACCATGTTATAAATAGGATCATAGTGTCCTAGGGAGTGTGACAAATATAGGAAACAAGAATTAACCCATGATACATGGTTCAATTTGTAGGGCAAATACAAATTGCTTAATACAAAGGAGAAATTTACTATAATTAATAGAAAGGATTAATAGAAAGGAGATGCTTTGTGCTTAATACAAAGGAGAAATTTACTATAATCTTAAACACATTGAAATGATAGACAAAGAATGAGGCTGCTTCTGAGCCTGAATTTCAAATAAAAACTTAAGTCTGTTAAGGGAAGGACATTGCATTTTGCCTATATGTCCTTGATAAACTTAACCTCTCTTAGCCTGGGTTTCCTCATTTTAATAAAAGATGAGGAAGCATCTCAGCCACACCTTTTCAGATGGTTGTCACAAGGATTAGTGAGTCAGTGTATTGAAAAATACATGGCAGTTTAATACAAACTCAGTAGGTCATTCTATTTCAAAGTTTCAAGTAGAGCTGGTCCTGTGGTGTTAATTTGTGTGGACAGTTTGAAAAATGATTTATTTTCTCCTTTGTTATCAGTAAATAAAGCTTCAAGCTTTAGAATGCTGTGTTTTATTTTCTCTTCACTCCTAATAGAGTAGTTGATTCTTGACCTTCTAAAAGTTGTACCATAGCTAAGTCACCCCAGCTCTATTTTTTGGGGCGGAAAGCTGACCTGTAGCTGGGCTAGCATTGCTGCAGTGACAGGACAATTGGGCTTCATCCATTCTTGCAGGCTCCAAGGAACTTCCTCTACAGAATGATAGAAGCTTAAGGTTTTTGACCTTGTAGCTGTCTTAGCCTATTCGAGGTTTCCATAATAACAACTGAGAATGGAAAATCATATTTTCATTTTAGGCAAATTTTTGCAGACTACCTGCATTTCCACCCTGGAATCTTCATGTTAATGAGGTTCATCTTATTATAATGAGGGTTTTTCCTGTAAGATACTATTTGCAAGTAAACCTTAATTCTCATTCTTAGCTGTTGAAAATGCCGTTAAGTTGTTTAAGAACCTATGTTATATAGTTTACTCTGAGTGTCTGGTTTTTTTTTGACCCAGGGTCTAGTATGTAGTTCAGGCTGGCCTTGAACTCACTATGTGGCCCAGTTAGTCCTCAAACTCCAAGCGATTCTCCCGTGTCAGCCTCTGAAGTGCTGTACCACCATGCCCAGCACCCTGAGTATCTGAATGTAGTAAAATACTCATCAGCATCTATGTCTCTTTTTTGCCTGAATGTCATACCTCTTTTAAAGAGGTGGAGTATGCTTGACTAATTGTGGCCAGAAAGGCAGATCTTCGTAGAAGTCCACACATGCCCAAAGGGGAGAATGATTTGATGCCTTTAGGCACTGGTTTAACTGGAGCGTGGGGTAGTATGGGTTAGTACCTAAAGTATGTGGATGGAGTAGAGGTTAGGTAGGGGTTGGGGGCAAGAAACCATTTAGTGTGAATCTGGTAAGATCGATCTAGCCACCAGCCATCTTTAAGTGTGAGTGATCAGCCATCTATAAGTGGGGCTGCTTCTCAATTTGAAGATGATCATTCTTTGAATCTCTTTGTTTCTGGTAGACATAGGCAAGTTTAGCATCTGATGTCTTTGGCAGTATGTATGGTCTGTCCAGGCATTGGCTCTCGATGTGTTTAGTTTTTATAGCATCAGCAAACATCCTTGTCTGTTTTAAGTAACTGAGAGGTGGTTTGTGAGTTGGTGTTAAAGCAGAGGAGGTGTTACTTGAGGTTCTAGTATCAGTGTAGAAAGTATCTTGTGGTACATGATTATATTTGAGGTAAAAGTATAATTTTTGTTTCATACACTGGTTTATTGACTCAGAAGGCGTTTATTAAGATTCAGACTAGGTTCTTTGTTAATGGAATATTCTACTCTGTTCTGACTCTTTTTGGCAGAGGTAAGGCATTTTTCTATTCACATGCAGAGGTGTTTTGCTCATATTATTGGAATGCTGTGTAGCAAACAGTGTCTACCACCAAACTCCTAGGGCAGGATGGTGGCAACCTGAATTCCTTGCTTCCTTCTGAAACTTCAGGAATATTAAAATTAGACCATGTTTTAAAAATCTAAATTATATTACAGTGTCCCTTTTCAAATTAGAATTGTTTTGACCCTGGAAGGAGTTATAAAGATTCTTATGAAGACAACCATTCAGAAACATTTAAATTGATTAATACTAACTCCCAATTATGAAAAGCTTTTTGTTGAAAATAATTGTCTAGAAAATGGTCTTTGTACATGTACAAATGTAGTAAGATTGAGAAATAATTGAAGATTCTAAAGTCCTAGGAAATAAGATGATTTAATTTATTCATAAGGGATGTAGATTCGTCACAGCTTATAAAAGAGGAATCTCTTAAAAATAACTCCATTGTTCTGGATGCAGCTAATTAGGAATTTGCAATTATCTAGGTAAAGCTAGGATAAGGTTTGACTTCCTATTCTATAGGAAAAGATTTTGCTGTAAACATCAGAAGTTTAAATAGAGCACCAGAGGAGTATTTACCTAATTAAGAGAACAAACCGCTTTTAAGCACCTTGGGAAAATCAGTGTATTTAAAAGCAGGGTAAAAATGCAGGGTGGGCTGAAGCTGAATCTGCTGCTGGACTTTTTGTGGAGTTATAGAAGATCCTGGAAAACAGTATTTGTGGATACCATGAAATAAATATTGATTTACTCAGTGCCACATGAACAGTTAGAACTATATTATTTGCATGCAAAATAAATCCTAACGATAAGCACAACATTTTTCTACTAATAGATTCTACTAATAGAATCCAACGATGCCTGTTTTGTTTTGCTACCTGTTAATTTCTTTTATCATCTGTAAGTCCTTGATGTCAGACTGCTAAGAGCAAGTGTTGAAGGTTTAAGAATATCATGATTGCATTTAGCTGCACGTCCAGATAGGCTGATTACATACCCTCCTCTTACTGAAGCAAGACCTGGGCAGCTTTGTTTCAGGTATCCTGTGAACTTAGCAGTAGTAAGAGTAAATGCCTTTAAAGCTATCTCAGTGTATTTTACTTCTATACCCAATTACTCAGATACGTAGTTTTCTACCATGAGGGGTTAGATTTGCCAAGTTTTTACAGTGTAAGTTATATGTGGAGGATACTCAGTATATTTTTACCTGTTTTCTCTCATTGTGAAAGTTTTAATTTTTTGTAGTGCAGGGCTCTGGGGATGTGCTTAATAGTAGTGCACTTGCCTAGCTCGTGGTGGCCTAGGTTTGGTGTCTAGGATGGCAAGATAAAAACCAAAGAAAATTTTTCTTTTTTAAAAAAACCTCATTCTTGATCGTCTGTTTCTTAAGCATTTAAGAGAAAAATAAAGTTTCTGGATACTGCCTTATTTTTCTTTGGTAGTTTTGTCTCGGGGAAACTAATTCTGATTGAGAGTAACAGGTAGACACTATTCTGAATTAGTGAATCAGAAAATACTTAAATATACGCTGAACTGGGATTCTTGTATATTTCTATTGGGAATGTAAAATGGTACAGCTGCTGTGGTAGACAATTTTGCAACGCATCAGAAATTCAAACAATTATCACATGATCTGGCAATTCCATTCCTAGGGGTATACCCAAAGTAAAACAGGAACTCAAACAGATACAGTACTTGCATACTAGTGTTTATAGTGACATTATTCAGAATATTCAGAAGGTGAAAATAACCCATGTCTACCAACAGAGGAACTGATAAACAAAGCCTATTATAGACTTAACAGTGGAATATTATTGAACCATGAAAAAGAGTGAAACTCCAGTATACCATACAACATGCTTGTAGAGACAGAAAGTAGAGTACAGTTTACTAGGGGGCTGGAGGAAAAGTGGAGGAGAAGATAATGGTTTTTTTTGTTTGTTTGTTTGTTTGTTTTTGGTTCCCCCCCTCCCCCGTACTGGGAATCAAACTCACCACCTCGTGCTTGCCAGTCAGGCGCTGTGCCCCTGAGCTAAATCCCCAGCCCCCGAGAAGATAATGTTTAATAGATAACAGTGTTTCTGTTTGGAATGATGAAAAAGTTCTACAAATGAAGTGTGGTAATGGTTGCTCTGCATTATGATATGTGATTCTGTGAAATTGTGCCTTAAAAAGGTCGAAGTATTACATATATTTTTTGAAAATAAAATGCAAAAAATATTGATTTATTTTGCACATTCACTATCTCTGCTTTTTGCTTGCTGCCTGTGCATGTACTCTAGGAAGATATGTAGTTCTAGGGTATGTAGTATTCTTTTCCTTATCCTTCCATTGTAATGTAAAGGCAGATTTTCTTAGGTGGCTTTACTTTTTTCTTTTTTTTTTTTTGAGATCAGAGTGTTTCCTTATTGACTATCTCTAGGTAAGAGGAAGCAGTTTAAAAGTAGATCTCTGAAGGGAGAAAAGCTATTTTACTATTTCCATGAATCATCTAGCTTATTGAAATCCACAACCCTGTAAGCACACATAGTAGGCACACAAAGGTCATCTCTCCTGAATCTAGGTAAGCCTTGAAGAATCAGGGAGCAGATGTGTGATTGGACCTGTCACATTTTCTAACTTTTAAATATCTTACTCACTTTTGTTGTCTTTAGTACTTGAAAAATTTCGGTTTACCTGAAGGGAAATGATTGGAATCATCTCAGTATTCATGTTGAAATGCATTAGTGCTAAAAGTCTTCACTTTCTAAAACTATAAAATCAAGACAAGAAAAGGATAGTGAAGGTAAGCATGTAGTGTTTTGTTCAGCTGAATTTGTTATTGGCATCTAGTAATTGTACAGGGTTGTTGCCCTGAGGGTTATTTATTTATTTATTTATTTTTAACATTTTTATTAATGTCTCAGGTGTTTGATATTGAGTTCAGTTGGACTATTGAAAAGATGGGGCAGGATTTTCATTAAATAATGGGATGTAAAACATGTGAAGTACATATTAGGAATACTGAGAATTGCTAAAATTGCTGATGGAAATGTTAAGTTATAGGGAAAATTGTATACCAGATACCCTCATAAAATATTTGCGATCTTTTTTTTTTTGGAGACAGGTTGTTGCTATATAGTGCAGTCTGGCCTTGCTTGGACTCACTGTGTAGCCCAGGCTGGACTCAAACTCATGGTGATCCTCCTGCTTCAGCCTCTTGAGTGCAGAGATTACAGGTGCTTTGTGAACTCTTGGAAAACAGTATAAAGTTATAAGGGTGTGATGGCAATATATACATATACTCGTTATCTGGGGTTTTTTTAATATGTAACTATATATTGTATATTTATAGTATATAAGTATTGCCGTGTATACAAATGGCTTAGTAGAACTCCACTAAATGTCCACTTATACCATGGTTGGTCATTTTTGTGGCCTTATTTCTCTGGAAGTAGCATCATTACAAATGATATCAAAAGGTACTGAGACACGGTCTCCATGTTCAGAGAGATGTACAGAATTATTACATTGTGTTTATGGAATGTTGTATTGATTGTGGCCCACTCAGAAGAAAATAATGTCCTATATTCTTCTTTGCATAGCCTCATTGTGCTCCAGTGCCATCATTTTAGGTAATTCATTGTTGTAAATGTTTTTCTAATACTTTCTGTGTAATTTTCAGAACTCGTGCTTTTCGGCTGTGTCTGATTGTCACTTTGTTTTTACTTGAATATAGGGATGATTACTGTTTTAATTTAGGAGTTCCATGTTCATTCGATGCCTGGATTCCCAGGTTGAGTGTAAACTGAGGTTCCTCATGCATTCAGGATGTCTTCCACTGAGTTAATCTTGTTGAAGCGACCATGGTGTAGACATCTTAGTTTTTTCATAGTTTTCTTGAGTTTTTCTCATAGTAGGAAAGTAATAAATGTTTAATTAAATCAAAACAAAGGCATAAGTCACCTTTAGTGCAAACTTAGCTTTTCATTTATTGCTATTTTAAAGAAATGAGAGGTCTGCAGAGGGTATGTGGACATTTTTCATGTCTCTGTTAAGATTGCTAATTGATTTGAGGAAGTTTGAGGAAGTAGTGTTGTCCCTTCCCTCCGCTCTTCCTTTTCATTTTCTTTTTTTTCTTTCCTTTGTCTATTTTTTAGTTTTCTGAGACAGGGTCTCACTATAGTTCAGAAGTTCAGGCTAGTCTTGAACTCACTATGTAGCCCAGGTTGGCATCAAACTTGTGGCTGTCCTCCTGCTTCAGCATTCCAAGTTCTGGGATTACAGGTGAGTGTCACGGCACCTGGCTCTCCCTTCCCTTTCCCCTTCTTTATTTTGGGATAGCTCTGGCCTCAAACTGGCTGTCTTCTTGCCCCAGCACTGCCACCCCAATAGCTAGCAGTGTGCCACTGAATCTAAGCTTGTAGCTTCTATTTCTGTTTCCTAAGTACGTAACTCTCAGTAATGTATGTTTTACTTATTCGTTGGAGTCATTTCAGGGAATTAAAAATTCAGGTAATATTTTTTTAAAAAAGGAAAGCTTTCAGAGATTGTGGTGGTTTTAAATGATACTTTCATAGTAAGGTTTCAGGAGGGACAGGGAACCTACCCTCCCCCACATGCCTTGCTGAGGAGTTAGAGGCTCTGTTGAGAGTTGATTCTGCTAGACTACTGGCCATACTGTTGTTTAGGTAAACTAAGCAATGGAGAAAAAGTCAAAGAGCCTCCATGGAAAGAATTTGAAGAGAATGACCTCTGCTATTTGTAAGTGGCATTAAAGCCTGTCTGATAAGAGAAGAATCTCCTGAGGGTGTCACAGGGCCTGTGTAGGGGTAGGAGGTACAAAGGCTCTTATTCTTAGGTGTGGAATGGAACCTGGGAATCTTTATTTTATCAAGTGTTTCTGATGAATGATATAGTCAGTTTTGGGAACTTACCTGTGAGGAGTTGGCCATTTTTGGTAATGTATCCTTTAAACTTTTTGATCTAATGGCTGGAAGGAATTGAGTTGAACTGAATACTTTGGAGATCAGAGGACTTCCGTTAAGAATCAGAGCATAATTGAAGGGTTCAGTCATAGAAAGTTTTTATTATCCGAATGTGTGTGTGGCTAGGTGGTTGGATAAAACAGTGGCCAACCTTTGACATATAGAAATGAGGACACTTGTACCCTATACTTCCAAACACTGACAAGTCAGAGGTAAAGTGTAATAATATTGACCAGCAATTTTTGAGCACCTACCACTTATTGGGCTCTTTTGTGTGAATATGTATTTTATCCATATGTGTATTCACTACATACTTACTAAAATAACCTGAGAAGGTAGTTATTATTTGTTTTTTCTCGTAGGTGTTTCTGGTGTTCACAGCAGCAACTGGTATATATGGTGTGAATCAAAAGTTTAGATGTGCTCAAGAAGATACTAGAAAACTTGACAGGCATCTAAACTACAGCTAGAACTTCTTTCCACAGTACCACGCTAGTTCACATGAGTAATCCTGGTTGTATCTGCAGGCCTGGCACAGCGCCTGTGTTCTCAGGTAGCTGCATGTACTTAGGCCAAGTACTACTTTAATGTCTTCCATGTACTTAGCCTGTCCATTGCTCAGAACCCTGAAATTTACTTTTGATAGAATAATAATCTGGACGTAAGAGGGAGAATTTCCTGGATTGTTTTCTGTAATAGCAATTTATGCTTCAAATGAGAGAAGCCAGAGAACAAAAGTGTACTTCATAATGTTTAAGAAACTCAATATAGTGAATGGGAAAAGTCTGGAGCAATTGGTTAAGAAATAGTGAATTTAAAGTTTTTCAGACAGTTTAAAAAGCTCTATAATTAAGAGTCCTGTCACTCACTCAGTACAATTTTGTTCCTTCTTGGTGTTTTAATTTGTAAAGAATAAGATGCACTTATAGTGTGTACCTGGAAATGCAAGTCTTATTTTCAATACTAATGCTTTCCTCTCTAGCTTAGCAGTATGTATTGGTTTGGATTGTTTTAAAGGCAGCCACAGGGCTGGGATGAGCATAGAACTGACTGGAGTGAGTCTCTTTCCAGAGAACTTGGAGAGCAGCTCCTGTGGTTAATTAAAGGTGACCTCAGGATTCAGAGGAGCCCTGTGCTTTCCCAGACAGCCTGGGCTAAACCTGGGTAGCTGGCAACCCTAAATGCTTCCTTTGTTAGAAGTCATTCAGCTTTCTACTCCGTCTTTAGAAAGTGAGTGTGCCCAAGGTGAGTTAAGGACAGGGCTCTGAAGGGAGGCCAGACTGGTTTCTTTCCTTGTGTTTGTTTGGAGTGGTGTGGACAGGGACCAAGTGGAGGTGCCAAGACCCCCAAGACCAGACACCTCTTAGAAGTTCCTTGGTTCTTCACAGAAATGTTCCTCAGGGTGCAGTGGGGACTCTGTGCTTCCCTGGAGATCTTTTCCCTGTAGAGTGGTAAGCATTGTTAGAACCACCTTTCTTCATTTGCTTGCCATAAATGACAAGAAACCCATGAACAGGCAGCAATGTCAAAGATACGGTGCTTAACGCTGGTCAGGGTGAGGAGGCCTTTGCGGTCCCAGCTCTCAGGGCTTGCTGGTGGTGGATCTTCATGCATCATGATGCAGGCATAGGGTCAGACTCATTTTTAATAGTGTGTAATTTTTAAAAGTCAGTCTTACACCTCAAGATATATAAAGAGCATTGCATCTATTGAAAAGGAATACAGTATATTTTAACTTTAGGATTTGAGTGTTTTATTTGCTTAAATTTATTTTAAATTATTCGGACTCACTTTTTTACATATTTTCACCACTTTCACCAAAAAGTGATTTAATCAGTTTCCTATAATAGGCATCAAAACTTGCTGTGTACAAAGGATGATCTAAAAATAGCTAATGTTTAAATAAAAATATTTATTATAGTAGAAAGACAATGCCAATAATCCCTCCCTCCCCTGTTTGCTTTGAACACACTTATCCCATTGTTCTTCCACTTTCTGAAGCAGTTCTGAAAGTTTTCTAATGTGGTTTGATGAGGTAGGGTCAAAAATATGAATGCTGCTGCCGAGTGCTGTCCACGGGAAATGCAGACTTGTAAAAATGTTAGTGTGTCCTGATCTACCTTATTCACCAGGTCTGGCATGAAGTGGCTTCTGGCTGTTCCCCAGAGTCAAAATAACCATGAAAGATAAACATATTGAGTTGATTCAGGACAGTGAAGCTGCCATGACACCACAACTAAAGACACTCAAGAAAAAGGACTTCCAAAACTGTTTCAGAATGTGGCAAGAACAGTGGAATAAGTGTGTTTGAAACGCAGGGTTGTGGTGGTGGTGTTCTGAAGGGGATTAATGACAGTGTGACTTTTGTGGTAATCATTTTAAAAATTTAAACACATCATATATTTTGGTCACACATCATATGTACACTCATTTTTGGGAAATTATTACCAATCAGACGTTTTAAGTTTCTTAGAAAGGAAGTAACTTAATCTTTAAAAATGCTGCTTTTTTAAAAAAGGAAGTTGAGAGAAGAAATAGCATTTTTTGAAGCTTACATTTTCTTTCAGGCTTTATTAATAGGTAGTTGACCATAAAACTTCATCATCAGTGAAAAAACAATTACTTATATATTTATTTGATTTTTTGACCCGATTTTAACTTTGTTTTGTGATAATTATAGCTTTAATCACATGTTAATAATAACCTGTAACAACTTGGATAATCTTAAAACATAGCTTTTTAGCTTTTACCATTCACTAGTTATATTCAGTTTGAAATAGTGCCACTTCCTATTAACCTTTCACCTTCCAATTCTCTTAAATTAGTTCACTGTACTTAGGAGCTTATTTAGACTTCTCAGGGCACAAGGGTTGGCTAAGAGAAAGAGTAGAGAAATGAAATACATTTTTCTAATATATTACTTTATCTTCACTTTATTTAGTGTAGTGTTGGGCCCCTAGTGTTTGCCATCCATCCACTTTCTAGTTCTGCAAGATCTTCCTGCTTTTTTGAGGAGCAGGGGAAGTAGGAGTGAGCAGAGGGAGTAGACCTGGGGTTAGGCAAGTTTGAGACCCCTTTGCATAAATTTCTGACTGGTAAAATTGCCCTATCTCTGTGTTTTTCTCTAGAAAGGAATTGTTAGGACTACTTAGTGTACCATAGGGGTTTGAACAAATGCATAGTAAGTGATAACTTCTAGTTTAAATTTCATTGATTTTACTCTGTTCCCAGTAGAGGTTTGTTAGATGAATTTCTAAGTGGGATGATACTTATTTAAAAAATTCCCTGTTTTTAAAGAAGTGTATTGACTCTTAGCCATCAGTTTTGTCTTGCTCTTGCCATTGACTCCTTGAGTGTTGTCCTTGTCTGGTTGACTGTTTGAGCTCATCCCTAAAGTCATATTCTTTGTAAGGTAGCGTGGACATAAAATGAAAAAAAATGTATAGAGGAACACTTCGGAGAATAAAAAAAGCATGCCTGAATGCTGAACTGTACTTTGTTATGGCAAGTGCCACTTCTATCAATATTTTTCTTCTTCCCTTGCCCTTAAAGAGAGGTTGTCTCTTTTAAAGTAGATATATGACAGCTCTGCTTCCTCTCCAAAGTCTAGGATCAAAGGAAGATGTAATAAAGGAAAGTCACTTCCTCCCACTCCTTCTCTCTTTTTGTAGATGTTATTTCTAACTTTTAAGAGAGATCAGGCCTTGACATTAGTGGGTGAAACCCTGGGCCTCCCAGGACCTGCCTTTCATCTCTGGTCACCCCCTCAGACCATGTTCTTCATCTCTTGTAATAGCATGAAGATGCCTCTGCAGGGAGCAGTGCTTAGCAGGTTAAGACCTGGAAGTATTTCTAGAACTCTTAGCCACCTTTGCTGTTCATCATTTGATGTTCATTTCTTTAAGCAGATAGAAAATGTTTGGGAGGGGTGTCAATGAATAGAGTAGTTTTCTATGCTTTGGAAATGCTTAGACCTCACCAACATCTTGTAAATTGAAAGCTTAGCACCAAAAAAGTAAGAGAGAAAAAACAAAACTAAGTTTCAGCTGGTTGTTTACTGGTGGGTTTTTTTCTTTTTCCTAGACATAAACATAGTTGAGTGGAAAGGATAATAGAGATTGGAGCTTGTCTTGCTGCGTGAGTAAATGAGTCAGTGTTAGACTATAATGGTGGGGGAAAAAATAACATCCACTTTTATTTTTTAAACCAGGCAGTCAGTGCAGGCTAACTGATGAAAATTAAAGGTCAGTTTCTTCAGAGCCCCACCTCAGTGTAAGCCGTGGGCTATGTTAATAATGGCAATCCCATTATTTTCTTACAGTAGGCAGGAAATGCTGTCTACACCCATTAGTTTTGTTTGAGTGGCCCCTGGCTGGAAGTAAAGACAATTTAATTTTCTGACCTGCAGGGAGAAAATAAGAACATCATAGAGTTAAAAAAAAATCATACAGTACTGCATAGAGGTTGATTTTGGGGCAGGAATAAGAGGAGTGTCATTTTTCTAAAACTTGAAATTCTCATCTCAGTTCTTGAGACATTTGGCCTTCACCCACATTGAAATCATGAGTATACTTGTGGAAGTTAGGTGTTCATAGCGCTTTGTTGATGAAGGTTAGAACAGGCCCAGTTTTGGACTTTTTACCACATGTTTGCAAACTGCCCTGTTGCTCTCATTTCCCTCTGGCTGCTGGAAACTTGCTTGAAGGAAGTCTTTGTTGTAGTTTTTGCTCAGATTAGTTTGCTTTTCAAAAGCAACACTGATATTGAAGATGACCTGTATATTCATTAGGGCATTTAGTCACTTTGTAGTTTATGTGAAAAGGAGAAAAATGTTGGTGTTATTACAGAGATTAAAATATATGAACGTGTTCTTTTTTTTTTTTTTTTTTTTTTTGGTCTTTTTGAGTAAGGCATGAGAGTAAAATCTATTTGCCACTTGGGT
>NW_004955420.1:2122017-2218704 GCF_000276665.1 Chinchilla lanigera
TGTGCAGTTCAGGCTGGCCTTGAGCTCATTTTGTAGCCCAGGCTGGCCTCGAACTTGTAACAATCCTCCTGCCTCAGCCTCCCAAGTGCGCCACTACTCCTGGTGTGAACCTGTTCTTGTACATAAGTACATCATAAACACTTCAACATCAAAGTTAAAGTTCCTAATTTTACAGGTAACTTTGTTTCCACTGCTCTTTTATTGAACATGTATAGACTTTTTTTGTTTTTTTGTTTGTTTTGTATTTTGAGGCAGGGTCTTGCTATGTAGTCTAGGTTGGCCTTGAACTCACTATGTAGCCTAACCTGGCCTCGAACTTGAAGCGATCTTCTTGCCTCAACCTCCCAAATGCTGGAATTACAGGCGTGTACCACCATGATTGGCTCCACTGCCTTTTAGGTGCTTTAAGAATGAGATCCTTTTTTTTTTTTTGGTTTTTTTCTCCGGTACCGGGAACCGAACTCATGATCTTGCGCTTGCCAGGCAGGCGCTTTTGCCGCTGAGCTAAATCCCCAGCCCCAAGAATGAGATCCTTAAAAATGTCATTTTAAAAAGTGTTTATTTTTTTTTAAAGGGGAAAAGGTTTATTTGGGTCACAGTTTGTAGAGGCTTCTGTACATTATCATCTGGCTCCCAAGCAGGTCAGCGTGGTGGATAGGCCTTGCAGAAGGCAGGCAGAAGGTAGCACAATAAGCAAGGGAGGGACCTTAATAGCATCATTCCCCCCTTTTCATCTTATCCAGGCTACTTAGGGTGAGTAGTACTCACACCCTTAATCCTGGTGTCCTTGACTTAAGCACTGCCCTATGAATCAATCCCAGCATCATACACTGTAGATCCAGCCACCTCTGAAAAAGCCCTACCTGTGACTGCATGAGGCTTTGGGAGGACATCTAGACACAAGCCATAACATTCTGCCCCTGACCCTCCAAAGGCTCGTGCATATCCCTTTATGCAAAAGACATTTAGTCCATCTCCAGGAGTTGCCAAAGTCCTAACAGTTTCAGCATTGTTGAAATGTCCAAGTCCAAAGTCTCTTGAGATTTAAGTAAACTCTTAGCTGCAAGCCCCTGTACAAATGAAAAGAAAATTAAACGCTTCCAGCATTCAATGCCGCAAGATAGACATTTCCATTCCAAAGGTTACAAACACGATAGCAAGGAATAGGAACAAAGTGAGACCTAAATCCAGCGAGACAAACATTAAATCCCACAGTCCTCTTGCGGCATCATGGCAGTCTGTGGCAAGCTGTAAAGTTCCCAAGGGCATGTGTGGCTCCGCACCTGTGGCATTGTTCGTGGTTGCAGCTCCCATGGCTTCTTTCTTTGGCTTTGCTCACTCCTTGTGGCTTTCCTTGGGCAATCCATACTCCTGGTAGCAGAACAATCAAGGGTGGGCAAAGCTGTTATTTTTTTAAACAAGTTGATGTCCTTTTTACATTTTTACTTAAAAGCCAAAGATCTTTATTTCTATGTTCTTTGATTTATTGGGGTGTTCTCTTATACATCCTCAGTTATATAATTCATTCTGTGACACTTAACATCTATCATATTTTCCCATGAAATATATCATGAGAGGAAGACCATAAGTTGCAGGTACTAGCTTAAAATCTTAGGACTAGCAAGTGCTAGAAAAGCAGATGTTTCAGTGTTTGTTTCTAGAGAAGGTAATAGAAGTTGTCCCATCTTAATGGAACTATAGTTCATATTGAACAAAACCTCTTGTGTTAGCACCCTAACTTAAGGTCATATATTCATTTTGTATGGACTATATGTACAGAGCTTTTTTTCTTCCTCAAATGATATTTTTGGAAAAATGAGGAGTTTCTAATATCTTCACAGAAATTCAGCAGTGATCTAAGGGAATTTTATGAACCTTTTCCTTTCTCTTTGCCTAAATTTGTAAAGCCTTTAGCAGTGATTATTTTGCTTCTGACATTTTCATTCTGGTTGTCAACAGTACCAAACTTGCCATGCTTATTTTTCTTGTTTATCACTATAAGTGCTTTCAAGAAGCTAAACATGTTTATAAAACAATATTTGATAAATGGCCTTTTGATGATAGCAAATGACATAATACATATTTGGGGAAATACTCAACCCTTTTCAGATTTACATTTCACTTCAAAAGGAGGGCCTTTCTAGTGGCCTTTTCTATACTATGGGTCCTAGGTGCCACAGACCCTCAGTGATTTGTTTTGGTCATCTTTGAAATTCACTCTCAGGACTCCAGACACTAATTGTGCCCCACAATGTGGGGAATCTGAAGTTTATATTTAAACACAGAATGAAAGGGTTTGAAAAATTGCTCTTGATATTCAAAGAG
Source organism: Chinchilla lanigera (assembly GCF_000276665.1). Taxonomy (NCBI): domain Eukaryota; kingdom Metazoa; phylum Chordata; class Mammalia; order Rodentia; family Chinchillidae; genus Chinchilla; species Chinchilla lanigera. The sequence goes on from NW_004955420.1 coordinate 2,124,343, forward strand.
TATTTGGGAGTCAGATTTTTAATTTGAAAAACTTTCCTTAGTTGAGAATTTAGGCTTAAAAGTGGTTGTGTGCATTATTAATTGATTAAACAGACTTTTGTAGACTGTCTGAGCTATTTATTTAAAGTATACCTGGTTTATTTATTTTGTCTTTTTGAGACAGAGTTTCACTATGCAGTTTAAGATGCTTTGAACTCACTTTTCAGCCCAGGCTGGCCTGGAACTCGCAGTGATCCTCAGGGTCCCTAGTGCTGGGATTATAGGCATGTCCTACCACACCTGGCTTACCTGTTATATTTAAATTTGGCAAGAAATCAGGGCACACACACAGGCTAGGCGTTATTGTTTATTTTTCTAAGTCAATAACACAATTTGTTTCACCATGGAAAAGTAATCATTGAAAACATTATGCTTGATAACCTATATAAACTTGGTTAACCTTTATCATAATGGTAGTTTTTTCCAGGATGCTGACCGGATGATTGCGTGTAAGGATGTTTATAGTCTAGTAAATTAAACTTTTAAACAAATAAAGGGCATGTATCACATTTTCTTGTGGCTGTACTTTTGAATTATTTGGTTAGTGAGAACCTTCATTTTGAAATGTTTCAAACTAGTTAGGTGTTAGCTTTAGGGAATACATATTTGTGTTTTACAAGAATGTGACAGCTTAGCCAGTAGTCAGTTCCTATTAGTGAAAGGTCTTTGGCTCTAACTGACTGGTACTTATTAAGTACCTGTATTTTGCAGAGTGTATTTCTGTCATGAAGTGATAGTCCCTGTAATGAACACTGAGGGGGCCAGTTGACAGTTCTCTAATGCTGCCTATCAGGATTTTCACTACTTGATCTAAACCTCTCAATAAGCATAAGTAATGAAAGACTGTGGGTTTTAATTTGAAGTTGTAGACTTGTGTTTTAGATGTCAGTCCCATTGCTCTGAGTAGTGGTGGGAGTGCTGTTTTCAGTTGTAGTTGGCCTTCGGCTGAGAGTTTGGAGGGTAGATAGTCGGGCCCCTTCTGAGTTGATAACATAGGCAGGCCTTCCTCTTTGTGTCATAAAGCTGATCACCCACTGTGGTGAGAGAAAGCCATCAAATACGGCTCGCTCCATACTTTTCACTTCTTTAGAAAAAGTGAAAGATTATGGGAGCATTTGAGTGGCATGAACCAGTCCTTGAAGTCTAGGCTGCCTTTAGTTCAGTCAGGAGTAGATCTGAGCCTCCTATCTGTAAGGGTGTAGCAAGCGGAAGGACAGGGAGACTTCTGACTCCTTGTGTTACTTTCCTACTGAAATCTAACTTCGCTGAAGGGAGGCTCTGTGACTTGTTTTCCTATACATGATGTCTGGCAAGCACTTAGTGTCTAGTGTTTGTTGAATGAATGACTTTAGGACAGAGCACGACACAGGTGGTTTTGGCATTAAGATGCCTTGTGTTTGAACAAGGAGAAAATTTACGTTTGATTTTTAACTTTCAAGTTGTATTTTGATTCCATTTCTAGAAAGCAAATGATTTTTCTTTTTTTGTACTAAGAATTGAACTCAGGGCCTGGTCCCCTTGTATGTTTTTTTTTAAATCATGAGACGGAGTCTCACTAAATCAGCAAGTTGTCTGAGCTGGGCTTGAATTTATGATCTTCCTGCCTCAGCCTCCTCAGTCTATATGAAATTTTCTACTAAAAGTAGTGACTGAGATCACTGAAAGTATGTCTAGATAGAAAAATTTTTATTAGTCAAAGGTTATTGTGTTATAGATAACAGGAACCCATTCAAATTAGCTTACCCAAAAGGGTCTGATTTATTGAAGGGAAATGAAGGCAGTGTTTTTGACCTTAAATTTTTGGGAACCAAAGTTGCATTTTTCTTTTTTCTTCTTTTGTTTCTGAATTTAATCCTAGTTATTTCTCAACTCATGAAGTTGTATTTTAATTCTTTCCTTGCAGTATGGCCTAGTTTTACATTCCTTTTTAATAATGAATATTAAAGGTGTAGATGATAGGTATATTGTTTTAGAGCTCTTTTGAAGCAGATTCCTTTTTGGATGTGTTATCTGCAATCTGTGGAAGAAGACTGAAGGAGGAGTGACTGCCATTCAACAAAATAGTGTTCTATGTTTTCCTGTCTTTTTTGTTTCTTTTAAAAAATGAGATGTGGTAAGACATGGTCTACTTCATTTCTTCCATTAAATCATCTCATAAACTATCCACCCCATTAATTTGCTTTGTTCAGTAGACAGGAAGTGGTTATATTTGAAGATGTTATGCAATCTTAATGAACCAAAGGAAGCAAAGAGATCTCTGCTCCTTTTTTTTTTTTAGCAGTAGCCTTTTATTCCACGAACTAACATATGATGGATGCATGAGCCAGCTCCCTGGGGGACTCTAGCTAAAAAATATAACTTCTGTTTATCAGACTAATTGCCTGCTTAGGGATACTGCGAGAAGTATTTCTAAGGGATCATCAGGCTTCTGCTGACATTAAATCTGTGCAGTTTTACTTCTTCCTTACTACTTTCTTAAAACAAGCAATGATGGCGATGTCCTAATGTTGTTCCTTGCCCAAAATTACCGTGAAGTAAGCTCTTTGCATTCCCTCCTGCCCCAGCCCCCATTTCTGGTATTTAACAGTGTAAAGTACCTGTTACAGTGGCCTGATTAAATAGACGCATTATGATCTATTTTTTTCTATTTCTAATCTACCTGCAGTTTAATTTTATAATCCATACTTGGCTACTGTTTGCTCATCTGTAAAATTTCTTACAGGATAGTATTGAGCTTTGCTGCTAGCAGCAGCTTCAGAGGCAATTTTTGTTTTTTGAAACCTGCAAAAAATATTTATAAGAAGTCTATAGCCATTGCTGGCTGACATTTTTCTACTCAGTATGCTCCTGGGGAAAACGATCAAATTTAAGCTCCTGAACTTTCAAGTAGCTCTTACTCTCAGTGCTATATTACATGAAATTAGTTTTGGACTTGACAGATTTATATTTTTGGCAATGATACTTAAGAAATTTGGTTTCATTCACCATTGCTGTAGTATCCAGTACGTGGTAGGCTGTTCATATGGTATACTGTTGGAGAAAGTGATCCTACTGGTCACTAGGGTTTTAAAAAAAGAGTTGCCACTAAAATACATCACTGTTGCTTTAAAGTTCACTAGTGTAATGTGGCCTTGTCTGTTATGTGACTTCACACTTATTGCAGCCTTATGGACATCTCAGTCTCCAGAGGACTCGGACTTTTTAAAAATTTCTTGTGGACTTCCTTGTGACATTTTTGAAATAGTAGTGCACCTGTATAATGGCTTCAGTCTGGTTCAGAGATGGCTCTTTTCAGTGAAATTTAGAGAACATCCTACTTCCAGTCTGTGAAACAGGGTAATAAGATCATATATGAAAAAAAGCTGCCTTGTTCAGAAGTGACATGATTGTTCTTCAGTTTGGAATATTGAAAAATGGCCAGGTTTATTTGGAAGCACTTTGTTTTTACTACATGTGTAAAACTCCAGGGAGCATTGAATAGGATATGAGGTGCTCCCTTTGGCCGTGCATTAGCAACGTGGCAGTTACTGATCTGTCATTTACTTTGAAAAGGAATTACAAAGTTTTGGCCTTGTGCCTGGAGTAGCTCCAGATGGTCAGAAAAGATTTTTTGTACTGAAGTCAGAAAGTATATTGCACTGATAGAATTGGGCTTGTCATGTTTATATTAGAACACTGGCTTCCCACTTTATCCCTCTGTGGAGTCTTTCCTCCCCTCCTTACCCCTCCCCTTCTTTCTTTTGCTTTCTGATATTTAGAATATATATCTTTGTTCTTGGTAATAGTGGTGTAGAGGTATGATATGTGGTTAATATAATTTCTTTGTCAAATTCAGTACCCCTGAAAATTTAGTATCTGTAAGGGGTGTCCAAAGGTTTGGAATGTGGAAATCTACAGACACCATTCTAGTTGATTTGGAAGTGTAAGTCAGAAGCTTGATTTGGGTTGTGTGTGCTTCTCTGATAATCTGGCTGTTAGCACAAAACTGTTATTTAGTAGTTTCCCTTACTTCATCTCTCCTCATGTTTCCCCACAGTTCTGTGACCACTGGGGTTGCACTGAAGTTTCCATGTCCAGTGCTGGAGAGATCTGCTGTGAAGTGGGAATGGTACTAACTAACAATTACCAAGTTTAACAATTACCAAGTTTTGGGCACTAGAGCTTCTTTGAAGTTGCATACATGACCTTGTGTTCCTTTATATCAACCCTGAGAGGGGAACAATGTGAATCTTATTTTCCAGATGAGAAAACTAAGACTCAGGGAAGTAATAATTGCCCTAGGAGACCGCTAGGAAACTCCCTTCTGCAGTCTGCTCACACAGTTTTGGAGAAATTTACTACAAATTTCCTGCTTTTTCAGGATAGTGGAGACTGCAGGGTTCAGGAAATAAAGCTCATTTTCCTCTGGGAAACTTCAGGACTTGTCCGAGTTGAACCTTGTGGTAAAGCTTTGTCACGAGGCTCAGATTAAGACCTGATCCTGTCTGCTGCCACTGCTTTCAGTTACTTTTGTGGTTATTGAGTAACTTGGGGAGTTTGAAGAACATTAACAACGTTTTATGTTTTCGAAGAAAATACTGCACATGGCGAAGTGACATTAAATTGCATATTTCAGACAGGAATTTTTTTTTTTCCTTCAGGTACCGGGGATTGCACTCATGACCTTGTGCTTGCCAGGCAGGTGCTTATGCCACTGAGCTATATCCCCAGCCCAGGAATTTTTTTTTAATCTCTTCTAAGATTTTGATAGATAAATTGAAATACATTTAAAAATCCCTAAAGTGTGAGGATTATATTCTTAATTGGTTTCAAGGGTGTTTGTTTGACATGGGTAACTTCCGAAGCATGTTTAAAGAAAAGTGCAAAGGTTTTTTATTGTGATTGTTTAGTAGCAGGTGTATACTATACCTATGGTGGCCTTTTAGAACTTGTGCTATTTCACCCTTTTCTCAGAGTGTAGCCTTTTCTGAGCCCTTTTTTAGGGGGGGTGGTGTCTAAATGGGTCTTTTTCCTTATGCCAACGTAAGACTTGGTCACCAGTGTCTGCCCTCACCCAGTCTTCCCTGAGCTATGAGAATCTTCCTCTAGGCTTTATTGTTTTGCTTCATAATAATTTCTTTTAAAATCCTTACTGTTTAAATATTGTGAAGGCAGTACTAGTACATTTTTCTGCATAGATTACATGGCATTGTAATTAGTTCCTGAGTTCCTCTGGTATTGCATCTTAAACTGTAGGAATGGCCGGCTCTGATTGATGTGCTTTTTGAAGTCATACCTACTACTTTTTTGATGAGAAGGGTGAAAGTGATATAGAGGTGAATTTGTCTGGCTTAATGTGAATCTGGTTTTTGACATTTTTTCCTGTATTGACAAAGGCACCAGACTGGCACTGTGCTTCATTTATTTATTGTTACTTTACTCACTTATTAATGAAACATTAATGCAGTTATTTTAAAAGATTATAAAATAAGTGTACATTTTAAAATGTTTTATGTGTTAAAAAAAAGATAATTGGCATGAGTCATAGAGCTACAGTTACATCAAGTGTGTCGTATATGAAACAAAATCTAGTGGGTTTTTGGTACAGTCTTTGCTGCACCCAGATCAGTGGAGAGAAATGTCATCACCCTTAAAAAAATACTTAATGGGCCTATTAAGAGTGTGCAGAAAAGTGTATTTTCTCAGGGAATTGTGATCCAGAAGTTAGAACTATAGAACAGGTGCTTTCATTGACATAGGGGATCCAGTTATTTTCCTACTGTTTACTCTTGTGACATATTATCCGTTGTAGGGGTTTTCCCTCCTGCTTGTTTTGAAGAGACTTTCTGTGAGAATTATTAGTACAGTATTTGTGTCTCTTGACAGCAGAGGGTGTTCAGGGTATCTTCTGTTCCCTCTGTAGCGCAGCACACATGACAGTGGTCAGCTCATTGCGCACACAGCAGGCCTCTCTGTGTCCCCATTGCCTGGAAGCCTCTCTGACGATGCCTTTGCCCCAGTCATGGGGTGCTTTTACATTTCTCGAGTCTCAGGCCCATCCCAGTGGAATTCACCCTGTAACCTCTGTGTTAGCTTTCTGTCACCATGACAGAATACCTGAGAAAATCAACTGAAAGGAGGAAAGATTTATTTTGTCTCATGATTTCAGCCAGTGGTGGGCTGGCTGTGTTGTTTCTGACCTGTGGCAAGGCAGAATGTCATGGCGAGGGGCATGTGGTAGAAATAGAGCTGCTCAGGTTCTTGGCTAAAAGAAAGCAGAGACAGGAGTGGGCTGGGACTCCACCATCCCTTTCAAGGGCATGCCCCTTATGGCCTGAATTCCTTCCATCAGACTCCAGTTTTTAAAGGTTCCACCACCTCCTAACATCACCACAGGCATTTACCATGCAAGATCCAAACTATTACAGCTTCCATAGCTCTTTTCAGGGGCTTCTGTTTTGTCTTTCATGAATTGTCCTTAGTTATGTCTCTTCCTGCGCTGGGCTCCATCTAGGCCTTTTCAGAGGGATTGTAAGCTCACCTTTTATGTCCCCAGGGGCAGAGACAATACTGTGGGATGCAATGCTTAATTAAAAAGCACACAATAGGAAGTGAGCAGTGCCTCTAGACTCTCAGTACTCATCCCCTCTGATTCCTTAGACATCTCACTAAAGTTAATATGTAGTTGCTTCCTTGAGAACTGCTGGTCAACTCTCTGGGCCAAAAATGTTTTTTTGAGTACTAATTTATAACAAGAGTAAAAATGTTTTGTAGGGAAATTTAATCATGATAATTCAGACTGCTTCCAATGTACCAGACACTGCTGTAAGTGCTTTACATGCATTTCTTGATTCACTGTGTACAGCATGCTTGGGGAAGGTTCTTTATCACCTTGACTTTATGAATGAAGAAACTGACGCACTGAGAATAAACTGAGAATAAACCTTGCCGACAGTTAATGCTAGCAAGTTATGGAGTCAGGATTTGTTCCCAGATGGTTGTAGTCCTCAGGCAAGTTGTGTGGGATAGAAAAGAACATCCCCTCCCTGTAATTTTTTCTTTGTAATTCTTTCCTTTGTTACACATTTCCTTGTTCCTCTTGTAATTACTTAGGTCAACATCATATTGGGGAAGAAAGTCACTTACAACTTCCTTGACCTGGTAACTGCCTGGTAAGATGCGCTAGCTCTGCCAGTCAGTTTCTGCCTTTATTGTTTCACTGGAGTGGGGAGAGGAACCTGGGAAAGACGAAGGTCATTTAGGTCTCAGGAGATGGGCTTGCTGTTGGTGACTTCATTGGAAGTAAAGTTTTAAATATCTTTATGAGATCAAATCAGAGGTTCTTAGGTGTTTGCTTATTTTTACTTTACTAAGCAAAATGTTTCATAAAGTGTTTGCTGGCTTTTATATGTCCAGAGAGAGCAAATATTTCTATTAAGATGAAGGTTGAGATCTTCCAAAATTAGTGAATTTGCTAAGTGTTGCATGCATCTGATCTGCTTGGCTTGCTTCCCTATTGGAACTCTTACTTTTCTTATATAGTACCTGACTCTTCACAGTCTCTGACTTTCCAGAGTACCTTGGATATGTCCTGGCCAAGTAGCTCTTACTCACTTCATCATCTCTAGGAGGAAGTTGTGGTATCTGGCTGACAGTTCCATTTAGTCCTCTTCATTTGGTTGGCTTTTTTGCCTTTCTGATTCTAACTAGAGGAATGGCTAGAAACCACTTCTAGGACTGTTAAAACAGTTTACAAACTGATGTCTTATATTTAAATAACATTTTATTTACAAAGCATTTTTCTATACAGTATAGTGCCTATTGCATCACTCTATAACAGTGATTCTCTGAAGTTGGCAAAGTGGGTACTGTCCCAGGTTACAGGTGAGAAAAGCTAGTCTAAGTGCACTAGTGCCTTTCTTAAGGACACCTCAGCAAACAAAGGGGAGATATGGGGCAGCAATTCAGATTCAAGTTTCTCCTTTCCCTTTTTCTTTCCAGGGCAGACTGTTATTAGACTATTTTAGCTTTCATTTTTTTTAGTAAAGAATGGAGTTAGAGGTCACAATATTTAGCATAATTGTGTAATTTTAGATGTTCTAGTGCTTAACTAAGATCCATCAGTAGAATACAACTTCTTGGTAGCTTTCCTTTTTTTTTTTTTAAAGGGCACATCCTGGGCTCAGCAGTTACAATATCAAAACAAGACCCTTGGCTATTTCTGGAGTGTGTTAGCTAATCTACCCTGTGGGTTTCTTTTTTTCCTGTGGAACTGGTAAAGAAAGAGACAAACAAAATCCAAAACCAAGTCACATGAAAGAATGAACAGTCCTTTGGGCATGCGTTTGTTTGGGATAATCATAAATTTGACTTCCTGTGGTGACTGGGGAGGGGGGAATAGCAGAATTGTATCACTCTGGCTACTGAGTATGAAACTGATGCATACTTAGTGTGGCTTGTCCTTTTTTATAGGTGGGTTTTTGTTTTTAAAGATTGTAAGAACAAATTGTGAACATACACAAAAGTGGATCCTCCTATTGTTGACAATTTCATTTTTTTTTGGTACCTGGAATTGAACTCATGACCTCCGGCTTGCCAGGCAAGCACTTTGCCGCTGAGCTATATCTCCGGCCCAGATCCTCCTATTCTTATCATCCAAGCTCAACAACCATTGACTCCTGGTCAGTCTAATTTCAGGCTTGCCACTATTCATTCTCCACAACTGCTGTAATGCTGTGAAGTAAATCTCAGAAGTCTTTATTTTATTCCTGACTATTTCAGTGTTACTTTGCACAGGGCCTTTCAGGACATGTATCTCATCTAATTTACAAGTAAAGTTTTACAAATAAATTCTTTAAAGAATTTTTGCTATGTAACTGGTGGTTAGGAATTATAAAATTACTTATTAATCAGCACTGTGGTTTTGGCTGACAGTTTTTTCCCCCCTTAAATGAGGAAAGTTGTTAACAGTAACACACATGTTTTGATAGTGCTAAAAGTTAACCTATTGTTTAGACTTACATTTTTTCCCCTACTGTTTGTAGGAGAATGATAGTTTTCAGGTTTATATATTTCTAATTATTACATTTTTTTAGCTGTCTCAAATAGGCTGAATACTACAGAGTGTAATTTAAGCATACTCAATCATTAATTTAGACTACTTATCTGAGTAGTTATAAGTTTGCTCTAAGTTGAATATAACTCTCATTGAACTTTCTACTTGAGCAATGTGTTTGCTAATTACAAGTGGTTGTTAAGTAGAATCCTTAAGATTTTGTAGAGTAAGTAAATCAATTTGTGGGCTCATATATCTTTAGATGTATTTATATACTTTAATGCTATGAATTTAGCCTGACTTGGAAAACCTAGAGTTGTATGTAACTTTATATGTACATTTAATCAATTGACTCACTAACATTTTTATTTTTTAATAAGTAATAAAATAAGTAAATCAGAGTTAGTTTTTATTCATTCCAGTTGAAGAGCCTACTTTATGAAAGGTGATGAGGTTTGTCCAAGTTTGGCTAATGGGTCTTCCATCGTTGTCACAGATAGTCACAATATGGGAAAGAACAACGCAGTTACTAACTAGTAAAGGTTAGGGGCATTTTTAAAGGCTTTGAAACATATTGTAGGGCTTAATAACAACAACAGATCTTTGTATAGTGCTTGGTGTTCTGAGCGCTTACGTATTAACTCATTTTTTTTTTGTTTTGTTTTTTTCCGGTACTGGTAATCGAACTCACGACCTTGCGCTTGCCAGGCAGGTGCTGTGCTGCTGAGCTAAATCCCCAACCCCAACGTATTAACTCATTTAATCCTTAGCTCAGTCCCTTTAGGACAGGTGTTTAATTCTCCTTGTTTTATAGATAAGCACCTGAGCCTTGGGGGTGAAGTAACTAGCTCCAACCCCAGTGCTAGTAAATACTGAGTGGGAGTTAGAATTTACATTTGGCTATGGAGTCCTGACTCTTAACAACTGCGTGAGTGGCATTCTTGGTTTATAAGCTGAAAAACTAATAGCTCATATGCCATAAACTCACATTCTTTTTGTTTTCACCAAGGAAAAGGTGGTATTTTATAGCAGTGGTATTCCATAGAATTTTTGAAATTGTGGAGATTTGCTCTCAGCATTACCCAGTATAACTCCTAGTCACTGTGGCCATCAAACAGATGAAGTGTGGCTAGTGTGACTGAGAAAGGGAATTTAAGACTTTATTTAATTTTAATTAATTTAAATTGGACAGGGAGGTTGTAGAATCTGTGCAACCTGGGAGAATTTATAATGTTCATTTTCCTGGATAATGACAACAGGTTGACATTTTGTGACTGTCAGTATCTTGACTTCATTAATGTAGTCAATGATTGTGTCATTAAATAGTAATGATATCAATGAGGGTGAAGATAAGTTTACAAATCAGATAGTTGAATGTTTGAAACTATAATGCTTTCCCACAGAATCCTGTGTGATCACAATTTAAGAGATCACTGGCCTACCACATCTGGAGGCATCTTCTCATTAGTTCCTTTGTAGCTAAGCAAAAATTGCTTTGACATGCCTGTATCCTTTTTCACCTTTGTGGAATAATTCTTTTATAAAGAGTCCAACTTGATCAAGCTTAATATCAAGGAGTGCTGACACAAAAGTAGAATGAACTTGTGGTCCAGAAGCAAGTGCTTAGCTCTTCATCTTCCTCCACCAGTCAGCCTCCATACAATTGCACTGACAGAGCTCCTGTCTGTGAAAATGCATCAAGAAAGTCGGTGGTAATCAGGCAGATTTTCATTTCAGATGAAACCACGTAAACTATGGTGTTGGTGCCTCCTATAATGTGCTTTCATCTGAGCATTTGGGAGGCACTTAAATCTGATTATTTTAATCTTTCCTTTACCTTGATGAAAAAGGCTGGAGTGGTTGTTTCCATCAGTCATGGTGAGGCTCTGAAATGCAGGCAGGCAAAAGTCTCCAGATGGTGGCAGATTTTGGATCTTAGCCACTCAGCAGACATAATTAAACATGTCTACAATCTTCTTATTTAGCATTACTAAAACAGACATTTTCTTTGTTTATGGGATTGAACTGTTATCATTAGCTTTGAAGTGAGGGAATTGAAGTACTCTAGCCAGGTACTATTACTCAGCTACTGTGTTAAACACTGGGTCTGGAAATTTGCCTTGAAAGGTTTGTATGGAGAGAGGGTTTCCTCCAAACATTGGGAATTAGCAGAGCAGTGAGATATTTGCAACAGGCCCTGTTTGCACAGTTCCTGTTTGTAATTCTCAAGTACTGTATAACAAAGTTAGGACATACTGAGACTGGGTGTGAAAGTGAATTTGGGATATTAAGGCAAAAATATTCCTTGTTTCTGGCCGCTGTGCCAACTTCATTTGAAGATGGGTAAATCATTTAGTTGCTGTAGACGTTGGCTTTTCCACTTGGCAAAACCACCTTCAGAATGGGAAACCACATATCACTGGAAAGTGATCTGATTTCTTGAAAAGAGAATTATGGTTTACTTGTGGAATGTAAGTTGTGATGATGAGTGAGTTTTCCTATGTGTAGTAGATGCTAAATTGCCAGTGAACTTTGCATTTACACTTTTAATGATGCTTTAAGGAGCAGGTCAGCATTACTTAAAGGCATTTGTGATGAATTAGTCTCATGCAGGTGTGATCCACAGTGACCTTTTCCAGTGAGATTTTAGATCTGGCTCTACCTTATAGTTGGTGAATGATACGGTAGTGTAAGTTTACTGAGACCCTCTCATTATTTTATACAGAAAAATAAAATCACTTTTCTTGTGTGTGTGTGTCTTTCGTTACTAGCTCCTTCCTTTACCAGATGATCCTAACTGTGTTCCTTTTGGAAGCTAGGTCTTCTGTCCTGAATTTTGGGGAATGTTGAACTGTATCTTCAAGCAAAGGGGATATTACAGGGTGGTGACTGAAGGAAAACTTTAGTTATGGTCTTGCAAAGAAAAAAAAAAAAATTGAACTACACTTGTCTGCAAATGAATTGACAAATGTTAGACCCCAGTTTTTCCAGGCACTTAATGGAAAGGAGGCTTCTGAACTGAGGAAGGTCTTTATGCAGTAGATACTATTCTGGTGCCAAACCATGGACTGTGGCTATCTTGACTCCCGCTGAAGTGTTTGTCTTCACAGGTAGCAGTCTATCCAAAATTACAGTAGTCCAGCATTTAGATCTATTTCTGTATTTATAGACTCTGGATTCTGTATCTTAGAAAGCAACCATTTATATAAATGTGTACCCAGAAATGTCAGATCAGCCCCACCCATGTACAGAGAGAGAACAAATGTGTACGAGGCCGTGGAATGACATCTGATCTGGGAACTCTTTAAAAAGAAAAATTAGCTCAAAGTTAGAACCTTACTTAAAGTCATCAGATTAGTTGTATTTCCTAGCCGTCTGTTACTTCATGCTTTTGCATGTCAGTAACTTGTTCTAAAATCAGCAAGATTAGTTGTTTGTACTGTAGAATCTTCTGGCTGTGAGCATGATTTCATGGCAATTGCAGATACCTTAGTGTGCTGTTTTATAGCATCCATTATTCCATAACGGGCTGAAAAAAATAAGATAATTTAAGCCTGTTTTTGGACACACGGAAAGGAAGCTATTTCATAACTATCAGTCACGTGTAACTTGGCAGGCATGGAGCCCATTAGTGGCCACAGTCACATGATTGATTGCCAGTTGGGGACCTGCAGTTAGCTTATTGCAGAACTACATCTGGCATAATTGATGTTGTCATCCAGTGGCAAACAATCCACCCAGTTCTACCAACTTCCTTCCAATAACAAAAATTTCTTGCCTTGCATGTGTGAAGGTTTGTGTGACTGTGTGTATGGGTTATAGAGTTTTAATGTAATCCCGCCCAAACTCTTTGAACTTCTTAATTTTAATAGAACATTTGGAAAATTGAAGGTTCCATCACTTCTACCCTTCCCCATATTTTGGAAACTTGTGGGTTTCTTTTTACCAAGTTAATTAAGAGGAAGAAAGATTGCCCTAAATCATGATAATTATCCTGTGTCTTTAGCCTAAAAGAAATACGGGACAGATGGGCCTCCAAAACTTAACAGTGACTTAAAAACATGAAATAATAAGAATTTTAAATGTTTGTTGTTGGGTTTTCATGGAAATTAGTGGTTTGTTTCCTGAGGGGTTTGCTATGAGGAGGCATTTTGTTCTTATAAAAGGGGTGGGCAGTTGTAAAAGTGGAGATTGGACTAGGAGGCAGTTATATGAATAGCTCTTATTAACACTTACATTCTACTTTACTGCTGATACTTAAAAGATCAGAGGTTATTTCTCTTTACAGGGGAAAACATGGGAAGGGACATTTTGATTTTAGAGACTTTCAAGTTTTATATAAACCATCTAAACATGGAATTTCTTCATTTTAATTAAGAGTTATCTAGTATTTACTTTGTGAAGGTTTTTTTCTTTGTCCTTATCTCTTCTAAACTTTACAAAGTTTTAATTTTTCCTTAATAGAGAAGTTATTTTAATTAATAATTGATCCAGTTATATTATGAATTTTAATTTATAATTATATTTAGTAATTGTGTTATAATTTTTGTTACTTGTTTTAATTTTCCTGTAACAGTTTCTGTCATGTTTGAAGTCCTGAGCTCTATGAATCGTGTAGCCCCCATTATCTTTTTATGCAGATAAGTTATGAATCAGACCATCCAAAGATATGTACAATGTTTGTCACTTTACATGAAAGAAATTTAACTGCTAGAATCCAAGAAGGCCATCTGATTGTTCTAATGAGTGTCAGGACCTCCTGGACAACTTCATGACACATTTAAGGTAGTCATCTTGTGCTGAAGTCATGATTTTTAGTTCTGGTTCTTTCCTCACTACTAGTTTGGTTTTAGGTATCTTTATGTTTATGGTCAGTGAAATGAAAGAATTGGACTAGCTGGTCACTAAGGTTTCCTTCAGTTCTTGACCTCTGTGAGTATCCATTGGCTAGGACTCTTCAACTTTGAGAAAGAATCAGTTCATTTTTTGGATATCTCTTATTATTATATTGAGCCCAAATTGGGATGGCCAGAGCTAGACTTTTTAAAGCACCATTTTCCCTTGTATTTTTGACTGAGACATACAATGAGAAACATATTGTACACAGTAGTCCGATAAAAACGAATATTTATACAAGATATGATTGAAAAATACTGTGAATATTTAAATTTAAAATTTTGTGACAGTAAAACATTGATCTTCTCAAAATGTTCCCTCCTACTTTGAAGACTGTTATCCCATCATTTGTGCTACTTTCTAAAGCAGTTGTGGAAGGACCTTTTCATTAAGAATAACTGGAGAGTTATTTGGAGTAGATGGGGACAGATTGGTTAAAAAAAAACCATGCCTGCTATAAGTTTAATATAGAAGCATTTAAAAATCTGTGCATAGATGAAGTTGCAGCTTATTTACCTTAAAAATAGTCTGAATTTTTTTGATGTTTAAAATGTCAAATTAGGAACTTATCATAGAAGATGTAAATATAGTTTTGACATGAGAAACAAATGTTTAGATAATGAACGGGCCTGCGAAACAACCCTTCACTATGACATTATTCAGTTAGAATAGGATTGCATGGATCCAGGGGTGTTTCCACACAGTCCTCTTCCTTTGCGTTATTCTAAACTACATAAATATCAATTAAAGCTTTCTAGTCCAAGTTAACAGATGGCGATTTATGTTTGACTTGTAAACAAAGGCCCAGAACATTACTGCACTTAATTGATGAATGCTCTCCCCCTTCGCTTAACAAAGATTTTGGCCTTCAATGTGGTTGTCGGGGAGAAAATTGATGAATTCTTTTCTGTGATCTCATGTAGAAAGACTCTCACTATGGAAATATTTGCCCCCACCCCCAAAAGGAGCAAACTTGAATACTTTTAAGTTGCTTAGTAATTTAAGCTCATAAAGGTGGACTGCAACAGGATTTTGGCAACTGACATTAAGTTCACCTTAAAATTTGATATTTTTTGGCCTTGAAGGAGAATGATGCCCCAGACCAAAAACAGTAACGAAAATAAAATACACAGAACACTAGAATGTGTCTAATTACACGATTTTGGATAAACATCTAAATTAGTTAGTATTTTAAGCTCTTTTTCTCTGAACTTGTAAAGAACTTGTTGTTCAAGTTGAGATGACACTTTGTACCCATTCTTAAAATGTACCTTTGCCTCAGTTTGAAATGTGTGAAAATAGCTGTTTTTCTTTAAAAAAAATATTTTTTAAATAGCTGTTTTATATGCTTGTGTAAATGGAGGCTTGGCAACTACAGATTTCTAGCTCCAGCTAAAGGTAGCTCTCTGCATCAGAAGATGTGGGAGGAGCCACCTGACCAATACACCAGTGTGTGTGGAATATATTCCTTCTCATTCATTGGGAAGTGTTATATTTCAGCTTGTCAAAAAGTCTGCCTTTTCATCCTAGCATCCTTGAAATGAGCAGTTGGCCAGTTGAATTCTAAATATGTGGAAATATTTAGGTTGCTGAAGATGAAAACACTGGTCTTGGCTGAAGGGAATCAGCCCTGAGCACTTTTGGCCTTAATGGTAGTTTTTTTTTTGCCTGCTGCCACACATGCAGTTTTCTTGTGCTTAGTGTTTTGAGGGGCATTTCTGGAACTAGAGGGAGAGCGCAGATGAAAGTTCTTGCCTGAAACAGCTTTCTAAATGAAGTTTTCCTGGTGATGACAGTCAGATGATTCTCATGGGAATGTATCTCCTTGACTGTTGACATTTTGGTACAGATGATAAAACATGCACTGATTACTTTTTTTGTTTGGTAATCTCCAATGTAGGTAATAACTCACTCACACCTTGTAGAAATTGTGTATAGACCTTTGGTGAATATCAGTCTGTACTGCTTGATGCAATGTGTGTCTCACTTCAGGTATGAACAAATAATTAGCATCTCACTAGCATGTAGATGAAATGACCTTAGAAATGTGAACTCATGGATTCATACAAATGTTGTACAAGTTATGCTGCTAAACTCCACAATTAAAATCTGAGGTGGGGCCCTAGTATCTTCTGTCTCATGCTGATTGGAGAAAAGGAATAAATCTATATCTGGTTGTAGAAACCTGTGTAGTCCTCATGTCTGTTAGATTTCTTCCTCTCAAAGCTGGGGTTTCCCTTCTGAGAGTCTTTTGGGAGCTCTAACGCCCTCCAAGTACTCTTGCTAGTTTAAAAAGAGCAAAGGCCAGTAAGAACAAAGTGGCAAGTGAATGGGCAGGTGTTAATAGAACAAAAATTTGTTGGTCAAGACATTTTTCTACCTGTAGGGCAGAGGGATTGAGACTGTTCTTGTGTTGTTTGTGGTTGAAGTCTTACTTTGGCACTCAGTTATTTGTACTCTGGAGTTGTGTAAATGATAAATTAATTCCTAGATAGCTGTAATCTGGGAAAGTGCCAGTGCCCTTTAAAGATGATGAAATTGGACTTCTAATAAAGTCAGGGTCTGGAGCAATTTTTAAAGTGAGGTGCTGGATGTGGAGGGAGCAAGGTTGATTTCTGTTAAGCGCACCTCCTTGTTTTGTGAGCCTCTGCTTGTCATGAAAGAAATATTTT
The DNA here is from genome assembly GCF_000276665.1 of Chinchilla lanigera. Classification (NCBI taxonomy): domain Eukaryota; kingdom Metazoa; phylum Chordata; class Mammalia; order Rodentia; family Chinchillidae; genus Chinchilla; species Chinchilla lanigera. The sequence continues at coordinate 2,140,984 of NW_004955420.1, forward strand.
CCTGGAAATGAAAAGTATGGAACCAGAAAGTATATTTCTTTAAAAAAAAAAAGCTTTTTGGCCCGGCTCTTGAGTTGGCAGCCCTGGTAACTGAAATACTGTCTATGTGGCCTTGCAGAATCTCAAATGCTTAGTTTCAAGTCTGCAACCACAAACAGGGTCCTGAAACAAAAGAATGACTTGAAAATAATAGAGGGTGGAGAAAGAGAAATACATTGATTAAATAGACTCATTTTTGAAAATATAAAAGTTGAAATTTCTTAAAATGAGGAAAACAGCAATGAACAACTTAAAACAAAAGTCACATTTATTTTTTAAACTTTTCATACCATACTCCTAGGCCTACTTGCTAATGATGTTCATTTACCTGAAGGAATTACTGTCTTAAAAAGGAGGGGTAGGAATTAGTGTCTTAAAAAAGGGAGGTACTTCCCCGTTTTACTGATTGCCTTCCAGGGCTTTGCTGGGAAACTGGGTATTGCATGAATTTACTCTTGAAGTTCAGTGGGGTTTAGCTATTACCATTTCTTGGGTTCTCACTCTTTGTGTTGAAGGGTCCTTTGGACTCTTAGAATTTGTGGCAGTGCCCTTGAAGGGGTGGCATCTGTTCATCTGGAGTTTGACTTGGGGATGAAGCCAGGAGGCCTAGTGCTCACCTGTAGTTAGATGGTGGGACGCTTTCAGGCCTGCTGTGCCTTTAGAGTTGATATTTACTTAGTGAAAACCTGCCAATCCCCAGAGAGGATGTGAACTGTTGACTCCCTTGTTTGCATTTAGTAAGGTTCTCATCAGTTACATGTAAAGTCTTAACGCAGTTTAGATTCCCTGAATCTGGCTGTTAGGTTCTCTGAAGGACCTAACTCATTTTCCTGATAATACTTTACTCAGGACCTTTATATGTGTTAGGAATTTCAGTTGCTTAAGTTGTTTTGAATGTTTAGAAATAGTTAATGCTTTTTTGGAAATTGACCACTAGGGTGTCATGTTAGCCTAAAAAATGACATATAAACATTGAAAAATGTTTTTTTCTCCCACCCCCCAGCACTGGGGATTGAATACAGTTACATCCTAACCCTTTTTAATTTTTTTTTTAAATTATGAAACAAGGTCTCATTGAATGGCCCAGGCTGGGCTTGAACTTGTGACCCTCTTGTCTCAGGCCCCCAGAGTGCTGGGATTACAGGCATGCCACCATGTCTGGTTGTAATTTATTAACTCTGTTTTCCCTGAGATTTATCTGTCTTTTCCGTTTTTTTATGCCTCTACTTCATTTGGGACAGCTTTTTTTTTGGTTTTTCTCCGGTACCGGGAACCGAACTCACGACCTTGCGCTTGCCAGGCAGGCGCTTTGCCGCTGAGCTAAATCCCCAGCCCCGCCTCTACTTCATTTGGGATTGGCTCAGGGACATTGATTTTCACGAGTGGTTTTCAGTTATGCAAAGTAAGATTTAGGTTTTGGATTCCCCTATCTAGCAGCCTTAGAAATTTGCTTGTCTTACTTCATCTCCCTAATCATCACTATTTTCTCCTTGAGTCAGAAATATAATGCTGCTTTATATGACATTTGTCCTTTTTTTTTTTTGAAACATGGTTCGCTATGAAGTTCAGGCTGACCTTGAACTCACTTTGTAGCCCAGGCTGGCCTTGAACTCCCAGCAATCCTCCTATCTCAGCCTCACGAGTGCTGGGATTACAGGCGTGCACCAGTGCACCTGGCTACGTGGCATTTCTCTTGTCTCTGATCTCTTGTTTTTTCTTGACATTGCACAAGAATTATTGACACAGCTGTGGAATTGTGAGATTGGGCTCATTACGTTAATACTGAGATTTTCTGTATTTGTGCTTTGTGTGTAAAGGGACTGTATTTTTGAGATTTCTTTCTTGATACTAGGGATTGAACCTGGGGCCTTGTGCATATGAAGCTCATGCTGTACCACTGAGCTACACCCTGCCAGGTCCTCTACTGTGAGTTTTATGTTTAGTAAGTTAAAATCTTAAAGGTTGAACTAGGTGTGGTGGTGCATATTTGTAATTCCAGTACGTGGGAGACTGAGGCAGGAGGATTGCAAAGTTCAAGGCTGACCTGGATTGCATAGTGAGACTTGTCTTCAAAAAAACCCAAACAAGCAAGGTTAAGCTCTCAGTCCGTACATATAGTGTTGACTGGATATAGAAATTATTTTCTTTTTCCTCAGATGGTAATATAGTGAATGTATTTTTGAATGCTGAAAACAATTGTGACCAGTTTTGCAAATTAGAAAACTGAGTGGCTGTATTGGTAAAGGCAGTAATAAGTGGTAGATTTTATATTTGTACCTATTTGTCATAGTTATGCTTTCTGTCAGTTATTTCTTGGGGCAATTAGATTAGTGCCTTAAGCTTGTAGGTTTAAGAAATGTGCTTCAAAGTGTAGTATAGTTAATGCTTACCTAATTGCCTAAGAAGAGCTTTTATTCTTCTTAAGGAAATAATTTTCTCTCGTTTCATATTATCTAGCACAGTGGCTGAGTGAAATTGTTAACTCAAAGCGCATTTGTTTTCTCTTGTGGATGTGAATATTCCCAGACTGCAGTTGACACTTTGATAACACTTCCTTGCACATTAGTTTTACAGTTGCATTTGATATGTTGAGATGCAAGTTAGGAAAACCTATTACACTTAAGTAAAAATAATTCAGTGATAAATTCATCATTTACTAAGATTGCAGAAAGTAAAGAAATGGTGTTTTGGCATTTGAGGTCTTTTATGTATAGATTACTTTTGTATCAGTTTTGTAAATTAATATGGAAGTCTGATCAATATGTACTTTTTTCCTTTGGTAAATATGTCATCTCTGCACCACAAATAATTTGAGTAAGCTTTATTCTTGCCTGCCCTACTCATTTATTTTCTATGGATAAATAGTATTCCTTGTTTGTGAAACTGATGTAACAACACAGCTGCTGAATGCTTGGCATTTCTGCTTCTGGTGACATGCTATTTGTGCAGATTTATCTGATCCAGATGTGTGACCAGCAAGCTACATTTCTAATTATAAGGACAGCCAAATTCCATTATAAGCACATCATGGGATTACAGGCCTGGGAGGCATCCTGAGAGGACATCTAGTTCATTCCCCAGCTTTTCAACAGGACCACACTTCATAAACCACTCCAGCACTGAACGAAGCAGCAAAGAATGTTCCACCCATGTATAGGCTGAATGTAGAGTCATTAGAATTGTAACTGGAAAAAGAAACGAGTTCCTCTTGTCTGGATTTCTTGCTTTATCTGTAAACAGATTCAGGTCCAGAAAAATTTGACTTATTCTGTCTGGACTCTCAGGAGTTGCCTAGAATTTACTGTGCTTTCTTCTGAAGTGTTCTCTGCTAAAAAAGAAAAGAATGGAAGACTAAAATGCCAGTTTCACATCCAAGATGTAGCAGTCTGGTTGCTCATTTAGAGGTAGGTGATGCGTTAGTGACAACTAGATTCCACTGAAGTTTATTAACTCTTTCTGAAACCTAATATGGAGTGAGATATGTTATTATGCTAAGAGTGTAGATGGCGTCGTGCTTTAATGATAAAATACAGAAGATATTAGACATGCCATTAGGGCCAGAAGGTTTACAAATGTTGTTCATAGGCTTACCTAAAGATCAACATCTCTGAATAAATATGATATTTTTAAACGTGGCTTAAGGTTGTTGAGTCTGGGGTTCCATTTTACCCTACAAGTGAGTAGGTAGCCTGTTACTGTTTTTCATGGATGCTGGTAGAAGTCAAGGGACTCCTGTACCACACACAAAGGACTTTATTACTCTTGGCATAGTGCATAACATAAACATCACCACATGTGTATTAGTTTGTCCTTGCCCCAAGTTCTATGGGGTGATACAGTGAGCAGATGGAATTGCATACAGAGCAGATTTGTGTTGCTGCTGAGGATCACTAACCTTCGGGAAAGCTTCCACATTTATAACATGCAGTAGGTGAACTTGCTCTTGGTTCCAAGGGGAGGTATTACTTCATCGAGGTTACTTTACTCACTGCAAATAAAACCTTGAAGAATGGCCGTGATGCAAAATGGTCAGGGCTTTGCATTTAAAGTGTACTTGGCAGGATATTTGGGAGCAAGAGAGACCTATGGGGGAGGATCTCACAATACTAACATCCTGTGATTTCTGTCCAATTATGTGCAACATTGACGAGATAATCAATAAAACAGTACTAGCAACTACCTAAAGTAAAAGCAATCAGGTAGTTGTTAGGAAGCAAATTCTTACTAGAAAATATTAGATGCTGGATAATCAATGAAAATGGGAGGAAAACATGAAGAGATTTAATTTGACTTCTTGTGTAAATTGACAGTAAAAACTGCCATTACTTCAAGATGTGTTCAAATTAACACAAACTAAAAAAAAAAAAAATTAAGGATTATAAATTTTGTTTTCATATTGCTGAATTCACATATCTTTTTGTAAAGAAAAAGTGTAGTACCCAGGCATAGGTTTAACTGATACAGTATCAGGCATAGATTTAACTCTGTTACTTAACTACTATTATTGTGGCCTTTTCCCTTGATGATTATTCATATTAAAGTGATTCATACTTTTGTAAAAAGTTATTTTCAAACTGTAGAGAGCTGGAAAAAGTGAAACCCTTTGTTGCCACCACACTATATCTCCTAAGTTCACGGAGGGATCACGGTGCTGTGTGTGGCCTTGGATCAGTCAATACCAGAATGGGGAGGAAGTTCCAGTGGTTTTAGTGGCCACTTCTTGTTTCTGAAAGACTGTATCTTAGTTACTTTTCTCAGTGCTGGGACAAAATACCTGATACCACAAGTTCAAGGAGAAAAGGTTTATTTTAGTTCACAATTTGTAGGGATTTCAGTCCCAACTATGATTGACTGGCTCCAAGGGTGGGTGGTATGGCAGAGGAGAAAGAGTTCATGACGGGGCAGATGGAAGCAGTGAGCAACAGCCTTCCTTTCCCTTTTTATTCCACTCAGGCTACAAGCCCATTGGTTTGTGCCACCCACACCAAAGTTGGGCCTTCCCTTCTCCACATCCAGAATATGCTGAACCAATTAGTGGACTAGTCCAGTTTCCACACACTTATAACGTAGTATCACATGCTTGTCATCAAGCTACCTCTCCAAAGTCCCACCTGTGAGCTCATGAAGCTTTATGGAGACAGCTAGATATAAGCCATAACAGTCCAGGATCTAGTAAGTGCTTGGGGCATTTAAGAAGAATGTTGAATATATAGAAAGCTTTGTGAGGCAGTATTCGGATTTTACCAGTAAAATACTAATATTATAATACTATGTTCACTTTTCTCAAGTGTTGGCTAATCATTTTCTTAACAACAGTGGGGGTTATGTAGGTGGCCAGGCAGCAATATATTTTATGGATGAAGAAAGTGAGGCATACACAGCTTAATTTGTCCAGCTATATGATTTATTATCCATGTGAGCTTTCTTATTTTTTTATAACACATTTTGCCCAAATAAAACTGGTAAGATATGAAACAATAGAGTACTTTTGATTCCAATTACTTGTTTTTTTAAAATTGTATGTATTACTTTCTTGCACACTGTACAGTTTACTTAGTTACTGTCTTCATTGTTTATTTTCCCTTCCTGAAATGTAAAACTCCATGAGAACAAGGATTTTTGTCCTGTTTTTCAAGGTCTAGAACAGCAGCTAACCAGAGTAGGAGCTCCATAGTAAATCTGGTGATTAAATGAATCAACATATGCTAGGTATATGGTTCTAGAAGGAGAGGAGACCTGGCTGTTAGATCATATGTCCAGTTTTGAGTGCTGGTTGGGCTTTGAGTGACACATTGATTACCTCTCCTGATTCTAAGAGATTGTATTTATAAACTGGAGCTGAATTGAAAATTTGGGAGCAACATTTAAGAATTAAGGGAATCCATATAAGGTAGTATTTCTGGTTTCACTCAAAAGTTGAAAAACTTGGCTACATGACCCATATTTTCGTGCATGCTAGTGAAGATCTAAGGCTGAGTAGCAGCTCACTGTTAGGAGACTTTTGCTTTCTAGTTTCCCGTGCCCAACTCTATTGCCTCCATGATACTGAAGTGGCAAGTTTTTTTTTTTTTTTTGCCATCATGCATATGATTGATCTTAAAATTTTTTAAATATGTAGAAATATTTTTCTGTAGCTGTGTTGTTTAAAAGAGAGGCAAAAGAGAAAGGTAAGATAAGATTTTTTTAGTCCACAGTAGTTTCTTGACCCTTGTAGGCATGTGGACATTGCAAGCACTTCTGTGCCTGTCTTGAATAACTAAGACCTCTCCATCTTTTAGTTTAGACTTTCTAAGATTGTCCTTATGATTGCTAATTGTATGCAAAGGCTAGAGATGGCAACTGACATTAATTAACCTCAGTGCTTTGATATGGAAGGGTAGGGGAATTCCTTTTGTTGAAGCATTACTGAACCATGGAATAAAATGTTGAAAGTGCATGATTACATTGCTTGGTGCTCAGGTACAGCATTAGAAGGGTCCTCAAGGTGAATATTTGTGATTGTGGAACTTATTTTTCTATTTGTCATGGATGCAGAAACTGCACAAGACTTAGAAAAGCTTGGGAAAAGTGATTATACTTCATCCAGAAGAAACCATGCTTAGATTTGTTGTTGCCTTAAAGACTTAAGCAGCTGAGCTCTGGATCTCTTTTAATATAAAGAGCAAATGGCATATGATTCCTAGGGTAACTTGGACAACGGAGCAATTTTAAATCATGCTTACTGTGGAAATGTGCCTTGTATTTTGATATTATATGGATGAATAAGGTTATACAATCAATCCTTTAGACTCATTATTTGGGTTATTTGTTAATGGACTTAACCAGTAGGTCCAGTTTTATTTGACTCATCTGGAAATTGGGCTAAGTATTGGAAGGCACTATGTAAGTGAAATGCTAATAATGTTTATATCATCATGTAATCCATCTAAAATTAGAATGTCACTTAGTTTCATTAAGAGAGTTTGAAAGAATTTAACTGTCAGAACAGTGTTACACAGAGAGCATTCTCTGGTAAACACTAACTCGAGAAAAATTCATATGTTCAACAAAGTCAGGTCTTTGAAGTTCATTGTTAAAGAACCCTGAACAGTCCAGTCCAGAGTTTCTCAACCTTACTGGATAGTAGATTTTTTGTTTGTTTGTTTTCTGGTTTCATAGCATGTGTAGCATGTAGCAGAATATTTGTTCCATGGCACATACTTCAGAAATTATTACCTGGACAGATTCAGGAGAAAAAAACAGATACTACATGTAGTGAATTCTTATCTCCATATTTCTTTTCCTCATTTTTGTCTGTGTTTATAGTTTTTCCAGGCCACTCCTAATGTGAGTTAATGACACGATTAAAACAGTATAGAGTCCACATAAAATGGAGAGGATCACTGTGAGTCTCTTTTTTCTGTTGAGAAAATAATATGTTTATATTGAAAGAAATTGATTTTTCCATTTTTAGTTTACCAAATACCTGTATCTTAAACCATCATTGTAGTTGTTGCCTTCTCTTCAGCTATTGAACTCTGGAAGGTTACTGTTGTTCACATAGATAGTATGTACTTTCTCCTGTACTTTCTGGGCTTGGGACTATGTACCTAAAAGCTGATATAAGTAAAGACAGTGGCATAAAATTTTGGAATTTGATAAATAAGATTGAGTATATTTGACTATAGGTGTTATAAAGAGTTTATAACTTGGTTATATGGAAGATACAGACTTATAAATTTAGTGGATATGTATTCAAAAATTTGAAGTGACTTGAGAAGAGACCCAATTTTGTCGTTAGACAGTGCTGTGATGTTTGAAAAATAGAGGATGAAATAGATAATCAACTTCTTAAAAATTTCATTGCAAACTTCCAGTGCTGAGATTGCATTTTTCAAATAGTGGCGACTGATAGGTTAGAAGGAAAGTCACATCTTCACAATGGAACAGTTAGTGCTGATATAAAATTATGATTCGGAATCTTTGGTATTTGCCAGGGGCTATAAGAATTAAATGGCTCTCCATTCGTAATCTGCTTGTATAACACAAAGAGAGGAGAATTTGAGAGCCCTAGCCTTCCATCTTAGAATAATTGGAGATCTGCAGCTGGATACAATCCACATTAGGGAGAAATGATAGTGTGGTGTAACCTCTTTGCTTATGGACCTTGAAGCTTAGCATTTATCACCTGAGCCATTCATTTGTTTCAGAGTAAGTAATGAGAAGCTTAGAACCAGGAAATTGCTTGCCACATCTTGTTCCTGGAAAAGCTGGCAGCCTAAAAATACTTACCATGCAAGGTGAGACTTGAGTGAATGTTGGGTGGCGATTGTAATTTCTCTTTAATAATGTGTAGTTAAGCAAGATACTTTCTAGGGAAAGTTTCTTCTAACCCAGCCTTTATTTGTAACTCTAATCTCAAATTAGAAAATAATTCACATGGGAATCAGAGAATTTTATATGGAGAAGGAATTTCCAGATAGACTTGTCCAGATACCTCATGGAACAGATGAAAGTAGGCTCCAGGAGCCTAAGTCACAAAGCTGGTATTTATAACAGAAATGAATCAAAGTCTGTATGCCACCCAGGGCCTTCTGTAGTATCATGTAGATGTCAGTCTGTTCAGTGGCAGAATTCCTTGAGAACTATTTAAAAAATTGACCTAATTTTTATTCATCAAGTTAAACAAATCTGTGTCTTCGCAAGTCTTATTTTGTATATTTTGGAATGTAATTGATTACGTAAAACCACTTTTCAAACTCCACAAAGGTAGCTGTTATTGTGTTGACATTATTCTATGGTTTATGTAATGTTTAAAGCAATTAGCTTGTACAAAAGATTTAAGCAAGTAGTATTGTCATTCATTTATTCAACTGTAAGACTTCAACATTTATAGGTAATGGCCAGATAATATTCAGGTTTCTCTTTCTAGTAGCATATATAACAGGCATTGAGCGAGAACTAACTTGTTAGAGGGCTGAATTTCACAAAATTAGCTTTGAATCAATAGGATTTTCGGATTTTGTGAGTTTTTAAAACTCAGAGTAAGCAATCAATACCCATAGGACTTTGAAAAAAGAAATTAGTTCAGAAAAATTATTTTTGAGCCAGGCGTGGGGGCGCATGCCTGTAATCCCAGCACTCAGGAGGCTGAGACAGGAGGATTGTTGCAAGTTCGAGACCAGCCTGGGCTACAGAGTGAGCTCAAGGCCAGCCTGAACTGCATATCGAGACTCTGTCTCAAAAAGACAAAAAGAGAAAGAGAAGAAAAATTATTTTTGCCAGGCATAGTGGGGCATGCCTGTAATCCAGGCACTCAGGAGATTGTGAGGCAGGAGGATCGCTATGGGCTTGAGGCCCACCTAGGCTACATAGTGAGTTCAAGATCAGCTTGAACTATACAGTATGATTCCTGTCTCAAGAAACAAACAAACAAAATTATTATTATGATTTTTTTTGTCTTTTTGAGATAGAGTTTCACTGTGCAGTTCAGGCTGGCCCAGAACTCACTTTAGCCCAAGCTGGCCTTGAACTTGCAGTAATCCTCCTGCCTTAGCCTCCCAAGTGCTGGGATTATGGGTGTGTGCCACTGCACCTGGCTCAAAAACTATTTTTACTAATTCTGGCTTCCTAATTAAATATTTGGATCAATACTGTGCAAAGACATCTTTTAGGATACCTGTTATGAGAGTATAGTGTAAGATTAGGTACAAAATGTTTTACCACAATTTTCTTAAACTCTGGAAAAACCCACTAAAAATTCATTAGAAGTGAGGAAATTTCCTTAGTGAGTACTGGAGACAGGATGCTATGCAGCACAGCTGTCTGCAGAGGTTTGGAGGAATTCCCTGGATAGTCAGTACTGAGTCATGGGTGGATTGAAGAGGGTAACACATACCACACGCAAGCCGAATATCAGATTTATTAAGCCCTCAGCAGTATGAAGATTTTAAATAGTAATTTTAGTTGTGGAGCTGTCTTAATCTCTGACAAAAGGAGCTTGGGACATTCAGTTAGAAAAAAGATTCTAATAAGGCTATCCTGTAAAGACCCCAGGACTTGGCGGTTTGAAAAAAGTCTCACTCTTGATTCATCATTAATGTCTCTTGAAATCTTAGCTCAGTTGTAAAGTTAGTATTGAGTGCAAAACTGGATTTCCAGGGCTCCCACAGTGGCACTACACGTTTGAACAGCTATGGGAATGAACTCCTAGATTGGACATTTCAACTTTTCCACCTTTAATAGTAAATGTGCTTTCAACATACTATATTATTAATTTGTATTACTGCTTTGGGTGTCATATGTGATGACAGCTGTCATATGTGATGGCTGTTGGATGGTTGAGTAGGTATCCTTACTACTAATAGTTTAATTTTTAGATACTGCTTTCAATTTTTTCAAGTTTTGAACTTGCAGCATTAATATTGTTTCTTGAAATGTCTAATGAGTTAGAAGTAGAGGCTAGCCAGTTTATTTCTGCAGCTTGTTCAGCATCAAATATGCCTCCTGTTTTCTGCTACTGCTGTTCTTGATCGACTCAGAGGGTCGATCTTGACCCTCTTGATCTGCTTGATTGTGAGGGTCGTTGGTCCTTTTTTCTAACCAGTGGACAACAAATACGTGACATAGATCTCGTTCCCTTTAATCTCACGACCTTGACAGGCATCTCTGATAACCACTGAACTGGAGCAGTTAATCTTTCTTAACAGTATACTCCAGGCAAGCACCCAATTGATTGGCGCAGACTTGTAAGGAAAAGCCTAGGGCTGTCTCCAGACAAAGCCTGTTAGGGAGTTGGAGAAGGATGTGCACTTAGGAACACATAAATACAGCAGTAGTTTCTGGTAGAATCACAGTGACCCAGGTTTCTTGATTTTTCTAGTGCAATATCCTTTATCACTTTGCTTGCTCATATATAGCAGGATAAGATTGTGAAAGTGAGCTGAAATGAGACCATTACTTAGGTTATAGCTCAGAGAACTTAAATTACTCTTCACCTTGAACTGTAGGATCTGGGTATGGAAGAGCAGATCACTAATCTAACTTTTCATGTAATTTTTTCGTTATCTATAGTTAGAGAAATAATTTAACATAGTAGGACTGGGATTGGGAAAGTTGGGAAAAGGGAGTAGCAAATAATAGAACTTTTCCTAAGTATTTGGAATTTTTTATAAGTAGTAATTTTATCTGGTAAGAACAGCAGGTAGGATTTCCCCTTGGCAATACTGTTGAACATTTTGCCTGTATTTAAATTTGTTGTTGCAGATGTTCTTCATATATTTAGATGAGCCTTTCTTCAAATAATTTTAATTATGAACACTGTTCTATCTATATAATTTTAAAATGTGAAAAGATATACCACATTATGTTTCAAAGAAGAGGTAGATATATCCCTTTAATTTGTAGACATTTGCAAACATTTTATACATTCAGCATGCCTAGTTTGGAAATTCAAAATGCTCTGCAATTTGAAACTTTTTGAATACTGACATTATACTCAAAATTTCATGATTTTGGAGCATTTCAGATTTTATATTTTTGAGATTATGGATGCCCAATTGATAAAATCTATGTGAATACTTCAAAATCTTAAAAAAACCCACAATTCTGAAACACTTTCATTCACAAGCATTGGGATAACTCAACCTGAATTAGAAATTACAGAAGCCAGTACTAGAAAAAATTTACAAAACTCCAGTTGGAGTGGCATTGTAGTGCCAAGCACTCTGTACTTTCCTAGTATTCCAAAGAATGTATATATTGCTTGTACATGTGTATGCATATGTGCATTGGTATGTGTATATTTTAGACTGTCTTAATTTCAGCTTTGTGAAGTGACCTTGTAACTACAGTCCTAGAAATATATGGATGCATATTTATCTCAGGTTTGATAGAAAAATTATCAACTTCTTAAAAAATTTTGATGTTCATTTCAAATTTGTATTTTTATATCTTAATAAGAGCAGTCATTAAAAAGCAATTTTCAGAATTGTTTGGCTTCAGGTCATATTCCCTGGAGTGCCTTGACTTTTGAGTGACCTTGTGTTGTGCAAGGGGGTGGGGACTGCTATAATGAATGGCTTTAGATCTCCTCAGAAAATGAGTTGCTAATGATCATTAAGATGAGCGAGTTATCTTTATTTATTTCATGGATATGGGGGCAGTTCTAACCTTAAGTTCCCTCTCAAGTGCTGTCAGAAAGTCATCATCAAGATAAAAAAGCAGTGCAAATTACAAATCTTTTTGGTAGGTGTTGGTACTGCCACTGTGGAGAAGAACAGAACTTCATGTCACCCAGAACAGTACAGAAATGACAGGCCTCCCATGCAAATATCTGTTGCAGAATGTAGAGGTCCATGGATAGTGTCAAGCTAAAGGATTTGTTAACTATTTCTCCCCCTCCCTCTCCCCATCTCCCTCTAACATCTCCTCCACTGGGTATTGAACCCAGAGCCTTTACTAAACTCAGCTACAACTCTAGCTCTATTTTTTTTTTTAATCTTTTGTTTTGAGACTGGGTCTTACTGAGTCATCTAGGCTGGGCTTAAACTTGTGATCCTCCTGCCTCAGCCTCCCAGAGTGTTGGATTACAGGCAAGTGCCATGTTCCACAAAGAATTCTTTTCAAAGGATCAATGAAAGAGTTCATCAAATACTTGAGCCCTTACCATACACTTGGCCTTATGCCAGTATACTCTTTTAACAGGTTTTCTTTTTCCAGCATTGAAAAAAATTCTTCCTGAAGTCATTTAAGTTCCCCATATATTAAGTGTGGGAGAAAATTGCAGAAGACACATTGTATGGATATAAAAGATGAAAGGGTACTTGTCTAGGGGGTCTCCCTTGAGTTATATCTTAGAGGCTTGAAAGGTAAGGTGGGAACTGTAGAGGTTACCCGGTCTATCACCCTTGTGCTCAAGGTAGAAAGGCCAGAGGGTTCTTAATAGAGGGCATGGTGAACTGGGTGATATAGGGTGTTTGGAAAGAACAAGTGGGCCTTCTGAAAAGGAGGAGGAGACTGTAACAAGAGCAAAGGGTCACTGATTTTGACTGTCTAAAATACTACTTAAGAGGAAGGGTTGTGAAGGTGCAGTAGGCAGGGTGATACAGGAAGGTTCCCTGAGGGTCTGGCCAGAATTGTGTTTTAGGGGTGCAGAATATAATGGATAGACTCTTAGTGTTGTAAGGGGCTAAGAACTTTGGTGTCCTGAAGAATTTTCTGGAGACTTAGCAAAATGTACTTTACTTGTCCTTTTTGTTCAGAGGAAAGTACTGAGACCTCTTCCCAGTGATTCAGATTTAGTAGATCTAAGGTGGAATTAGGGATCTGCTTTATTGGGATAAAATTCACATACCATGCAGTTCACTCACTGATAGTGTATTTTTAGCATCTTCATAGGGTTGTGGAAACCATTACCATTATCAAATTCTAGAACGTTGTTGTCTCTTCCAAAAACCCTGTACCCATTAGCAGTTACTTCTTACCTCCAAACCCTATCTCCAAGTACCACCAGTCGGCTTCTATGTTTTTGCCTATTCTGAACATTTCCTACAAAGGGAATCATACAGTATATGGCCTTTGATGAGTTAGCTTTTTTCGGTGTACATAATATTTTTAAGGTTTATTCATGCTGTTGCATATATCAGTACTTTATTTCTTTTTATGGCTAAATAATTTCTACTATGTGGTTATACCATTTTTTACTTAGCCATTTGTCATTTGACAGGAACTTCGGTTATTTCTGCCTTTTTTGGCTATTATGAATAATGCTACTGTGAATACTTGTGAGGAATCTATACTTTTAGAGAAGCAACCCCTTTGATTGTCTTAATAATACTTCCTATGCCATACTTGGAGAAACACTTACCAGAATGGTTGCTGTTGGGGAACTGCTCCCCTCAACAGAGCAAAGTCCATCATTCCCCATCCCTTATGGCTGCTCCCCTGACTCCGCTTTAAGAATCACTGCTGTGTGAGGGAGTGTGTAATGACTTAGTGGAGGTGGTGTTCCAGAAATAAATTACATGTTTTGCATTTGCAGCGTAAAGTGGTTAATAGGAAGATGGTAGGGAGACAGCAGGAAGGATTAATTTGTCCCAGACTTTTCCAGAACCTACATGTGATTTGATTACTTTCAGCAGTAGGGTGCTGCTGCTATTCCTGGTGGTGATGTAAAGGAAGGGCCAGAGGTAACAGACTACTGATGGAAGACACAGTTTAGTAACGGTGATTTAAAAATGCTCAACAGTTTCCCTCTTCCATTGACTCAGACACAGTTCTGTATAATTTTGATCTTGATTGTTCCTATCATCCTGTTATTCCATGTAAGTGTATTTTTACTGACTTGTTTTGAGAGAGGAAATCCTGGGATAACTCATTGAAGGATATAGTATAATAAAAGAAAACGCAGGGTTATGATACTTTGAAGCTCTGATCTACCAGGGATGTTTATATATACTGTATGTCTGAGTCACAACTGAATTTTTCAAAGTTAATTTTTAGACTTGGAATTTTATGATATACCTTGAAACTGAAAATAGCTTCTGGAACCTCACTGTCACTGCCTGGTGACCCAGCAGTACCTGGCATGAAGGGGAGAACCCCACCTTTCCTGGTTAGCTATTCTCATGACCATTTTTGAAGGTAGGCTTTCACAGCTGAGGCCCATAGCTGGAAATTGTGGAGGTTTATTTTGTGTAACAGGATTGTCCTTTAAGAGATATCCAGTCTGTTTCTCATCTTTCCATTAGATTAATAGACAGATATGATGAGGTTGCCCTTAAGATGCTTTTTGTTGAACATACAGTCATGTGCTATGTAGCAAAATTGCAGTCAATGATTCCATTAGATTATAATGCAGCTGAAAAATCCCTATTGCCTAGGGATGTTATAGCCCTCAAAATGTCATAGTGCTTTATATTACTTGTGTGTGATACAAACAGACTTTACTGTGCTGCCTTTTGTGTAAAAGAATAACAATCCAGTTGTTCATAGTGCAGAGTACTGATAATGATAAAAGAATAGGTTACTGATTTAGGGGTGTATTGTGCTACATGTTTTATCATTGATTTATTAGAGCATACAAGTTAATTGTAAAACAGCGTCAGACAGGTTCAGAAAAAGGCCTTGTCCTAGATAAGACTCCATGTGTATCACTGCCTCAAAGACATTCCTGTGGGACAAGATGTGCAGGCAGAAGACAGTGATAAATCTTCCTAATCTGTGCAGGCCCAGACGGTGTGTTTGTGTCTTTGTTTTTAACACAACAACAAAAGTTTTAAGAAAACATCTAAGAAGTAAAAAGGGTCAGGGTGTAGCTGGGTGTGTGTGCTTATTGTGCACGTGGCACTTGGTTTAATCCCCTGTGTTAAAAAATGCTTTAAAAATAAGGGAAAAAAAGCTATCGAATAAGGATATAAAGAAAGAAGAAAATACTCTTTTTGGTACCAGAAATTGAACTCAGGACCTTGCGCTTGCCAGGCAAGTGCTTGTACCGACTGCAGAGCTCTATCCCCATCCCAAGTAGGCTTTCACAGCTGAGGAACCTCACTGTCACTGCCTGGTGACCCAGCAGTGCCTGGCATATAGTTATACAGTGTGTATTTTAAGCTGTTACTACAAAAGAATCCAAAGTTAAAACATTAAAGTGTGTAAAATAAAACTGTTATAGTAAACTTCAGTGATGAAAATTTTGATTTTAAGACAGGGTCTCACTATTTCTAGGCTGGCCTTGAAATTTGCTATGTAGCCCAGAGTGGCTTCTGTCTCATGATGGAAGTCCTAGTCCTAAGTGCTGGGACTACAGGCACATGTCACCACACGTGCCTGAAAGAAATGTTTCAAATCAATTTAGAGTAGCTGGAGTGTACAGTATTTATAGTCTACTGTAGTGCACACCATAGTCCCTGGCCATTGTGTCAGTTCAGCGCTCAACCAGAGCAGCTTCCAACCCTGCAGTGTCCTGCAAGTGCTCTATGAGGTCTACAAGTTCTAACCCTATATACTATGTTTTTACTGTGCCTTTTCTATCTTTAGGTACATAAACAGTACGTTCATGTTACAGTTCATGCTGCGCTGGTTTGTTAGCCGAGAGGCAACAGGCTATATACTCTATGATGTTCATACAACTAGGAAACTGCCTAAAATATTGTTAAGTGATACATGACTGGACCCTCCCTCTAACAAAAACAGCATTTAAAAAATCAGAAAGTACTGATAAAAGAAAAAAAATTCTTCATCCCACTTATCATGAACAGCACAGTATATATTCTTTTATACAGTACTCTATAGGAGAATCAATATGTATGTGGTTTTACATGAATAGGATCACAGCATAGACCTTGTTTTTGTTAACTGTCATTTCTCTCCTAAACAGTTGTGTTGTGAACATCTTCCTTTGCTAGCAGATTGATTTCTACAGAAATTAAGATTGACTGCCCTAGTTTTTCATCATATGGATAAAATAGCCTCCAACTTCCACTGTTTCATGCTGGGATGTGTCTCTGTACATGTAGAGTATTTTGGGTCATACTGTACAGTTTGTCAGGCCGATAGTATAACTAGATGCTCAAGGTTAGGTGTTTTGGGGGCAAAGTACCCTTGAATTTGGTTGCTGGCATGCATGTGCATTCTGTTCAGAAGATAGGGTAGGTTTATTGTTCTGAAGGAATTGTTTGAACAGTTAGCGTAAAATGCCCTGTTGCTTCAGGAGATAGGGAATAAAACTTTGCTTTTCAGGAAGCTGTATTCATGTAAACAGAAACAAATAGCATTTTAATTCATGTATGGAACCTTTCATAATTCTGGTTAAAATATGTATATACACAATTTAAGAGTGTTATGTCATTGTAACCTATTATGTTGAAAGAAATCATGCCTCTCCGTGCATGTTGGACTTAGCAGTTGACCTCTATTTTTTCTACTTTAGTCTCTTGTCTTTCTGCCGAGGTCTAGGATCCTAAAGAAGGGTTTTGCCAACTTGTCTAAAGTACAGTGTGATTTAGGAACCAGTTCCTGCTTGGTTTTTAAATTGTCAGTATCCTTTGTTCCTTATTAAGGACATCAAAAATAAATATAAAAATCATCAAATATCAAAAATTAAAAAATGGCAGAGTGATCTGTACAGCATAACGCATAGCCTTCAACCATTACAAATTTCATGTGTAGAAAAACAGGATTGACAAGAGTATATCACCATTGTAGTGAAGGCTATTTTTGAGTGGTATGATTATGCATAATTGAAGATTTTTTCTTGTTTTTTTTGTATTCTCAGATTTTTAGGATGAGCATATGTTACACATGATACATGGTAGTAAAAATTTGGGACAAATTTTTTCTAGAACCACTGGGGTGAGGGAGGGTGGAGTGGAGAGAACCACAAAGATAAAGAGTGGGTAGTTGCTTTTCCACAGTTGAAGGATGAGGTCTGCCAACTCTAAGAAAGGCTTTGACCCCACCCTGTACTTTTCATAGGAAGAGCTTTTGAAGTCCTTTGTGCTAGTTAGGGACTAGCATAGTTAGCACAGCTAAGTAAGTATGTAATCCATTCTATTATTGGGTTTATCTTTGCTGATTCTCATTTGATTGACAGAAAATTCTCCACCCAGAAAGTTTGATTTATTTTGGCAATTGGAAGAAGATTTTGTGGAGTATTGGTTATCTAAAAAAAGTAATCCTGGGGAACGTGCCTTCTCCCTCCCCGCCTTCTTTAGCTATTTGGGCTGGTCCCAGTGAGCCTGCCTAATCTAGGGATTACTCAGCAAGCATGACCCAAGGGCTGGTTTTGTAAATGTTACTAGGTCTATTACTTAACAGCAGATGTTCTTCTATTGTTATGTGCCATAGTCAGAGTGGAATGGTGGCAATTAGTTCTGTGATATTTAGATAAATCCATATTATTTTTATTGCGTGGTAGTTTGAAAGTATTTCGTCCCCCAAATTTAAAGAATAATATGGTGCAAAGTAAGTTGAATTATATGGTTTTTTAGAGTTACCTTTTTAGCATTCTAAAAACTTGTGATGCTTATTGTAGGTTATTTTCAAAATACAAGTAGAAAGGAAAAATGTATAACTCATTATTCCATTATCCATAGATTGATTAATCATTGTCAATATTTTGGTTCTATTTCACTTCAGTCTTTAAGAAATTATATAATTTGTACATTTTGCTGAACTATATTGTATTTTCTCAGAATATTTCTTGTTTATTTTTTCTCTGTCATAGAGTGACTTCCAGAAGCTAGTAAGTGGTATGATTTATGATTGGCATAGATACAGCAGCTACCTGAAGTAGACTCTTACAACTCTTTGAAATGTGTGTGTTAATTATGACCTTGTTGCTGTACTCAAATTGTTCAGTTATTAGAGCTGCCAGAGAATCTATTCCTTTAATTTGAGGAATAGGAAAAATAGGCTAGGAGAGTTGCCCTGTGCTCAATATCATTACAATATTTAATGGCTTAAAATACTACTGTGGAAAGCCGCTGCTGTTTGTCTTTTGCAGATCAAGAAACTAGGAGGTTGAGAATTTAATGAATACATTTCTTAAAAAGCCATGTTATGTTTATTTCCACGCTCAAATATGGAGGAAAAAGTCAAACCCCATACAGGTTGGTAGGTTAGTTTTGAACTGACCAAATTTACTTATTGTACCTTTTACCCAACAGTGGATTGACTTGTTATGTATAAAGGATTGCTTTTTGTTTATTTCCTACACATACCTGTGCCAAAGTCATTGTTGATATGATGTTACTGAAAATACATGTTTTTCTTCTTGAGGTGTTAAAATAGTATTTTTTTGCTTTATAGTTAAACACAATTGCCAGTATTTATGGAACCATGATTTTCAGGGGAGATGATGAAGTGACATGACATTTGAAATTTTGATTTTTTAAAATTGCATATTTAACCCTACAGTTAGTTTTGAAAAGAAATAGTTTCTTGGGTGTATTTGCCTGTGTATTTGAGAAAAAAGTGTATTTTCAAGTGTATTTTCTATAGCTTTGAGATTTTTGTTTTAACAAAATGATGCCCTGAGAGATTTTTTAGAAAAGATGAAATTGTTGACAGTTTCTCTTCACC
Source organism: Chinchilla lanigera (assembly GCF_000276665.1). NCBI lineage: Eukaryota > Metazoa > Chordata > Mammalia > Rodentia > Chinchillidae > Chinchilla > Chinchilla lanigera. The sequence goes on from NW_004955420.1 coordinate 2,160,082, forward strand.
TTGGGAAGGACTCTTAGAGTAGTGGCTGTGAACAACAGTTGCTTTGTTGATCCTGTAGGCTAGGTAGCCAGGGCCTGTGAACAGGGCATTTAGAGTGTCTGGCCCATCATCCTTGCTGTTTTGGGAAGCTCTCTCTTGAGCAGCAGAGGTGCTCTTTGCAAGGCCTGCTTCCTGAGTGAGTACCTATTGTGGAGCCCGGGGTTGAATGGGAGGTTTGTGAGAAGTGGTTTCCCACCCGCGCACACAATGCTGCCCCTTGGCAATGTAAATACGCATTCCACTTGGGGTCAGGCTAGTAGTGACTGGTTAGATTGCCCTTGCAAAGAAAGATATTTTGGAGTTCCATTTATTTGTAGTAGCGAGTGGAAAATTAATATGCCTATTTTAAAAAATGAATGGGAAGTCTCATCTCACAGTGTGCTGAATATGAATCAGTTCGCTGTTTTATTCGCTGCATTATTTTGATTTTGCTAAATTCGTTGCTGTTGGACATAAATTTCAACATCTTCCTAATTGTTCTGTCTATATTTGAAACTTGAAGTTCTCATTTCAAGAGTTCTCTTTATGCCTCAGGAAATGCTTTTTGGGTTCTTTGAAAGACAAAAATAAATGAGTGACCATAGACTATAGTAATTAAAATCATTGCAAGATTTAAAATGGGCTCATTGAGTAGTAAGTGGAGGTCTAGAAATCAGAACAGATAAGACTGTTGCTTAGGAATGGCAACACAGTGTTATTTGTCTTTACTTCCTTGGTATTGATCATGCGTTTTGAATCTGGGGTAGATTAAGTGGGAACTTCTGTCTAATGGGCTTGCTATTCTGTATTGGTGTCAAGTTCTACACTTCCTCACATTCTGGTTGCCCGCTATCCCAGTGAGAAGTACCTGCACCTGATATCCAAGTGCTCTTTTTCCCTGCAGCCTGCTTCTCTTCTCTCAAGATTTATTGAATGAATTTGCTTCACAAAAGTACTTTAAGTAGTAGGGAGAGAAACCCAGGATAGAATTTACCTCTTCCTTTGGATAAATTTCTCTTTTGTTTAGGTGCTATCAGGTGAATTGGAGATTTACACAGTATAAAGGTGGGGGGGGAAGCAATCTTTGTTTACTAGAAAGTGAATTTTAAAATGTCTTATATTTTACATATAAGCTACTTGTGTGTTCTATTGTAGTCTGAGGGATCCCTGGGCACTGCTAATACCTTTTGTGGGATTTATAACATCAGAACTGTTAATAACTGTAAAATGTTACTTGGTTTTTTCGCTTTCATGCTTCTGAGTTAACCCGTAATATTAACTGGAAAAGAATTCTGTCTCTTTTGTGCTGATCACATAAGGAAAAATGATAAAATTGAGAACTTGACTTTTATCTGAAAGTGGAAATTTAAAAATTTGGGGGAAGACATTTTAATGCCTTTTAATGGACTCCTGAAATTTGGATTTGCGTAATTTCAGTATAAAGGAATATCTCAAAGAGAGTAGAACCTAAATAAGTGTATTCTTTAAATGGATACGGCCCTCTTTTTTCTTAACAAATTATATTAGTGTAGATTAATGTCATGGTTCATAGCAGTGTTTAAAATACACTGTGCTTTAAAATGCTTTAATTCATCCAGCTGAATATAAACCATGGTATCATTTTCACCTATTAATTGAAACATCTCCCAATGTTCTTTAGTATGTAATAATTTGTTTTTCTTTGAAAGAAAATATTGTAGAAAATTCTGATTTTTGTGTTTTCAGAATGTTAGTCCAAATTATTAGCAATGTCATTACACACATATTTCATATTAAAATTTTGTCATAGTAGGCTAGTTTGAAATAGCAAGTAGGTGTTCCTGTACATACTTTTTTTTTTTTTTTTTTTTTTTTTGAGACAAAGTCTCACTATGCAGTTCAGGCTGGCCTTGAACTCACAATGTTCCTCCTGTCTCAACCTCCCGAGTGCTGGGATTACAGGCGTAGGCCACCACACCCGGCTGTACATGTTTTTGCACTTGTTAATTTGTTTCTTTGTAAGTGTTGTCAATTCATGTCAGTTTTCTGTTTTAAACCCTTTTAAGGTCTAAGTAACACCTGGTATTTGGTCATGAGAAGCTTGATTCTCAAAATATAACTTTTTAGAAAATCATCATTATAAACAGATTTTGTCCCATTATATACTATTCTCATTGATTTTTTTTCCCCCCATCAGTTTTTTTTTGAAAAAATGTTTGAACCAAATCTAGGACTACTGTCAGAAATCTTTGAAAACATATTTAAATATAAATTAAATGAAACATCACTGAAGATTGTTTTTCTTGAATTGAGTGCTTTATAACAGCTACAACACAAAGCTAAGTATGTAAAATAACAATGATTGAGTTGCATGTGAACTAATTAAAGAAATACTTTTAGTATTGTCTTGGCTGACCACAAAGGAAGATTAAGGTAGGGGACATGTTTTGAAGGCAGTACACCTTCTGTAGGACTAGAAAGAGGGCCACATCAGGCAAACCAAATTTAGACACTGGGGCTTATCTCAGATGGAGGTTTCAGAGTGTAGAGGTCTGTTGATCTTGGTGGTGATATTTCATCAGAAGTGACCAACAAGGATTTGTTTTTAGCTAATTGAGCATAACATTTTCCTGTAATGCTGTTTAACCTCAGACTTTCATTTCTTAGATTCCTACAATTCTAGTGCTCACACAATGAGCATACCATAAACATTTATTAGAACAGTGGTTGATTATCCTTGTTCAGGTCCTTTTATTTGCTGTTACTTCACAATGTACTTTTCAGCCAAGTTGTTTTGGAATCTTGTTATGAAAGAGAGAGGTCTCCAACATACATTGTAGTTACTGTATAAGTTATTTAAAGATAATAGAATATTGAAAATCTTTGTACCACAGTTATTGTTCTTATAGTTTCCTCTTCAATAACTTGCTAGGTTACCCTCTTGTGAAATAATTTTGTTCTGTGTTTAATTTTGGCACATTTCATTAAAATCACCATGGAAGATGTAAGTTCAATAGTTTATAATTTGGTTTTGCTGGGTGGTATTCTATAATTTTTAACTGTCTAGGCTAAATAATAATATAATGGAGTTGCTGAATCTTCAGGTATTTCAAAGAATGCCTTAAACATCATTAAATTTGTATCTTGGCAAGGATACATAAAAAACTCAGTCATTATCTTTGTAGAGGGGGAACTGAGGACTGCATAGGAGACAGATGTATTCTCAGAAAGCTATCTTTTGATACTTCTTGTTTTTTCAGTGCTAGCAGTCTAACTCAGGGCTTTTCATGCTAGGCAAGTACTCTGCCACTGAGCTACCAGCCTTATTATAGATAAAGAAAGTGAGACATAGGCAGTTTACATAGGAATGCCTTGGATCACAGCCCTGAATAATGGCTTGTGTGAGTGCTGTGGAGCCATGGTAGTGGCTGTGTCTGAGCCTGGGGAAAGGGTGCGTTTATGTGGTGGAGAGAAAGGCCTCTTTCTGCCTCCTCAAGCAGCTTGGCATCAAACTGGAAGGGCTTAAGGGGTGACTTTTATCTCTCTCAGACTATACAGTTCTCTGACTTTCCCCTTCTTGCTCTGTGATAAAAGGTGTTAAGAAACACAGAATTCTAAATTTTGCTGAAAATATGTATTTTCAGTTGTTTTTGTCTTTGGATAATGTATGCAGCAACATTATTTTGAGTAGCCAGGTGTGGTGGTACACGCCTGTAATCCCAGTGCTATACTCTGGGAAGCTGAGGCAGGAGGGTTTGGGGGGAGGTACTGAGGATGTAACTGAGTGGGAAGACTCTAGATTCAATCCCCAGTACTGCAAACCCAACCCAACACAACCCAACCCAACACAACCCAAACAAAGTTAGTTTGGGTATGTGTAAGAATAAGGGCTCACGACTTTGGAATGTTTCTTTACGGATAGTAGACTCTCATCCTTGGATTGTCAGGGAGGGGTGCGAAATTTATTATGATATGAATATGCTTGCAATCTAGGTGTTCTAATGAAAATGTCACATTATGTCTACAAACTTACTTACACACCATTTACAAACAAACAAAGCAAAGGAACCTTTGGCTGGTAAACTTTTGTAGATAAAGCCCCCTTTCCCTTTTAGTTAATATTTGCAGAACTGAGCTGCTACTTACATGAGGATGTGGATCTGAGGTCAAGAGATTGTGTGTATATTGTGATGCAATTTTTTCCCTTTAGTGTTTATGTTTCTGTAAAGATTTGTGGTGTGGGGTGCTATGGAAGCGCCCTGTGTATGTTAATGGAGTTAAAGAAATAACCTCAAATTACATATAATTTTTACATGGAACCCCTAAAAGAATACTTTTCAAGCTGAGTTCAAGTATGGCTCTCCTTTGTCAGATTGAAAATTATGCAAAGCTATTAAAAATAAATGCAGAAACAACTTTAAAAATACGGAAAACAGGCCAGGTGTGGTGGCACACACCTGTAATCCCAGCACCAAGGGAAGCTGAGGCAGGAGGATAGAAATTTGAGCCCAGCCCAGGCAATTTAGTGATTTAGAGAGACTCTGTCTCAAAAAGCGCTGGGAATGTACTCAGTGCAAAATATCCTGGATCTGATCCCCAGGAGTACAATAAAAGAAAACAAAAAAATAAAACAATACCTCCCCAAAAGCATTCATGGATTTTTGAAGTCACTAGTTGATTTTCTGAGAGCACAGTGGACAGTTCTTTTTAATTTGTTGCTTGAACTATATGCTATTATTTATTTTAATCTCCAATTGTTCTTTTTAACCTAAAAAACTCCATTCATAAGATTTCTCTGTGGATTGAAGTATTCCCCATTACATCTCCTATGCTTATAATTGGATGAAAAAAGCAAGTCTGTTTTTAAGGTTAAGAACTTTTTGAGACAACCATGGTTTTATTTTACTAATGAACACATATCAGACAGGAAAGCAAATTCCAGACTATTTGTGCCTCAACCAACCAGCTGGGCACATACCTCCAGGTACTGCTCATGTCTCAAGAGGTCTTTCTGCATGAACAATTATCGCCGCTCCTTCCTTCATTCAAGTGGCAAGCCATGGCAAGAGTCTTTCTTGCACAGCTGTATAAAACTCAGCTGTAAAATTAGATTTCACTGGCATAAAAACACTGATTACCCGCACTCAGTGCTCAGTACTTTTCTTTCTTTCAGCATTCTACTTAAATTCTTCCTCTTATGCGGGAGGCTGGAGCCCAGCAAATAAGGAAAACTAACAGGTTTTTAGAACTTGTTAAAGTTAGTTTAATCTATATTGAATAAGCATGGTAGGGAATCTGTGTTTTCAACATAGTTTTTTAAGAGCTGAAAAGAACCTGCAGGGCCAACCTAGAGTCATGTAATTTTATGAAAGAAGAAATCAGTTGTTCAACTTCAGAACCAGTTACTAGCAGACTCCAGATTAGCGCTCATATTTTCCAGTCCTCAGTGCTGGGGCTGCTCCTTTATAGTGCTTTTTTTTTTTTTTTTTTTTTTTTTTTAAATCATAACCTGTTGTTTCCTTTAGCTACTTTCAGTAACAGGGCTGTGAAAAATTCTAATCACAATCTTTAGTCCCTCTCTGTATTCATTTTATTACCTTTTTTCTTATTTAATTTGATGTTTAGAAAAACAAAAGGGAGTGTTTGCCCATGCTAGTTGGTAGTCCTTTTCCTCAGGGTTGCCTGAAGTGCACAGGAGATATTAGTGCAAGGAAACATGCTCCCCCACCCCCGGGGTTTTGTGTCCAATGGCAGTGCCCCACATCGCTAATTCCACACCAGCCTAGCCAGTGCCACGGCCCTGGTGTAGTGTTACTGGGAAGGGAAAGAAAAGCCATATTCTCACAGTAGAAGTTCGGAAGTGGTAAAAACAGTCAGATGTGTTGATGGACGGATGAGGAAATTTTCTCAGAATTTCAGAGGTACTAGAGATTGTATTGTGTTCTGCTTTGATCATTTCTTCTTTTCTGCTGATGCTGTGGATGTTTTTATAGTTATTATCAAAAGCTGTGTCTAGTTTTGCAGAGACAGCTAGAATTGATGAACATTTTCAGAGATTCTGAGTGTGGAAAGATCAGTCGGGATTTAAATCCAGTGTGGATCAGGAGGGAAAGAGGTCCCTGAATTGTAGGCATGTGTACAGCTGCCTTGCTTGCTCCCTCCCTGCCTCCTTCTGTGCCTTCTTTCAGTCTTTCTCAGTCTTCCTACTAGAACCTAGGAAGGAAGTATACTTTCAGGAAGTTGTCAGTCTTTGTGACTGATAACATTATGCATAAAGGCCACCTGTATGGAGGGAGGTTTCAGAATGCAGTATTTTTTTTCCCTGTGCTTTGTGATTCTGTGGCAAATTTTGAGTTCTGTAGATTTTTTACTACAGCCATAGCATGCACAGATGTAAATCAGCTGCACAGGGATTTATTTGTCATCATAAATAAAAATTAAATTTTATTAGGTTTAGGTTTATATTGGAAGCTGTTTCAAAACTAGTCTTGGAATCACTCATGAAACATTAGCTATCTTATGATTGTATTACTTTAAGAGAGAAGACAGGATATAATAATTTCATAGTAACCTCCCAAACGCAGCATAAACATCACAAAGCAAAACAAAACCCGTTTTCTGTAGTCTAAGAAGTTTATCAGAGTATTGTTTTGACTATCAATACAGTTTTTCCCATCTCCTTGAGCCAGAAAAAAGTTGCTTTTCTTTATTTCTAATTATTATTATTATAGTTAGAACATTTGTTATATCATTTTGCTAATTTCCTAAAAAAGAACTCATAAGAGAATCTAACAAATAGAAGCCAATTGCTTTTGAGAGGGGCAGTTGCCTAGGCTGGTCCCCAAACTCATGAGTTCAAGGACTCCTCCTGCCTCAGCCTCCCAAGTTGTTAGGACTGTAGGTGTGCACCACAGCACCTGGCTTCAACTGGTGTTTGTAATACAGAAGAAAATTTTCATGAATTATGAATTGAGCTATGAGTTTTCCTAATGGGCCCATGGTAATATTATTCTTAGGCTACAGAACAAGCATATGGTGTGCAAAATGTTTACATTTTATTTGGATTGCCTGACAGTGATGATTAATCTCTTATTTTATTAAGAAAATACTAGCTTTATGGAATAGATGGACTCACAGTTAATTTTATTGTTATGAATTCTGAAGAGAGGCTGCTTTATTTACAAGTTGCTTTGTAGGTCCTTACTTTTGATGAGGTTAGAAAGTACGTTTTAGATTGATCCATAGAAGCAAAAAGTTAAAACTGACCATACGTATTCACCTCACTCATTTCCTTGTCCCATTTTCTTTTTACACACTATATCAGAACTTAGTGAAAGCTTCAGATGTTGGTCAGGAGAGCGTGGGAGCCTGAGCCTGCCTTGTGGTTAAATTAGGGGATCAACTCCTTTCATCCATCCTGGCTAGGTTCCTTGGGTTCTGATGGGTGTATTTTGTCCTTTTGGTGTCGTTCTGTTTCTTTTTTTCTTGTCATCTGAAACTAATTTGTGTACTGTACTGCTAACTCACATCTTGAATTAATGTAAGGAAATTTGGGTCATCAGCCCACAGAGTGAAGATCAGGACATTTTGTTACTAATTTGAAGGCCAGGTTCACCGACTTAAAAACTCTCCCACCAGTGATGGGGCTTTGGATTTAAAAAAAAAGACATTCTTCTTAGTAAATAAATACTTTTTCTGGTCTTTGGAAATGGATCAGCAGTTTTCTCCAGCAAATCAGATTTTTCATGAATTTGGTCACTGTGCTGCTTAGAATATAGGCGGGGCCAAAATACCATGGAAAACCTTTTTAAACTTGGAGTAGAGGAAGCAAAATAACAGTAAAAGGTAAGCTAGTTGCCCAGAGAATTGCAAACATTGAAGATCCTTTGTAATATTACCTTTAAAAACGATTTTCTTTAATAGCTTCGGGGACATATTTGGAAGACTTGAATGTCTTTCTAACAGGGAAGAGCTATTCTTTTTTTTTTTTTTTTTTTGCCTGAGTGTCAAACTCCAACCCCTGCCATGTACTTAGGAGTTGTTGGTATGACGGGGCCTTCTTAGCAGGTAACCATGACTTGCTCTCTTACGAGACATGAACCACAAGCACCCACATGGTTTTTCTTCTCTGTCAATCAAAAGAATAGAACTCGCCAGGCATGAAGCACTTGCGGTTTTAGTGTTAGGGTATGTGGTTAAGGTGAGAGGTTATGAGGGCCTGCGGTTGTTACCAGATTCTTTGAGATGGAAGTAGGGGTAAGGAAATAAAGACTAGCCGAGAAACCTGGGTTCTATAGAAGGGAGAAGGTTCAGAGGATTAAAAAAATGCATTGTAGTAGAGATAAGCTGTTATTTATTCATTTGTTTATTCTTATTAGTTTTGTAGCACATTCATTCTCCCTTTAAAGGGTAATGGTCTTTAGGATGGATTCATTGCAAGATGCGTGTGTGTGCATGCATGCAGGGGGCAGACAGCATGGTTATGGTACAACCTTGACTAAAATGCATGAGTCCTGAAATGGATTTGGCTAGCTTAGATACATATTTGTCTAGGGGAGATGAAACCCACACTAAGAAAATGAGTGTTTTGTCAGGGAGGTTCCCCAGAGACTCTCTGACTGAGGTGAAAACCAGTTACAGCTCAGTTGTTCAGAGATCATGGATCTGGCCCACTCAGCTGCCTTTACAGCCGAGGATCAAGAAAGTGGTCAACAAGGAAGATGGTGTAAAACACATGGGGGGAATTTCCAATACCTCATCCAGGGACCATTCCTCACTTTTGTGTATATAACTGATAGTCTGGTTTTTCAGAATAAAGAAAATTTAAGGATACGGCCCTGTGATTTGAGGGAGGTGCTCAGCAGTACTGCCATATGAGAAGGAGATGATAAGAAACACATAAAAACTAAGGATGAGAACTCAGGGTAGAGGTGAATTTCTGTGGCTATATGTGAAGTTAAAATGCAACAGAAATTCCCTAGTACATCACCTTCTCATTGAACATGGAATTATTGTAAACAAAATCCTTGAGAAAATACAAAGTATGGGCTTCCAGCTCTTTAATGAAATATGAAAATGTGTAATTTCCATTCACAGTAATTACAAATGAAGTGAGTCCCTTTCTTAGAGTTACCTGGGTGGTAAGCCTTACATTCACTGCTTTATCTTCTAGTTCCATTAAAAAATTTTTGTGTGCTTTTGTCAGGTAGGTATGTCACATTCCCCAGTCTCCTCAAAACAGTAAAAACAGCAACAGTGTTCCTCTTGTAAGTTGAATTCATGTGTAATTTTGTCTGACTTGCTAGTCAAAACACAGGAGAACTGTGTCCTCTGAAGGATAGCGATGCATGGCAAGCCTTCCCAGGTCTTGTGGCTGGACTTACCCTACTTTAGCCTTCATCATTTCTGTGGTGCAGTTTTGCTAGTTCATAACCTGAGTATTTGATGTTTTTCATTTGTGTGTGGGAAACTCACTATACTTTTCCCATCATGACTGGGGAATAACTAGTAAGATACTAGTGTATGTCCCAAATTTTATGTTTTCCATTCTTTTATAATGCTCTTGTTTTTTTTTTTTTTTGTCCTTTCTATGGTCCATGGCATTAAGCTGATTATCTTGTATGATAATGTTACAGAGTAGCTTGGCAGACAGTTGCCTAGTTAAGTTGCTGGGCATTTTCATGCCTGCAGATTACCTTTTCCTTGCGTCTTGCCTTGCCAAGACAAGTGCAGGTATCCTGTGAATGTACATGGAACAAAGAAATGTGCATGGAACAAGAAACGAGCATTTAAACATTGTTGGTTGAATAGATTGCTCCATCTTGCTGAATCAGGTCCCTTCTATTCCAGTGAGGATGGAGTCTGGATCGCTTCTGATGAAACTGTTAAAAATTATAAAACAGCCTTAGATTTAGCAAGGTATAGCCAAGGAAAAAGAGGCTCAACAGCTTTGGTTGTGGATATATAAGACTCTGTGACAGGGTTCATAGTGGCCTTTATTCACTTCTTTTATTCACTGCATTTTCCTCTATGATGTGGCTATTGGGTGGTTGAGCTATAGTATTAAGAATGCATGCTTTTCTTAAGTTTCCCATGTGTGTTTCCACAGGGTGCTTGGACATGTACATTACATTCTTATGTGCATTTCCTTATCTTCCCTTCCCTGCTTCCTTCCCAGTAACCTGTGATAACTACCGAACACCATAGGAGGTGGATAATCTACTATATATTAGCTTTCGTATTGCTGTGACACAGTACCTGAATCCACAGTTTGAAAGAGAGTTTTAGTTTGGCTCATAGTTTCCAGAAATTCACTGCATGATTGGTTGGTTCTCAAATGAAAGGTTGACATTTGTCTACCCCTGAGCCTGCCATAGGTTGCGTATTTATGATTCCTGAGATGCTTTTAAGGCATCTTTCTTCTAGTCCCTGTACAAAGTTCTTCTCTCTCTCTCTGTCTCACTCAGCTTGAGTGTTGGACTGTCTTAAAATTTCCTCCCCCAGATTGATTAGTCCAGTGACCTTAACTTTAGGGTACTGCAGAGTGTCAGGATGTGGGTAGAATACAGACAAATTTTCTGCCTGGCGTAATACACGTGGCCTCTAGTCCAACTGCTAATATAGTCTTTCTTCTCAGTTGAAACCATCTTGAGCTTGGCCTTTACTGTTGCCATTCCAATCAGCATTCTGGTCTTGTGAGCTTTGACCAGAACCACTTATTAGGTTCTGCTTACAGCATTGTAGGGTTACTTTAGTTCACATCTCCAAACTTTTCCAAGTCTCTCCTGCAAATGGGTTCCAGAGGTTTTTGCACCAGATGGTCAGGTACAGTCATAGCAATGACCTTCCTCTAATACCAGTTTTCTGTATCACTTAGCTTTCCTTAAGTAGACCACAATCTGTGACACTCACAATTTAAAGGAGGAAAATTTTAATTTGGCTTAAGGTTTTGAGGAGTTCAGCCCATGGTCACTCAGGTCAAAGGAAGGAACATCATGGAGGAAGGGCCTGGTGGAGCATAACTACTTAATTCCTGGTGGACAGAAAGCAGAGCATGGGAAAAGTGCTAGAGAGGAGGGTGTGAGTACCAGGTAGAGTACCTCCTACCCAGAACCTGCACTCCCTAGCCTCAGGGTCCATACAAGAAATAATGGTAAACGGACAAAATAGTTAATTGGATTTGAGGCTCAAACCCAAATTTTATTTTTTCTGCTTGGAAAATAATACTTTTATTATTAAGAGGTATTAGTGAAGGACTTACAGTGTTAACGATGACATATTAAAGAAGTTAAAAGAATAAGGACTTTCCAGATGAGATCACAGCACAAGAAGGTGAGGGAATGTCTTTTGCTGCAGGCCCAGAAAAGTTTGGGATTAAATATAGCAACAACAACAAAAAAACCCCTTTCTTGTATAGCCACGTTTGAAGACAGGAACATTAAATTTCCAGGTGCCAGAGGCAACTGAGAGCTGGGAAGTTAGAGTCTAGAAACCTGTGAGAGAGAAGTTGGATTCGCCTCTGTGAGCTTAACACAGACCAGGGCTTAGAATTGAGATCATGGCGGCATATGTAAGGCGTGACAAGAAGTCGACAGATTCCTGGAGTATTTTTACCTCAGGAATCAGATCAGATAGAGAAAAGAAACTAAGAAATAATTTCTACATAGGTATAATCCAATTTTTGTTATAAAATAGGGCTACTTATATACTCATGTTTGATTGAAGGGGAGCCTGGTACTGTAACTCATCATTTATTTTCTGTCCCTTTTGTTTCTTCTTTTCCACTGAGCTTGCATTTTAATGCATTTTTAAATAAAGTTATAAGATAGAAAAAGGATAGTCTCTTAGTCGGTAGCTTTTTTCTATAGTTTTCTAGAGTACAATTGGCAAAACTTGTAAATATTCAAGGTGTACAATGTAATACTTTAGATATGTGTACATATTGTGAAGTGATTATTTTAAGCAAAATTGTTAACATATACCTCACCTTACTTTGTTATCTTTTGTGTGTATGTGTTGTCATATTAAGATCTTAGTAAATTTCAAGTACACTATGTATAAAGTCATTAAATTATTATGACATATTTTAGTACCTGAGAAAGAACCTAAAAAGACGACCTTACTATTCCATTTGCATCAGTTGGCCTACCTCCAAATCAGTTATGACAATGTCAAGATTATTGTAATTTTAATGTAAAGACCATTTCATTCATTGGAATAAACTATTGGTCTTTGGGCTTTGTACTTTTATTTGCTCAAGAACTCAGTAATTGCCTCATAAAACAATGTCATGGTCCTATTAACACTGAATTATAAGACCTGTTATTACAGAATGTGCATGCCTAGTAGAGACAAGACTGACTTGTTTGATGCTTAATTAGTTTCTCCAAATTGGGTTATAATGAGTAGTGTAAAATTTTACCTATTTAACATAAAAAAGTTTATGGTCTCTTGAGTGGCTTTTGGTACTTTCAGGGAAGGGGTTTCATTTAAGTGGGATAGCAAGAAGGAGGCATACTTGGTGTTCAGAATGGAGATGTTTAAGATTGAGAAGAAATACTTCATTTCTGTCACACCTGTCTGAAATAAATTTGAGGTACTCATTAAAGTATTTGATTAATTTGGATATTGAGTATTAAAAGATTCATAGGCAAATACTTTTGAATTTGAAATTTGGGGGGAATTTTTTAATAAATGATAGAAATTTAACCGTGAACTATATGACAATTTATCTCCAAACTTGTTTAAAATCCTGCGTGTTTATATTTATTTATCCTTTGTTCTCACTGCTAAACATTTGTGCTACAAGTTTTAGGTATAGTGGAAGGAATATGTAAATACAAGGTATAATTCTCAATAAAACTTTACTGTTATTCTCCTGTTGTACTGAAAAGCTAAATATGACATGAGGCAAGTACCATTTTGGAATGGAAGTAGGCTTTGCATTAGTTTGAATTTTTGTTTGAATTTCATATATTCTGTGGAAACAGTGGAATCTGCCTTGGAGCCTAATTCTGCGCGGGGTGCGGGGGATATGTCTGAGATAACAGGAAAACTCAAAGAGGTGTTCAGATGAGAAAAATGTTAATATGCAACAAGTTAAAGTCAAGTCAAGGAAATGATGAGGAGGGTAACTAGCACATGAGTAATTACCAAATTAATGATTAATGGCTAAGTCAGAATTTGCAGCAGTTGCAGTATATGTAGTTAATCTTAGTCTCCTTGCTTGGATTAAGTGCTTATGAGTATTTTGATTTTAATGAAAGAGGAAAATTTATGATAAATAGGTGTAAGTTTTTCTCTTTGGACTCATGCCTGGCTAATTAGTGTAAAGATAGTAATACAGGAGTTTTTGTTTGGCATTTTTACCATTTCAAAATGTTACCTCACTTTTTCTTAAGAAAGCTGTGTGGTATGGTCACTATTATTATTTATATGTTTTTAAAATTTACATCTAGTAAATGACAAAGTTTAGGAGTAAAAGGTTATGTTCATATGTTTGCTTGAGGACTCTGGTGTTAGTTTCCCAGTTGAGACCATTACTTTGCCTTGTCTCTACCCCTTCTCAAGGCCATACACAATAGTAATATTTCTGTGTAATCAGAATAATTTGGGTTTCAGCAGACCTTATGACAGAGCACTTAAGATTACTGACTTTATGTCACTGAATACAGGTGATTTTTGTGCTCCTGAATCTGTTTTAAAAGAATGGTGGTTCTCTTGCAGGAAGCCAGTTGAGGGAAATTCTCCATGAATGTACGTCACAATGATGATGACCGACCAAATCCCTCTGGAACTGCCACCACTGCTGAACGGAGAGGTAGCCATGATGCCTCACTTGGTGAATGGAGAAGCAGCCCAGCAGGTTGGTGTGGTGAGAGGGAAATTTCAAGTCAAATTGTCTAAGTGGGAAACATTAACCTCCTAGTATTTATTTTGGTATTCAGAAGTCTTTGATTTTGAACTTTAGTAGTTTCAAGAACCTAGTGTTCTTGTGTGAAATTTTTACTCTATGATTTTGTTCTAAAAAATCAAATATTCTTATTTTTAAGAAGAGCAAATCTTACCTCATCCAGTTAGTATTCTTGAAGGCATTGAAAAAATGTGATTTTTGAAATGAGTCATTTTGAGACTGTGTACAGGTCTTTGTCATAAAATGACTGTTTATTTGTGTCATATATTATGCTTGACTGGTTTTGCTGGGTTGACCAGAGCAACATGCTGAGAGGGTCAGGTTTGATTTTATGCAGGAGTGACCTTGACAAGATGCACAGGTCAGGGTGAACCCACCCTTCTCCTTCCTAGAACAATCCTTCCAAATGTGTAACTCATAAAACAAGAGTGCTTATTTTTTGTAGATATCCTTTGTCAGTGGGTACCTAACATTATGGTATAGAAAAGTAGTTTCTGAACTTGATCCTGTAACATTCAGGGAAATAACTTAAATTATAAGTAAAACTTAAAAATCTTTAGGAATTGAGCTATTGGAATAACAATTTTTTTATTGATGATAAAAACTGGGTTTGCTCGGTCTAGTAACTAAATAAATGTTTTCTTGCTGTCCATTTCTTTAGAAGCATAAAAATCTTTGTTTTATGAATAGTAGAAATGAAAATACTTGGTTGAAAAATATTTATCCATAGTATAGTAGTAAGTCAAATATGTTAGTCATTTATTTGATGGCTATACATGCCCGCTTTCTCTTTTTTTTTTTGGTTTTTCTCCGGTACCGGGAACTGAACTCACGACCTTGCGCTTGCCAGGCAGGCGCTTTGCCCCTGAGCTAAATCCCCAGCCCCTTATGCCCACTTTCTCTATCATAGTACGTTAACACTTTTTATCATAGTACATTGTATGTGCCTCTCTTTGAATCTTACCTTGTTGCTCAATGATTTCTGTTACTTTCTTTAGATTGACTGTTTCTGTAGATTGCTTTAGACTGCCTTTCAACAAAGAACATCCAATAGGTGCTCAATAAATGTTACTTGAATAAATTTCATTCCTTCTCATCATTGATCATTGATCCTTTTCTGTTTCTCCATCTCCTTGTGTACTAGCTCTTTTCTACTGTATTATCCTCTCTTTTAAACACACAGACACCTATACCTTACCGCACCCAGTAAAGCAAAACCTTGCTTCAGCGCCATCAGTCACCACCTCCTTTGTCTTTATGAGGGCTACTTTTCTAAGTGGAGTCTCTGTGTCCTGCCTTCCTTGCCCTTTCCTCTTCAGCTCTGTGCTCTTCACCGTCTCTTCTCACCCTTTTCTTTTGGACGATCAGCATCTCCTGTGGAATTAATCTCAGCAGTGCTTCTCCCCGGTCTCTGCTTCTATTTTGCCCTCACAAAAAGCGTTTTCTACACAGCAGCTGGAGTGATCCTTTCAGACTATGAAGTGGATTGTCAGTGCCTTAAAACCTGTTACACCTGGAACAAAATCTGACCACGCGCATGCCTGTTATCCTCACACGCAGTCAGTCCTGGCCTCGTTCTTCATCATCTCTGCTTGCCTCGCTCTTGCCTGCCTCACTCCACGTATCCATGGGAAGCTCTTGAAATGCTGTGAATGATTTCAAGATACAGTCTTTGCTGTCCCTTCTTTTTACTAAGTAAAAGAATTTTACAAGGCAAGGTATTCAAATGTGACTGAAGTTGAAAAGCAACCTAGGTGCCCCATATATAGTCAACTCGTTCCTGTTTGCATGCCAGAAGAGTGGAAGCCACCTGTCTGTGGTGTTATGTGCCAGGTTTTTGATCATTTCTCCTCATTTCTATGGTTCACTTTGCCTAGAACAGCCTTTTCTAGTTTATTAGGTAATATTACCTACCATAAAGAGCCTTCAGTTTCAGAACTTTCCAGTTTGCTCCTCAGAGGTGAGTGCCTTTGCACATAGATATGACCGGAGACTGCAAAGACCATAGGTCTCCTCAGAGGACCATGTGGCATTTCCCTACTCCGCATCTCTGACCTCTACTCTAAGCAGAAGCTGCTTAATAGTTTTGGCTAATAAAACCGTGTTTTCATTGCATCTGAGAAGCTTTCTATGAAGCTGAAAAGGGAAAATTGTTCATTTATCTGTTTTATAAACAGTCAAGTAGCAAGCTTTCTCAAAATGTATGGTACACTTAGTCTAAACACATCTCATGGGAAGGAAATGTTCAGTCTTTTTAATTAGTAAATATGTCTGATTGTGCTGGGAGCATTAACATTTATAGGTTATGTGGGCCAAGCTATTGATTGGTGTTAATCTTAATGGGGCAAAGTTGTTAAGTGGGCAAAATGTGTTTGAAATCATTCTCTCCGGAAGATCAACCCAGGATTTTTCATGCTTTGATGTTGCTTCTACAAGACTGGGATTCAGCCCAGGCAGTGGCCTATGTGACTGACATTTTTTCCTTGCCCGCAGGGTCCCTTTCCTGTATTTCCCTCATTCCTTTAAGTGTCTAGTCCTTTCTTTGGGTCCCAGCAGTTAGTATTGACCTAGGTGAGTGTGGCAGTTGTGGGGGTCTGTGTGTGGAACTTGGGCTAAAGCACAAGGGGAAGACAGACTGAAGGAGCAGATAAAACCAAAAATTGCAGTGAATTCCCAGGAGAATAACAGAGCGGGGAGAGATGGAGGGGCATCTCTCCCAGGGTAAAGACCTGGGAAGAAAGAGGATCTCCAAGGTAGAGTCCAAGATTTTGCGACTGGGGGAGTTCTGAGTTCTGAGTGCTTGCTTGGGTGCTGTTAGGTATCCATTGCTTCGTCTTTGGGGCCTGTGTGGTATGGTGCTCAGGTGTGTCTGTTAAGGGTTCAGGAGAAGAGGGACAGACCAGAGGATGTGAAATATATAGATTTTTTTTTGAGGCTTTCAGTGTGCTCTTCTGAGGGAACATATTTTCATATGAACAAGAACCTTTTGTAGGCACAGGATTGCCTTCAGTGATGGACATTGCAGGCATTGTAGGGCAGACCTCGGAGTGACAGTTCAAGGTTAGGGGTATTGTAGCTACTTCTCAGATGATAGTGTTGTCAAGAGCCACCTCTGGCCACAGGGTTCTTCCTAAATGTCTATCAGGAGCGCATATGGTGAAGCTTACCTCCTATGTATTTATAGCATGC
Source organism: Chinchilla lanigera (assembly GCF_000276665.1). NCBI lineage: Eukaryota > Metazoa > Chordata > Mammalia > Rodentia > Chinchillidae > Chinchilla > Chinchilla lanigera. Next base: position 2,177,180 of record NW_004955420.1, read on the forward strand.
TTAATACTTTGCAGCTGTGCAAAGGGCATTCTAAACATCGCTGTATATGTAAAAGAACCACCACCATTATGAGAAAGTTCTTCAGTTCCCACAGCCCCCCTCCTCCTAATTTCTGTCCTGAAGCTTTCTGGATTTAATTAGAATTAGTTCTTGGAGGGACTCTCTGCTATGGTCTGGCCCTTTAAATAAGAGACAGTGATAATTTTCATTTTTAAAGTCATGTTAAATTTGAAACCTTGGCTTGTCATTTTATGTAGGTGGAAGGGAAAGGGGAAGACTGAAAAATTGATTCTTTCCTGAAAAAGGAAACATCCTCAGTATAAGTGAAACTTTAAAAAATACACTATCATTTTAAAAATGAACAAGACACAACATGTATAGAATGAACTTATTAACATCTTTGTTTTCAGTTTTTTGATATAACTCATGCAATATAATTTACCTAATTAGAATATGCAATCAATGGAATTTTGTATGTTCACTGGATTGTACAAACCTGACTATGATTAATTTTAGAAGATCTTTAACCTAGAAAGAGGATATTACTGCCTACTCCCCTTCCCATTCATAGGCAATCACTAATCAATTTTGCCAGTAGATATTGCCTGCTATTTATGTAAGTGAAATCATGAAATACTTGGACTTTTGTATTTGGTATCTCTCACTTTGCATGTTTTTGAAGTGAGAGAAATGCTTGAAAACTGGCTACATGTTGCGTTACAATCTCTGCTGCCAATGGATACCCAAACCTGAAGATGCTCAAGTCCTTTATAAAAATAGTGTAATATCATATACAGCCTTCACACAATGTTCTGCATACTTTAAATCAACTCTAGATGATTTCTACTACCAAATAAAATGTAAATACTGTGTAAATATTTGCTATTTTGTAAATATTTCCATTTTGTGGCATGTATCAATACTTTACTCCTCTTTTACTGCCAAATAATATTCTATTGTACAGATATACCATATTTTATTAATTCATTTATCTATTTATAGACATTATGGTGGTTTCTACTTTTTGACTATTAAGAATAATACTGTCAAGAATATTCATATGCAAATTATTGTGTGGACATACAGGTTTATTTCTCTTGGATATGTAATTAGTGAAATTAATTGGCTTTATTTGGAACTGTTGTCTTGTAAATGAATGTAGCTGCTTTTCTCACTAGTAATTTTGTCTACCTCTGGATATTTATAGCCCAGCAGAGCTAAAATTTGCTTCTCTTAATATACCTATTTGTCTGTTGGTCTTTTGGGTTTTTTTTTTTTTTTTTGGTCTTTTTGAGACAGGGTCTCACTATGCAGTTCAGGCTGGCCTTGAGTTCACTTTGTAACCTAGGCTGGCCTCAACTCGCAAGGATCCTCCTGCCTCAGCCTCCTGGAGTGCTGGGATTACAGGCATGCGCCACCATGCCTGGCTCCTATTTGTCTGTTTTCTATGCTTTAGCTGTAAACTTTTGGTTTGAGTTTTTAACATATGACTATATAACAATGAGTATCTTTCAGTGATCAAAATAATTAGTGCCTACGCTGAGATTTTTAGAACAAGACACAACATGTCTATTAGTACATGTAACTTCCTTTTTTATAAGCTTGTGGTACATCTTAAAGCTTTAAAGATGTGGTAGCTAGTTTTGAGCACAAAAGAATAAATACCAGCTCAGTTTCTGACTTTTAAATTGGCTTAATACTTTAACAGTCTCTGAAGAAGAATAGAGCAGCCACTAAAACCATTAAGTTAAGAACAGAAGTATTCATATAGGGTGATGAGAATTTTCTGAATTTCTGATTTAACCTGTGTCACTTATAACTTCCGTGAGGGGAGGATGCCACCTCATATTGTTGTATTCTTGGTGTCTCTTGGGTTTTTTTTGTTTTGTTTTGTTTTGTTTTTCTTCCGGTACCAGGAATTGAACTCATGACCTTGCCCTTGCCAGGCAGGCCCTGTGCCGCTGAGCTAAATCCCCAGCCCCACTTGGTGTCTCTTGATGTACATATTTAGTGAAGATCCCCAGTAGGGTAGAGACATTTAGATGCTGCTTTATCCTGGCTAGCATTAAGCACATAGAAGGCACTTTATATATATGCATATAAGTCATATTGTTATTTCTTATCTCTTGCTTCCTTTTTTGCTTTTAAACCTCTAGAATATTAATTGTTAATGGATGCTTTAATGCCTTTTCTTCAGTAAATACATATCCTTTAATGTACATAGAAAACTCATCTCTCAGGGTTGCATGTTAGCAAGTTTGTCCTGGGAGACAGGAGGTTAAAATTACCATCAATCATTTCCAGTTCTCTTAACTTTGTCTGTTCCTGGTGATCAGCATTCAGTGTGTCATTTCATTTGAGTGTGGGTTTTTTTCCTCCCTCTTTTGTTTGTTTTTTGTTCATTCTTGAGAGCCTTTGTTTCCTTTAGACAGAATTCATAGCCAGAATTTTTCTGGAGTGTTCTTTTGAATAGACTTTTCCAGAGAGTACATTAAGTGTATTAAAACTTTCCAAGTTTTACCATTGCTGTCTTTTACATCAAATGTGCCTTTCCTGTAATCCAGTGACCTTTTTTGTTCTGGTTGATGGGTTCTCAGTAAGGTTTTCCCTGATGGCTTCCTTCGTGTGCTCAGAAGTTCATGTCCTTTCATGGCGCAGTTAGTCATTAAATATACTGATAGCCACTGTGTCAGGGAACCTTGGAATAGTTTTTTATATATATAGGTCTTTGCTACACTGCAGAAATTCTAGTAGAAAGGAAGTTTTATACTCTATATGGTGTAGAAAAATGGATAAACAACTCTTGGGAAGACTACCCAGGAAAAAGGAGGATACAGTACTTCACCGAGAATGGGACTGCCAGTCAAAATAGAGGTTGCAGCAGTTAATTACTACTGAACAACACCCTATACCAGCTTCTCTTCTGATAGAGTCCTGTTTATGGGGAAGCCAGGCATGGTGGTGCATGCAGCCTGTAACCCCAGCACTTGGGAGGCTGAGGCAGGAGGATCGTTGCAAGTTCGAGACCAGCCTGGGCTACAAAGTGAGCTCAAGGCCATCCTGAACTGCATAGCGAGATCCTGTCTCAAAAAGACCAAAATATAAAAAAATATAAAAAAATAAAAAATATGGGGAAGGGAGTGAGCTGGAAAGTAGAGTAAGGTTGGGTAAATGTTGGTTTAGAAAACCAAGCATGGGAAAGCCCAGCTCTGGGTCATATTGTTGAGCAACATGATGCATGAGAAATGCGCAATTTTTGCAGCTATTCAAATAAAGTTATTATTGCCAACTGTGACCTAGTTTCCCTTCACTTAAACTTGCCGAAGCCTCTTTTTTTTTTTTTTTTTTTTTGTCTTTTTGACACAGGGTCTCGCTATGCAGTTCAGGCTGGCCTTGAGCTTACTTTGTAGCCTAGGCTGGCCTCAAACTCAGCAACAATCCTCCTGCCTCAGCCTCATGAGTGCTGGAATTATAGGCATATGCTGCCACGCCTGGCTGCAGAGGCCTCTGATATCAAGATACTAGCCTTTTTTTTCGAGATTTGCTTTGGAAATGAGAGAGAGAGTAAGACTTATGGTTGAAATAAGGAGTGACTGAATAATAGATTTGTTCATTTTAATAAGCATTTGTCAAATGTCTTATGTGCCAGTGTTGTATTAGGTGCTGGTGACACAAAGATGAATAAGCACTATTCTTGCCGTAAGGGAAGGAGCAATTTAGTTGGGGAGTGACTTGTGATTTACTTTAAAAAAAAAAAAAGGCTTTATTTACACATATGTCAGCCACAGAAGAAGTGCTTGAGTTACAAAATGTAACAGCACAGTAGGGGCACAGAGGAGGAGTGGAGGCTTGGGAGCTGTGGGTGGGGAAACAGGGCAGCAAAGGAGAAGTATCTGTAGGATGAAACGCGAACAGAGATCTGACTTCAGTTGAAATTTAGAACTGTTATTTGTGATTTGTATATCAGGTAAGCAGTTTCTGTTTCATTAAATGAGAAGGCTCTATAGGGATTGTCTATCCAATGGAGACCTAATGTTAAGGACATCTGAAACAAGCCAAGTCTTCATAGTCTATGATCTTTTTTTTTTGAAATTTTGCTATTCAGTATCCTTGTTAGTCAGTTTGTCCACTGATGCTCTTGTCTGGTGGTTCACCAGGGCCCTTGATGTCCGTTTCTTAGATTTACTTAATCTGAGGAGGTGTAGATCACAAGCAGTCTTCCATCAGAGCCCTTTTCCAGCTGCAGCGCGAGGCAGCCATACCTGTACTGAGGCTGTACTTTTAACTGTAAAAGTGTGTTTGTCCAGATCTGTGTTCTGACTTTTCAGTTCTCTTTGCATTGGGTTTGCCAGTTCTACTTACTGTAGGGGTTTCCAAAAAGCATGGCCTATGCAGAATCTCAGCATTATAAAGGAAAATGTTGGAGCCTTGTTATCAGAGGGTGTTATTAGATGTGGCATCCACAATAATTAGGACCTGTGACATATAATTATGACAGCACTGAGCTGTCTGGGTTGAGAGATACTTCATAATTTAATTAGCCAAAGGCAATAATGATAAGATGTAAGATCTAGGCAGTATCCTTCAAATGATAGAAATTGAGCTGCCTTCAAAAAAGAGAGGATAAAAGAAAAATAGGCATGGCAAAGTTGGATTGCAGAATAATGGCAATTTAAAATTCTGTGGTACTTTTAACATTGTGATTGTTTTGAAATTATTGCAATCTTTGATTCTTTTTGTAAATTCAGGGAGATCAGGAACTACATCTCTCTTGTTCATTTTTCCCTGACATCCGAGATAACATTTAGTAAATCTTTTTAACTGGATGTAGGATGAAAGAAATGAACACATTTAAATTTTTTAAACCAGGGCTTGAAAATTGGTTACATGTTGCATTATAATCTCTTTATTTTTCCTTTTCCTTTTTAAAAAAATTTTTACAGTTACAAAAATTGTTTTTAGGTGCCAATATAGTTAGCTCTGTATATCCATGGATTCCTTATCCTCAGATTCAACTAACACAGATAGAAAATATTTGCAAAAATGGAAAGAAACTATAAGTACTGAATATATACAGACTTTTTTCCTTATAGTTACTTTCCTAACCAGTACAGAATAGCAAATATTTACATAGTATTTCCATTGTATTTGGTAGTAGACATCATCTAGAGGTGATTTAAAGTATGCAGAACATTGTGTGAAGGCTGTATATGATATTACACTATTTTTATAAAGGACTTGAGCATCTTCAGGTTTGGGTATCCATTGGCAGCAGGGGTAGATTATCCTGGAATTGCTCCCTCTTGGATACAGAGGGGTGGTTCTTTAAAAATAGGAACATTAACATATAATTCTGGATTGTTTTTCTGTTTGTCTGGAAAATTTAGAAGATCTGACCGCACTCAGCTGGACTGCCCACTTGGCAGTAACTGACTAGCAAAAAAGTAGCAGCTGCCCCCTTTATCTGGGGAATATTGTCCTTAGTTTCCACTTTGTCTAAGTCACTCATTTTGCTCTCTGTGGCTGTCTGAGTTTGGAAATTGGAAATTGTTAACTTTTTTACCTTTGAAATTGCATCTTGTGCTCATGTATATCATGTTTAAAATATAGCAAACATGGTTTAGGATTTTTAGGTATCCTCATTTTGTTCATACTAATGAAGCCTTTTAGTTTTCTACTTGCCTGGTGACTTGTGAAATGCATTAGGACTCTGGTTAATATGGCTTTCTAAAAGGGTTTCAGTTGCATTTCTTACAAGTTAGGACTCATGGTTTTTTTTCTCAGTGAACAGAGTTTGAATCCCAGAGTGCCACCTTGGATATAGTCACTAAAGCACAGGAAGGGCCAGAGAAATAAGCAGGTGCCTTGGTTCTAATTATAGGGGATATTGAACACAGATTTAAGCTGTGTTTCAAAGGCAGGAATGCAGGTACTTTTCAAGAATTGAGTCTTCAAGTATTTATTGCGTTTTTTAAAAGTACCCTTTTTTCTGGCATTATTTTAGAGGAGGTTTTTAAAAAGTATATATTTTAACTTTTTCTTTGAGTAAGATGAAATTTGATAGATTTTGTCATGATGAATGTGATATGACAGCTACTGGTGTATCTCAGAGTACATTAAGAATAACATATATACACAAGAAGAAAAGATGAGACAGTTCTGCATCAATAATGAAAAGGATATGTTAATAAATAATTTCTTTATATAGGAAGATTTCTCGTGTTTTGTACAGTAATTGATTTAAAAACATGACTGTGTAGAATATGTATTACACTCCAAATGTGACAGTATGGAGCAACCGTCAAAAACTTAGTGACAGTAATCTCCAAGATCCAAAAGCAGATCTTCATTCTTGTTCTTATTCTCTCTCTCCTGCATTTATCCACATGCAAAAAGAGCCTGCCAAGAAGCCAATTGCTAATGCAGCATAATATTATATCCAGCTAATCCTGGGTTTAGCTACTTTTGGATTATATTTGTTTCTTCATTTAAGTTAACATTGAGCAGAAATAGCTGCTTCTTATTCATTTTTTCTGGTCATCCTTAATGTTTAAATAACTTAAGCTACCCATGGTGGGTTCTAGAAGAAGGAGAGTTTACATGCTACTTTATGTTTATGTCTATACTGCACTGGCAGTACTCCTCAGCCCTGGGCCTTTTTCCTTAGACAACCATCAGGTCAGATCATCTGTTGAGAAGGAAGTGTGGTTTATGAACAGCAGGTGTGTTCAGCATGATCATTAACCAGAACAGTTTGACCCTGCCTCACCCCCACTTGCTCCGTGCTGCCCATTCCTTTCTTCTTGCAGTATAATGAGATAAGCCTTTGGTCACAATGGACAATCTGCATTTAGGAAATTACTCTCCCAGAGTCTTTTGCCTGGCAAACAATTGGGTATTTAGTGGACACAGCAAAGAACCAAAGGCACAGTGGTCTTATTTTGGGTGTAGTTTGACCTAGTATGCATATGTTGTACTTAGACAACATTAGGAACACAAGTCCATTTTTCTTTACATCTAATATTTGGCTCAAAAGAATTGATTTCTATTTAATTTGAAAATAATCGGAATGGAATCTTTATGACAGCTTTATAATTTGAATACTCTGTAGTCAACCTGTACCCACAATTAGACTACAGCTGTTACTACCTTTGATTGTTTGCCATCTTCTTGACTACCCGGGTCTTGTAGTTAGAGAAGATCAGCCCTGAGCGTGTTACTTTCTCACATGGAAGTTTCTTTGGTCTTTCTTTTGCAGCGTTGAGTTGTCATTCTAGTTTGTGCATATCTTCAGGTCTTCTTAATGGAAGCTCCTTTAAAGTTGCAAGATTGATTGAAGTGTCACAGTGTGCGGAGGTAGTCAGTAAAAAATGGGAGAACTCTCAGTGTCTTAACCTTAGTAAACCACTTTAAAAATGAGGAAACAGACTGTGAGACTCTAGAGCATGTTTTACTTCTTGGTGCCATTTGGTAGCTAAATTAGTCAGAGTAATGCAGCTCATTCATCTTTTGCGATGTCACGATTTTAATTTTGTTTTGCATTGCCGGAATGGGCGTATTTAAGGCACATTTGAACTCTTATCACCTTGGTAAAAGGCCACAGGAAAAGCATCCTTACACAGGGGTTCTTTGTTTCTTTTTTATAATGTATTAGATGACTTTCCTCATGACTGGAAAAATATTAATATAAAATACTAATATAAATGAAAGGATGGCATCCATTTTTTCTTTAAGGGTTGTGATAGGAAATCAGACGTTAGGTTTATATATTCTGTGTATGAATTATATCTATTTTAAGTACATCAATTAGGTGTAAGATTGGGTGGTAAGGACATCATCTTTTAATAAAGATAATGGACATTTATCTTTTAATAAGGGACATTTATGTTTTAATAAACTGAGTGTTCAATCCAGTTTATTTTCCAGAGTCTCCCATTTTTTCATTTTAATGTGGTTTACTCTGGGCCAGGAACTAAGTAATGACTACCTCTGCACGTGGTGTGACTTCTATCACTTATGGAACTCCAGAAAACCTTCATTAACCGCTTGAACTCAGCATCACACCAGCTATGAGCTCCTTCTAAGCAGGGGGATAGTGGTTTGTTTTCTAGAAATTATTCTAAAACCCCCAGAGAAAGTGTAGGGCAAAAGATTCTGTGAGATTTCAGTACTTAAAAAAAATGTAAAATGTTATAAGAGGTTAACTTTTCATCATTGAAAGGATGCCAAGTGTTTGACTAAAGTTTTGATCCTCAAACTTACAAGGTTACTTTGTAAACTCAGTGATCATCAGAAGCTTTTGGTCTTGAGTGGCTGTGGACAGTAACTTCAGTAGTTGGAAAAAGTGATTTGCAGTTGATACTTTTATTTTTTTGTGTTTTTTTTTTTGCAGTAAAGAGAAGGAATAGTAACTTTTTGAGGGCTTATGAGGTGCTAGGACTAGTGCTAAGCACTTACGTGTATCATTTCATTCAATAATTTTGTACCCTATAGGGCGACAATCATTTTTATAGGCAAAACTTGAGGTGAGAAAGGTAAAGTACTTGCAGCTGGCAAATCACAGGGCTGGCATTTGAATCTCCTTATATCCTCTTCCCAAGCATAGGTCCTACCTTCTAAGAAGGGGCAGCTGCCTGGGTTGTGGGTATCTGCATCATCAGTCTTACCCAGGTAAACAGTTGAGAGACGCTGGGTGGGTTTTGCACAGTAGTTTACTGTAAAGTTTACAAAGGAGAGTTTGTTTTCATTATCTTATGTGGTCAACACGTTAACTCCAGAGGTGGCAGTGATTCTGACTCAGATATTTGAGGACTAAGGGTGGCGTGTGCAGATCTGGAGGACAGGTTTCTGTTTGGAGGAGGAGTTGAAGTGAAGTCTTCCCAAGTCCAGCCCAGGTCACTGGAAGGCTCCCTCTTTTTCTACGGGGAATATTCCTGTCCCTGGGCTTAGCACTAGGGGAGCAGTTCTTTTGGAGTCAGTTGCTGTGAGAGAGAGATAGTGCTGACCAGAGAAGTGTATTGAGCTCCTCAGGAGTATCACTAGGGAGCCAGGAGAGAGCCTTTCCACCCTTCATTTCCATTCCAAAAGTATATCATCTAAGAGGCGGTTTTTGAGAATTAAATCTACAAACTTGTTGTAAGAATAGATTCTGTTAGGTGGTTTATTTTTTTTTTGTTTTTATAGTTATTTCCTTTAAATAATGCCAAAAATTAAAGAAAAAGCTGACCCTACTGTTCAAAAAGAAAGAAACTGGCCATTTTACTACGTAAGATCGCCTTAACTCTCTCACCTCCGCTTTTCCTGTTCTCCAAGGAGAACATAGAATTGTCACGCAGCATTTGTAATGTGAATTGTAGTACACCCATTTACTAGTGAGTTTCTCTGTTTCTTTGTTTTAGATTGATGAAGGCCTGCTTGGACTTTGACTTTCCTCAAGATGTTAATTATATGTTTCAAAATCATGTGTTCTGTTAAAAATCACTTACGCATAGCCTTGGAAAGAGAACTGGAGGCAAGGAGTTGCTTCAGGGTGCAGAATATTGTTTTGGAGGGCTTGGGAAATAAATCTTAAGAGTTAGTTCATTTACCACCAAGACATATTTAGTCAGTGTATATAAACAAAAGAAGTCACAGTGTGCCTGGACATTATTTGTCCCAGATGGAGTTTAAACTTGGCTCATTATACTGCACTGATGTCATGGTGCATAAACTGGCCCCAAATTAGACATACATAGAATCTGCTGTGTGCGCCTATGTGCTGAGGGTATGTGGGGAGGAGGGGCGGGGCTGGCTGGAAAATCTTGGTCACATTTTTCCTTCTTGCTGTGCAGAGACTAGTTTCAGTCTTGGATGCAGACTTGGTGCAGAATGAGGGAAGAGTTGGAATGGTCTGTTCATTTGTATAAGTTGGTGTGTGTGTGCGCTCAGGGATGTGGCTCTTGCAGGACTGAGTATGAGTGTGCCTGGCTTTCTGATTAGTTGTTTAACAGAGCTTGAGTATTCAAATCTAGGAAGGAAAACCTGAAAGCATTACCTTTTTTTTTGGTGCTTCTGGGGATCGAACCTAGGGCTTTGCAGAAATTAGACAAGTGCTAATTAAGCGTTACATTTTTGAAGGGTGTTTTTCAGTTCTGTTTGCCTTGAATTAACTCTGGACAGTTTCTTTAAACTTTTTAGCTGTGTAATTCTGTTTCTCCAGATTGTGCAGTGGATAACCTTTCAAACTGATTGCTTAAGTATTCAGAAAGGTAAGGGCTGAATAGCTTTTGGAGGATCTGGAGTTCTTAATTCTTCTCTGTGCTTTCAGAGGGCAGTTTTTGGGTCAGAAAACTGTCAGGGGGAGGGTCTTCTCTTGGACTTCCGTACCTACTAGGAAGTTTCTGCATTCCTTTGTGTTACAGCATTATTCTTTGTTGCTGGCTTTCTTTATGATAATCTTAATTAGAAGCATTTCCAGGTAATTCCAATCATTTTGTAGATGTAAGGAGCTTAGATTTCAGAACTTCCATGAGTGGATTCCAAAATGGCTCCTGTTGCTGAGATCCCTAGAAGCCAAGCAGATGTTGGAATATGGATGAGTTGGGAGTTGAGCCTCTGGGAGAGCCAGAATGTTTCCCACATAGAAGTAGAAACTCTAGTTAGAAGTGAAAATTGGGTGGCTTTTGATTTTATTGAGAACATGAAGAGATGGTAAAATTTTTTCTTGAGTCTCGTTTTACTCATCATTGGTAGGAACTTGGGGATATTAACTTTGAACTCTTGAAGACCAGTAGTACAGTGATTCTCCTTGGACTTGTAATTATATTTGTACTACTTTCCTTTTGGTCATCAAACCAATGAAAACTATGGAAAGTAGGCAAATGCAGACTACTGTGACTGACTGCTTGTTGAGTTGCCTAGTGGTAAAGAAAAGGAGTCCTAGGTTGGCTACTGAATACTTTTGGAGTTAGCTTTTTAGAGCAAAAGCCAAGAAATTAAAGAGAGAGAAATAAAGGCCAGAAAACATCTAGAAGGGAAAAGAGACACAAGAGAGATGTAAGCCGATTGTGGGAGTGGTGGAGGCATACTTAGATAACAGAATTAAAATGACAGGAAGTAGGAAAATATGAAGTAGTTATGATTTGGAGACCACAATTTTAGGAAGCCCAGTTTTGTAGAGGGCTGGGCAGAACTACAGAGGAGCAAACTTTGAGATCTGGGTAGCCATAGTTAAATTTGAACCATGAATTTTTAAAAGACTTCCACTTGGAACAACATAGTCACTGAATTTTGTCACTGATGTCTATTTCATTAATGTCTTTATTGGATGCTGCATGTCCAGTGTTTTGCCTCTCATTTTGAGCTGCTCTCTGCCATCAGTTACCTATTAATGCTGCCTTTTTTCTGCTCAGGGTAAAGTCCAGACCTTTAGGTAGGACAAAAAGCCCCTTTGAAGTCACACCTTTGGTCCACAATTCCATGTACATACCATATGGGAATCTGAGTGTTGTTCAACATGTCCATATCATTCAAGCCTCCATGCATTTACTTGTTGATCTTTTGCTTTCCCACTTGCATCCTCCTACTCCCCCTTTAAATATCACACCCAGCTACAACATTTCCTGGTTTCTAGATGGTTTCATCCATGTCCATAGCACTTGACAGCAGGTAATGTTATATCTTAGTTACTTTTCTAGTTGCTGAGACAAAATACCTGACACCAAAAGTTAAAGGAGGAAAGGCTCACAGTTTGTAGAAGTTTCAGTTCAGAGTCAGCTGATTCCAAGGTGGGGTGGCATGGCAGAGGCGCATTGCATAGGAGGAACATTTCATGCTGTAATAAGCAAAAGGGAGCAAGCAGCTAGCCTGCCTTCCCATTTATGCCATCCAGGCTACCAGACTTTTGGGTGGTGCCACCCAGAATTATGCTAATTCCAATCAGTGGACTAATTTAGTATCACATCCATAAACTCAGTATCACATGGTTTAGATCCAGCCAGCTCTGAAAAGCCCCATCTATGAGCACATGAAGCTTTGGGGGGACATCTAGATACAAGCCGTAACACATTACTTTATATAGTTAGCCATATTTTTCTGCTATAGTATTCACATACAAAATGGGCAAGATTTTATTGTTCTTATCATAGACTCATCCATGCTTAATACTATAAAGTGTTACATTGTAATTACTCAGTGAATGTTTGTTGTATTGAATAACAAAGGTTTCAGTAGTTGCATTGTGTTGATTTAAATAAGGGTCATATATCAGTGCAAGGCCAAGGTCCAAATAGGTGATAATCTGTGCAAGCGTGGAGAGGGGGCTCTTTTGCCTTTTCTGTCAAGTCCTTCTGAAACACTCAAGTTATGTTAATATGCTCAAAGTGATAGTCAATTATAGTGTTAATTTTAAGCAATTAAGGAAGTGTAGTAGTACAGGAGAGGTAACTCTAGAATATTTAATGATAAAATGTGCTCTGTCAAAGCATGGGAGCATTGTTCATGGGCACATTGATTCTTATATCTTAGAGAGAGGGCATCATTACGTGACCAGTATTGAAACAAGTTCTGAAAATTGTGGAATATTACAATATAGGCAGTTAAATATGTTTTCTCACTGGCCTTGAAATTCCTACATTAGGGTTGCTTGATTATGTTCAATGCAGCCTACCATAGATGTGTGACATTAAGTAGCACATCAGTGGGGATCATGTTGCTCTGTCTCGGCCAATCAAAACTAGGCATGAGCTAGCCTGTTCTGTATGAAGTAGGACACCCTAGATTCATTGTGCAAGCTCAAGGTGGGGCTGGTTAGGGAGAAAGAGGCCTGAGTTGCTGATTTTCTACCACTGTGTTCAGATCCAGGTCTGGGGACACAGGTGTGTGGATGGGATCCGGCTATGGAAAGGTGTTGTACCTCACCTGATCAGTATCTGTAACAAGGATTAGCCCTGAAATAGTTATGGCAGGAACCAAATTTTGTTCCCAGTGAACATAATTCTTAGCTAAAGAAAGGGGAGTTACATTTTTGGTATCCAACTACCCTGAAAAATGTATTTAATAAGACAAAAATGATTTAAATCAACATCATGGTATTCCAAATGCACATGGGTATTTGGTAGCTGTTACTCTTAGCTACAGAAAAGCCATACTAAAACATAGTTGGGGGGGCTGGGGATTTAGCTCAGTGGCAAAAGTGCCTGCCTGGCAAGCGCAAGGTCATGAGTTCGGTTCCTGGTACCGGAGAAAAACCAAAAAAAAAAAAAAAAAAAAAACATAGTTGGAATTTTGGGCCTGTATGTTTTTGGTCTTTGTCTTAGAAGTCCTGTGGTTGAAACTTTAGATTTAGGTGTTAGTGACTGTCTTAAAAGAGGCTTTTAACTTAGTTTGGGGCATCTATATTACATTATGCATTTTTTCATTTAAGTTAATGCTATATTTATATTCTTAGCACACAGCACCTCTTTTTGTAATAGAATCTCCTTATTCAAGCCAGTATGCAATTAGAGTAAAAATGTACAACTTCTTATAAGCAGCCTTTGTATTTTCTTTACCACTGACTGTAAATGCTTTATTTTTGTTTAAATCCATGCCCCCCCCGCCATGCCAATTCTATTTATCAGCCCAAGGTGGGAAGAATTTTGTGTTGTCTGAGGTTCTGTTTCTAGTGCCTGGAGCAGTGGTGGTAAACCTGTGTCACCATTGAGAGCTCTGAGAGGTTCACCGTCACTGGCCTGGAAGAGTACCTGATGTATTCTGAGTGCTCATTTGTATTTGCTGAATTATGACAGACATGTAGTAGTACTTCCTCTGAGGGCATTTATTTCATGAAATGCAGCTGTTGAACTCTTTTTTGCTTTTATTTTCCATAGGCATAAAATTGTATGGCTTTGGTGTATAAAGGTGTCCCACTTGGTTCATCTGACTTCTTGTTTCTTACTAATCATTCCAGTCTTTTGTTGTTGTTTTTGTTAATGACAGATGATTTTGTGGGGAGAACAGAGTTTATAATGCAATCTTCACAAAAATTACCTTGTGTTTTTCTTATGCTTACTATTGACCCATAAGAAGTGGCATCTAGTGATTGTGATATTAGTGTTTAGCACCTTGGTTTTTCTCAGGGTGATGGGAGTGGTGGATTAAAGGACTTAACAAAAATTTTGTGAAAGTAAATTCTGCCCAGTATAGGAGTTAGGGTCCTTTGCTATGTAACCGCCGTACCTTGATTGCAGGTAGGAGGCTGTACTTCAGGGAGTGAGCACAAATTTTCTAGAGAAGCACTTGTTCTGTGTCTCTGGGGATGTGCCTTTGACCCAGTTAACTGCATTCTCTCAAGATTGCAAATTTTTGAAGTACTGTATCTGTACAGATACTTGACTTCATGTAACTGCTGCCCATTATGGTCAGGCAGGGCTGGGGTTTTTATGCTAGCTCAGGCACTCTGTAGTGACTGAACAAATTTCTTGCATTCTTCAAGCCTCAAGTTTTCTCATTTGTAAATCCGGTTAACGGTACCTATTTGACAGCCCATCTAGGTTCAATAGCTTGTAACTATTTTTGCACTTGTTATAAGGGGTGAAAAGACTTGATTCCATAGCCTACGTCATAGCTATATTTAATTTTACAAATGTCAAAGTTTTCTGTCCAGGGAGACAACTTTTGAACCTTCTATCCTTTAAAAGTTTGGATCATTGGAAAGTGTCCTAAAACACAGAAAGAAACAAAATCAGAGCGTTTATCTTACTGGTTATGTTGACCACCGAAAAGGTTCACACATGATGTGTGGCCCTGTACCTTGACCCAGTGGTGTTTAAATTCTTCTTGGTCTTGCATGTTTTTTTCCTGCCAGCTTTGGATTCAGGCTTCGGGAGGATGGGTGAGCAAGGTGAGGCAATTAACACTTGCCTATCATCTTCCGAGGTGTGTTTTTAATCTACATGCTCATATCTTTAACCTGGCACATTTTCTTTGTGTATGTATTTATACATGAGGCAAGTTAGCAAAAGACAAACTTTGCAAGGTATGGCATTGGAGAAGGCTCCAGAAGGAGAAGTCTTCTCTCCCACTTCCATTTATGTCCTGACCATCTAGGTTGAATTTTTAAGAATGCTACAAATGCACTATTTCATTTTTGGTGTCTCTGTGTTACTCCCCTAGCTGAAGCATTTTTGATGGACATTGTGAGGTTTACTTAAGTGGCTGGTTGTTTTTTAACTTAAGGCATAAATTAGGAATTTTTCTCTAGGAGTAATCTTAGGTATTCTTTCATCTGGGTTAATCAGCCATCCCATGTTTAAATTGCAAAAGTTGCTTTCCCTTTTCTCTTCTAATGGATGAAAACAGTTAAATTTAGATTTACACTGTGAGGGAAGATCTGCAGCACCTTGTTTCAGTCTGCTCATTGGGAAAATGTTCTCAGGGTGCTGGTTTGGCTTTTTTCTCAATTGTATTAATTGTCTGGTTGTATTGTTTCTTTGTGTTGTTTCTTTTTTCTTCCACTTTGGAAGAGTGGTCACTTATTTTTTATTAAGCCTTGATAAATTGTCTATGTTTAAAAAAAATTGCCTATGTTTATTTTGGGCTTTTGGTTCAGGTAGCGTTAGTGGCCTTGAAACAGATCTAATGAAGCAGTAGTAGCCTGAGGTATGTGCATATGCTTTTGATTTTTGTTCTATGTTAAGAAGAAAAAAACCTTTCAGTGATTAAAATCTTTGTCTTGATTTTTTTCCTTCTTCTCTGACAAGACACAGAATACAGCATAAATCCATTTGATGCTGACTTGGGAAAAGCAGGAAATAGTGTGAGGACAAAAGATGAGGCTTGAACAGCAGTGTTATGTTTTATATTTTGTATTTAAGAGAACTTGTAGCAGTTACAGCTGCTTTGTGGCTGAAGAGAAGGGAGAGGAGGGGGCACAGAGAAAGATGAGGGGGAGAAAGTGAATGTGTGACCAACTTGTGTGATACAAAAGGTTAGGTGCCCCAGTTGGCCAACGTGTAACTCAGGCTCCTCAAGGAAGGGTGATGCAAGGCCCAATGCAGGATTCATTTACATCTGCTGTCAGGACAGGTTATTGAGCTGCTGTGTCAGAACTGTATTTTTATCTCTGCACTTGGCAATGAAAGCAGCAAGATGATCACCCTTCATCAATATAATGCAGTGCTTTCTTTTAAAATACCTCCATGGCAAGATGAATACAGATTGGTCAAATATCGACTTTAGCTCTTACTAAGAAAAATTGGTCTTAGGACACAGGAGATTTGCCTGGTTTCTGAGATAACTTGATAGATTATAATCTGGTTGCCATAGAAACTCAGCAGCAGTGAAAATTATAGGAACTAAACATTTGAAGGGAGGTATTTTAGTAGGCTGCTCAAAAGCTCTTTACCTGTCATCCTTCTCCTGAAGGAGAGATGTGGGAGTCAGGACTTCCCCAGCTGGATGCCTCTGGGCAATGCTTTGAATGGTGGCTGTTGTCAGTAACTGAAGGAACTATTAGAGGCACTTGTTATGCAGTATGGTGTGAAGATAACGTGGCAATCTGGAGCACACCTCAGTTCAGCAGTCGTTTTTTCCTGCCTGGGGCTTTCCATAATACTGGTGAATTGTATTTTTCAGCACCAGTATTCAGGGCACTTTATCTGACAATTAATAGTGTGGTGGTAGAAGAGAGTATATGAATTTCTGAGTGTCAGAGAAACTCTGGGACATAGAGACTTCATGTCCATTGATTTTTTTTTTTTTTCCCAGCTAATTAAGTCCACAGGCATATATTATCAGCTTATCTCTGGAGGTTTAGATGCAAAGCAGATGGTTTTGGCTCTATTACAGGGATGCTAGAGTTTGACTAAAGAGTTTAGAAAGACAAGTATGCTCAATATTTATGTAAAACTAAAGTTAACTCAGATGAATTTCATGTTAAAGGAATGGCTCTAAAAGTTCAGTTTCAAGAAAGCAATTGAAATGTTTTATCACTTTAGAGATCTGAAGGAATTTCCTTTTGCGTTCTTAAAATGGCACAGTGTGTTTACATTGGTGACAGTTTGAATACTGAAGACCAAAAGATTATTGACACAGTTACTGTACAGGAAAAATAAATTGCCTTGAAATAACTTACCGTTCAATAGGAAACACCAGGGATGAAGCTTGGACTGTTTTTTTCCAGTTAATTTATTTCCTAATTTTAAAGATTTTGATATTTTGGCAGTGTCTCCTATGATGAATTATTAGAAGCAGCAAAGTACATGGATAGTAAAGGTTTAATTTTAAAGGTGAAATTACTTGGGTGTTAATAAATACTTTTACAAAACTGATACATTATAGCATATGTAGTAAAGTTGACTTTCAAAGTACATTTCATTAAAGCTTCACTTCTGTGTTAAAATAATTGTGTTTTCCTTATGCTTTATGACTTTCACTCATTCAGTAAAAATAGTGAGTTCTTTTTTTTTTTTTTTCCTCGTCTTTTTGAGACAGAGTCTCGCTATGCAATTCAGGCTGGCCTTGAACTCACTTTGTAGCCCAGGCTGGCCTCAAACTCACAACAATCCTTCTGCCTCAGCCTCCCGAGTACTGGGATTATAGGTGTGCGCCAACATGCCTGGCAAAATAGTGAGTTCTGATTTAGTGCCAGGCATGGGGCTAGACAGTCAGATTTTATTCTTGTGTTACCTAATTAAAGGACAGGCAGAGACTAAAATACTTGCTTAGTTAATTAATTGCAATTATAAATTTAGGAAGTGGTGGTAAAGTGGAAATTTTTGTTTGTTTTTGTTTTAGAACATCTAGTGGAGGACTTCCGCTGTCTTGGGAATCAAATGCCATGTCTTAAACTGAGGAAGATGAATAGACATTGGCTGGTCAGGGAAGGAATAAAGTCAGTGGTAGGCAAAGATAAGGGAGTACGGAACAGTATGCTTAAAGGTCTAAGCCAAGAAGGAGTGAGACTTACTCCAAGAACTTGTAAATACAACATCAACAGTCTATCAATTTCTAAAATATATGCTGTTTATTTGAATAGTGTTAACTGTGAACCTGATAATTTTTAAGTATAGTTTTAAAGTTTGGATTGTGCCTTTTAATTTGTGTTTAGATAGAAATTAGGTATAAATTTGTGATTCACTCTTTTATTGTATTAGAACAGAGACTGTTGAAAGAATATACTTTGCCATTGCTGCTCATGGTCTAGTCTTGGAAGTTATTTTCTAATATTAAATATTGATGTTCATATGACTAAAATGCTAACTCTAGGTATTCGTTTTAAACATTTGAGTTTGGTGGGGTAATTAATAATACCTATTTTACTTTGTGTTGTATATATAGATGTTTTATTTTTACAGTTTTTCCTTTGTCAGTATAGTTTTGGTTGGTTTTTCTTCAAGAGCTGTCTAAATTCATGAAAGAAAAAAAAAGAAAAGGTTTTCTAAAGAAAAGATTTCTTAAACTTGAATTATCCAAATTACATAAATAACAGGAAAATTCACTTGGTTAAATGAAAATGCATGTATCTGTTTATCCTCCCAAATTTTAACCAGATTAATGATTTATACCTAAATTTTATGTTTATATACTATTCTGTGCCACACACTTCTTGACTAGTACATAAATTTAGTTAATAAAACTTGAAGAAAATTCCTAAGTGTTTTCATATTAAATTGAAATTAGTGTGTTGTTTTGGCAGGTTATTCTTGTTCAAGTTAATCCAGGTGAGACGTTTACAATAAGAGCAGAAGATGGAACACTTCAGTGCATTCAAGGTAAGGAGATTTTTGGTAAACATTCGAATCAAAGGATTTATCCTTTATTAATTTAAAGATACAAGATTTTTTTTCTGTGTCTGCATATGATTCTAGAAGTAAAATATATCCCCCCTCCCCCCATAAATATATATTGCTGTCCAAATGGTGCTCTTAGTAGTAAAGTCTGGTTTGGGTGCTCTTAGCTATTTTTTGCTGAGTAATGAATCACTCCAAAATTTAGGGGTTTAAAACAAAATTGATTATTTCAGTTTCTGTAGATCATGGAATGGGCATGACTTAGCTTGGTCCTAGGGCTTTGGGCCTTCCCCCAAAACTAAAAGATGTGGGCTAGGACTGCCGTTGTCTTAAGGTATGTCTATATCCATGCTCTCTCAAGCTATTTTTGGCAGCATTTAGTTTCCTGGGGGCTATGTGTAGGAGATTTCCTTTAGTTTCCTGGTTAAGTTTGTGGCATGGCAGCTCACTTCAGTACAGACTGACTATCCAGAAGTCAAGAGGGAGTCAGTAGGTTCAGCTCACAGTTAAGAAAGGCAATTAAACAAGAGTCTGAATCTCAAGAGGCATTGGATGCCACTTTAGAAGGGTGCCCATTGAAGTGTGCCCTTTAGCCCGCAGTGGTTCATGTTCTTTCCATATCTAACATGTGGAGTATCTGTGAAGGTCCCATGGCATGTGTCACCTGAGTCCGGGATCTTGTAGTGGAGGTTCCTTACATGTAGTTCTTAAAAAGTATAGCAGCAAGGGAGTCTATTGATTTCTAGTTTGTGCACTACTAATACCTCTTCTTCACAGTTTATTTTGGAAAGAAATGGCATAGGGTTAATTGCATGGGAGTTCTAGGTAGGAAATTCAATCCAGTTCTGTTATTGGTCAGTAAACACTGCTGTATTGGAAAGTATGGTTTGTGATGGCTCTTTTTGGCAGTGAATAGTGCTGATTGGGATCAATCACTATTCAGTGAGACAAATGATGAATTGTCATGTAGCTGAGAGATCTATGTTAGCTTAGTGATGGCAGTTGGATCAGAGGATTTATTTATAATACTTGGACTTGTTTACACACACCCAAATAAATTAGAGAAAATGTCCATCAGTTTTAGTTTCTTTTAATGAGCTGCATAAAAAGAGTTGGGTTTTCTGTTGCATTGGTTAATGCAACAGAGCACATTAGTTTGCAGTTTCACTACTTCTTCTTTTCTTTAATCTATAAGAACAGAAACTTAGAACTCTTTTTAGGGGGAGGATTAAGTGTATTTTTGAGGATTCAAGCTGAATGAGTTTTAATTGGTATTAATCTGAAATAATTTAACCATCTTATTAATACTTTTCACTGACTCCCTTTCTCTGACCATTTGTCCCTGAAATTGGTCTTTGGTATTTTAAACTGCTTAAAAGCAAAACTTAGTCTTTGCTGAGGAAAAACTATGATGAAACTTCAGGTCAAAGAAAAGAGGAAATAAATATTTTGACCAACTCCCCAGAATGAATACAATCATTATGCACTACAAACATGAACTAATAAAAATAAAAAAATTTAAAAATATTATGGGATATAAAATCTTCTTCCTATTCATAGTATTACAGTACATGGGTATTTCAATTAAAACTTCAGCATCTACTTTGTATCTCTTTTTTTTAAAAAAAAAATCACACTACAAAAACTAGAGGAAAAATTATGTATGTAGAATAAAGCTTAGGTTTCCTGTTCAGTAAGAAAGTGTTTGAATCTCTGGCTATTGTAATTTGGGAGTCCCATGAGTTGTTGGATAGACTATGATTCTTTACAACTGAGTGTGTGTAATAGAATCTATAAAAATAAATTGCTGTAAGATCAACATAAGTAAAAGTCTTTTCATGCCACTTTGAGTTAACTCTTTGGTAAACATTTTCTTTTTTGGTAGCAGGAATTGAACTCAGGACCTTGCGCTTGCCAGGCAGGCACTATGCCACTGAGCTATATATCTCTGGCTCTGTAGTTCACTTTTAACGAGTATTTTTTCAAATGGAGTTAGCCTGTCCCTCACTTTTACTTTTCTGAGTTCCTGTCAGTAGCTGTGCACTCCACAGAAAATGTTCTAAGTATATGACTTTATTCATAATGGAAGCTTTGTTTTTATTCATGATAATACTTGGTGATAAGTGACACTAACACCTTTTCAGTGATTTCAGAAATGCTTTTGAATAAAACCGAATTGTGAATCCCATTTGTCTTTGGGTCCCCCCACCTTCCTATTTGTTCATTTGTGGAGGTCTAGACACTAGAGCTGTCTTCATTTGGGGTATGATGGTACCTGGCCCGATTAATTGAAATGCATAGGATAGAGTGAGAAGAAACCAGAAACTAAGTGCTGAGTTAGGACTCGGGAGGCACTAGGGTAGTAGGATGAATTTCATAAACTGGAAGGAAAGTTGTAAGGCAAACTAAAATCCAGATCTAGGCCCATTGACTGCCACTAATCTCTTAACAGGCTAAGACACAAAACAAAAAATCTTCCATTTGCATTCCAGTGTGAGCTAGTGAATGTTTCACTCTGGCTGGGTAGAGCACAGCAACGTAGAATGTGGGCATAAGGCAATATATATGTAAATTCCAGCACACTCTATTATGCCATCCTGACTCTTGCTGTGATCTCATTTCTGTCATTGCATTCATTCTACTCTTTTTTTTGTTTGTTTCTTTGTTTTTTTGTTTTTTTCCAGTACCAGGAATTGAGCTCATGACCTCGTGCTTGCCAGGCAGGCGCTGTGCCAGTGAGCTAAATCCCCAGCCCCACATTCATTCCACTCTTACGCAGTGCTGTGCATTCTCTCATTTAGTGAGCATGAGAGGGGAGCTGAGGCCTGTGGAGAATGATTCGCACTCTAAAATCACATAGCCAGAAAGAGGCACGCAGTGCTGAGTTTTCATCCCTAGGGTGTCTTTAAGTAGAGCATAAGTTCTTCATTGCCTTGCTTTGTGGCTTTCCCTCAGGAAGGGTTCCATTTTCCTTAGGCATGTGACAAGAACAAGGTGGGTTCCTGTTTGTGAGCACCAGAATAGTGGGCAGGAAGCCAAGATGAGACAGATACGGTTTGCAGAACAGAAGTGGATGGTGGTGATTTGGACTTGAGAATGACAGGCAATTTGTTGAAAACTAAGATATCTGTTAAGTAACTCAAGATTGGGCTAGCACACAGTCTGATACGGAGCATTGTTTTAGAACTCATTATTTCTGCCATGTTAAGATTGGCCTCAAATGTGGAGTGCGCTCACTTTTCAAGTAGGGCTACCAGCTCCATCCTCTGGCAGAGGATGGGTGCATGGGAGAGAGCTGGTACACTGGAAGACAGTCTTTCTGCTTGCCTTTTGAAAACCTATTAGAAAAGAATAAGAAATTGTGGTCTCTAATAGTGAAAAATTCTGAGAGAAGCATTTGCATTTTAGTAGGGATTAAATTAAAGATAGTGAAGCTTGTAGAGAGATTTTGTTTCATTTTAAATTGGGGTGAAAGGTTATAGTTGGTGGTGGCCTTCCTTGAAAGTTGGAAGTCATACCCATTGCTCATGCCGTGGTTGAAACTGTTAGCCAAATAACTGTACTGCTAGGTTTCCCAGGGGGAAAGTCTAGTGGGAGAGATCGGAATTGGTTTCAGGGCTTTGAAATGCTGCCATATGAGGTTTAGCCCCTTTGCGTGCCATGTGATTTGTTGGCCTAATAATTTTCTGAAAGACATTTTGACATCACTAGAAAGACCCCCAAGAACTCATTGCGGTGTTACAAAAGTCAGTTTGGAAGTTGAAAACATTAATATTGAAGAATATGGTTATATCTGGGAGGAAATAGGATTTCGTTTTCCTAGGAATGTCCTTGGTGATAATGAGGAAAGAAAAACACAGGAAACATACAATATTCTGTGACAGCAGATCATTTCTAATGGAATATTTCTCAGTATTTTCCAAGAAACATGAATCATAGGTTTTGAAGGGGCTACAAAGGGCACAGCTCATTTTACTGGAGGCTGGACTTATACCTATGGCATCCCAGACAAAAGATTATTCATTTCTTGGCCAGATGGAATTGTATAAAGAGCTAATTGTTAAAAAAGAAATGTCCTCACAATCAATACGAATCCTTTCCTTTGCTTAAAGTCAAGGATTAATAGAGGGCAGCTGTGGGTCTCATTCTTTCATGTCCGTGTCTGGGCTGAGGTGCTGGCAGTAGAGCCTTCCTTCCTGTCCACACAGGCTGTCTTTTTATCTGGATTGTTTCTCTGCTCTCTGTAGAATCCTCCAGCCAACACAAACACCCTACTTCCTGGAAGGCTCTAGGTCTGTCTCTTCCAAGAGCCCTCCTGGACTGCTGTAGTCCATCCTGACTTTTCTGAGTTTGGAGGAGCAGGTGGATGCAACACTATGCAGTCTGGACACATGGAAACTTTAGTCTTTGAATCAGACTCCGAAGTCACTGTGACCGGAAACAGTACATCCTCTCTGCTTTGCTCCCCAGCGGTACACACAGATCATTGCTGACTGGACTCCTGATTGTCCTTGGTGTATTACATCAGGCATGATAATTTTATTTTAAATTTTACCATTCTAGTGTGAGCTTAAAATGTTTAGTGATGCGTGTTTAGTGGTCTCTAAAGTCTCTATAGAACTTTCAAATCAGATTACTAATTAAAGCTTATCAGTTTGTTTTTCAGAGAAAATTAAATCCTCATGAACTTTCATAATGACCCTATATTAATACTGTAATTTTAATTTAAGACTGTTATATGTAAATTACGAATTTGGAGAAAATAGGTGAATATCATAGTAACAAGGAAAATAAAAAAGATTTAATGCTTAAAAACCATCATTATTCTAATAAATGATAAAATCTAAAGATAGTTAATTGTTAATTATTTTTTCTCCAGAATAATGTAGCTATCTTTTACAATAGTGATTTATTCTGCCAAGTTGTATTGTGGGCTGACTGAATGTTGGCAGAGTATGTGGTTGGGGAAACTTTTAAGAGTTTACTCTGAGATAGCTCGAGCATTGAAGCTGTTTGAATTTGTGCAACTTTTTCTTCTCTCTCTCTTGTTTTCCTTTAGCCCTCTTCAGCTCTGTATCCTATTCCCCCCCTGTTCCCAGTGAGTGTGGGAACTGTATCATTGATGAACACCACGCTGTCAGTGGCTCAGTGAATGACACCATTGAGAGCTGTTCCATGTTCCTGAATTTCCTTGTCTCTTCCCTCTCCCGTCCCCCCACCCCCACCCCAATGTATGATTCAGCATCCAGAATGTCACAAGGACCTTCTGGTACTTTTTTTGTTTTTTATGTGCCACTTTCTGTGTACTTACTAGACTTGTTTGACAGATTAGAATACTGACCTGTCCGTCTTTCTAAGAATTACATGACAGGCTCTAGGGAACTCAAATTGTCTCTTGCATTGTTTATTTGAAATGTCATGACTAATACCGTA
This sequence comes from Chinchilla lanigera, assembly GCF_000276665.1. Taxonomy (NCBI): domain Eukaryota; kingdom Metazoa; phylum Chordata; class Mammalia; order Rodentia; family Chinchillidae; genus Chinchilla; species Chinchilla lanigera. The sequence goes on from NW_004955420.1 coordinate 2,201,362, forward strand.
GCTTGTTTGGATTTAAAAGCTGAGGTAGACAAATTTTAAAAGTAAAGATTCTATATGCTTTAATCCTTTAACGCAAACTCTGTGTATAAAGGAGCAATCCCTGTTTTACTATCCTAAAACCCAGGACCTGTTTCAAATAAAGTCTGTCTTTAAAGGTTGAAGATTACATTTTTGTCTTGGCTTAAATACAACCAGTTTTTGATTAAAAAAATTAAAAGTGAAATTATAGTATGAATGCATTAAATACATTTGTGTCTTTCATTATGTTGGCTACAGAATTATCATTTGACTATATCGAATTATTTGTAGAATGTCTTATTAGAGATATTTCTATTATATAAGATCAAATTTTGGGGAGCTTATTTTTCTACACAAGAAATCTCTTTGAAAATCTCCTTATTTTGTACTTGTGGGCTTTGTGAGAGATTGTGAATGAGCTGAAATGTTTTTGTAACCACGTAGGCCTCCCTTAAAAATCATTTAGAATTGAAAATGGGAAGTTTTTTTTTGCCTAGGTTAACCTCCATGTCATGCGTAGCTTTCTGATAGGTTGAGAGCTGTATCTGGCGAGAGTTCATTCATGGTTTTTAAGGGAAGCTGTAAAACAAGAGTCTGAATTTTGGGAACATTCCACCAGCTTTCAAGCCTATCTTACAACTTCTAAATACTGTCTTCAAGACAAATCATTGTTTTACCTGTGTATTTATTTGCTTTATTAAATAAAAAATTTTCATTTCTCATGCTAGATTTGTTTCCTCTTGAAATATTGGAGAAAAATGATTTTCAACTTTTGAGCACACTTGATCTTTGAAATGTTTGAGATTTTGTATTTTGTGTATTGTGCACCTTTTCCTCCAAACAAGGACTGATGTGTAGCTCTAGGTTATAAGTAGGCATTCCATACCCTGAACTGATAGGCCCCTCTCCAGAAAACAGCTTGCTCCTGCTTAACTGGAAGTTTACTAGCAGGGTGTTCCTTGCCAGAGCTGCTGAAGACTGGTGGAGCAGTTACTGAAAGGGGAGAGAGGAAAAGCTACGATCTTACAGACCACTGTGTTCACGTGTGTGTGGAGGAAGGACTGAGTTTTATCAATGCCCATGTTGCCTCCCCAAGTGTTGAGTGCTTCCCAAGAGAGGTCCCTGGGGTGTCTGCTGTTCTTTACCTCTCCTTCTCTTCCCAGTTATCATGATTGCTGCCATTTATTCTTAAAGTTGCACAGTAATGGAATTTTAACCAATTAGACAAAAACTTCACCCAACTTTTGTTGGCCTTTTTTCTTCAATAAAGTTCCAGTGATTTGGTTTTGTTTGTAAATATTGATTGGTGTTAAAATTTCAGATTAAATGCTCTATACTATGAACTATTGGTGTTTTGCAAATTATTAATCTCTTAGCTTCATTTTTCTCTCTTAAAATGGGGACAGGGATGGATCTGATGTTTGATAGCACTGTGAAATTATCTGCTGTGCCATCACTACCACCACCATCATCATATACTAATATAAACAGCTTTGCTAATTGTTTTTTTCCTAAAGAGATTACATGGTTAATTATGGGCAGTGACTTACTGTCCTGTTTGTGGAAATCAGCTGAAGTTTTAGCCCCTGTTTTGTGGCTTATTTATAATAGGCTTGCTTTCATGAGGTTGCTAATGATGGCACCAGTTCAAACATTTCAGATGGAGGTTTATGGGAATGTGTATACTGTTCAGATATAGGATTGTAACTAAAACAATGAGCCCACTGTTCCATGCATTTAAAGTAAGTCTTGTTGTAGTTGAAGCTTCAGTTGTTGCTTTTCTTTTGGATAATAGCTGTTAACTCTCACACCATGCCTGAGCGGCTGTATTCACACAGACTTTTAGAACCTCCTATTGTACCCAAGAAAGCAGTTCCTCTGAGTGAGGCTCCCCTCCTACAGGCTTGCTTTTTACATTTCCATTAAGTTCTGTACTTTTTACTTTTATTTAGTAATCCTGCTCTTAGGTAGCGTTAAGGGACTAAGGCATTTAAATGATCACTACAGGTCTTAGAGTGAGAGTACTTGACTTTGAAATTCCTGTATGTTAGTTGTATATTGTAGAATTACTTCCTTCTGCACACCGCAGTCTGTTTTTCTCTAGAACTGCATAATATGTGTCATGAGGGATTGCTGAGGACTAAATAAGATACTGTATAGAAAGCACTAGGAACAATTCCTGAGTCATAGTAAGGGCTCAGAAAATAAGAACCATTATTAAGCTCCAGATCTTCATTATTGGTAAATATGGATCTGCCATTCATTTTTGTTAATTATTACCTAAAAGCATTTCAGAATACCCACTTGAACTTGAGCTATTAGGATTTTTGAGGTGTCTTCACAGTTTAGTTCTAATACTTCAAAATGGTATGTTTCTGTACCTTTTTGCATATTAATCAGTGATCAAAATGTCATCTCTGAAGGTACCACTGTTTGGAGTTCTTTAAATGTCATAGACCTTTTATGGGGCTGGGGATTTAGCTCAGCGGCAAAAGCGCCTGCCTGGCAAGCGCAAGGTCGTGAGTTCGGTTCCCGGTACCGGAGAAAAACCAAAAAAAAAAATGTCATAGACCTTTTGAATGTCATGTCACATTACCTCAGTTGTCCGCCACCTTTTATTTTACAGTTTTTTAGTTTTAGTTTTATTTCTTTAGTTTTTGCTTTATTTGTAGTAGTATTTATAGTTTTTTGCTTTAGTTTTAGTCTTTCAATTTTTTGTTTTACTCTTTTTTTGTAAATTGTCACATTACTTCAGTTGTCTGCCACCTTTTATTTTACAGTTTTTTAGTTTTAGTTTTATTTCTTTAGTTTTTGCTTTATTTGTAGTAGTATTTATAGTTTTTTGCTTTAGTTTTAGTTTTTCAATTTTTTGTTTTACTGTTTTTTTGTTCTTACACCTTAAAATAGAAGAGTTCACGTTAAAGGTGTCTTTAATTAAGACTGTATTGTGTTACTCAAGGGTAAAGCTCAAATTTTAGTCATTTCTATTTCAGTGCCTGTATAACACGACTAGGCGTTCAAAATAAAGGAAAGTCTTTTTATAAGGTACTTGTCTTAGTTGTTCAGAATGCTTATAAATAACAGATTCATTTCTTACAGTTTTAGAGGTTGGGAAGTCAGAGATCAGTATGCTGGTCTTTCAGTGTCTGCTGCAGCCATGACTTCTGGTGCATAGATTCTTTGTTGCTATACATTGTTGGAAAGGCTGTTGGTCTTTCCTGGGCCTTTTTAAAGGGCACTAACCCCATTCCTGAGGGCTCCACCCTTATGATTTACATATCTCCCAAAGCCTCATCTCCTAATAGCACTTTGGGGGTTAGGATTTCAACAGAAGAGTTTGGGAACATACAAATATTCAGGCCATAGCAGTGCTGGTTAAGAGTCATATGAAAGTAATGGAAAGGTTCCTTAATTTATAGTGGCCCCCTACCCTTTCATTGTTACTGTGCATTGATAATTAAATGGGGTTATTTTGCCTCTCAGTTCCCCAAATTAAGATAATGAAGGCAGACAACTGTCTTTCCATAAATAGTAACTCTGAAGAAGTCTAACGTATGGGTGAGCTTATTTTACCTGTAAAACACATGGAAAAATTATTATATTCATTCTTATAATAACTTTTTTTAGGGGTAGGCTGGGATCACCCTGGAACATATTTTTAATATTATCTATTACTAAAAGATACACTTTTTTTGCCCAGACTTTCTCTGTATGCACAGCAAATATTGTAATTTAAATTTACTCATTAATATTTGTTTTTTCCAGTTATAGATTATAGGATTTATCTGTAATAAGAAGTTCCAGTTCTGTGTCTCATCAATGAATCAAGTATAGTTTAGGGTTTTAAATGAATGTTACTGAATAAAAGAGTAGGTGTGATAGTTTCTTTTCCTACCAGCAGCATGACTGAACATGGCAGGGAGGACCAGGTGGCGGGATAAGGGCTGGCCATGGTGGGTGGATGTGGAAGTGGAAACACATTTAAAGATGGTTAGGAGACATTCACAGCTTGATCACTGGGGAGAGCTCCCTGCAGAGAGAGTGAGGAACATGGTCTTCTAGAGAAAAATTCACCTGTAGTGCAAACAGGAGTTACTAAACATTTTTTTATCCCCCCTCTGTTTCTTAACATATACAATCCCTCACTGAATACAGTTTAGCTTGACTTGGAAGATATTTTGTAAACTATTTGTGAGGATGTGAGGACAGTTGAGTAACTAGGAACTGTGTTTTAATTCTTCTTCCTGGGTCCCTCAAAATATACATGAAAATGGCCTCAGAATTGCCCACTCCTCCTTTTGGGTTATCTGAATATATCCTACACTTATTGGGTGGTCACCCATCAAACTCCGCCCATTAAAGTTGATAATATATACTCACAGGTTCACTTATAAATGTCAAATTAAACTTTTCTTGTTCTTATGTGAACTGCCAAGTCTCTGACAGTTGCCCAGGGTTGCATTTTGAACATCCTTTCAGTGTGTCTTGCTGTATCCAACAGTGTCAATTTTCTATGCTTGATTCACTGTGGTACAGGTTGGACAAAACAAGTACTTCGGCATAGCTAGAACTTGATATGTTTTCTGTTGGGAATGATCTTTGCAGGTAATGTAGTCAGATCCTTCAACTTCAGTTTTTTTAGTATAAGCATGAAATAGTTAAAAACATTTAAAATGTAGCAGAATTGTGACACGATTACCCCATGCATTCCAATCAAGCTCTCAGGTTAATTTGATTAGTCTTTTTTTTTTTAATTTGGTTAGTATTAAAGATTAAGACAGACCTTATTCCATAGGTTAAGCACTCGCCTTTAGAGTGTATAGTGCTTGTGTCATATACTTAAAGAAAAAAAATGTAACATTTCAGAATTCTTAAAGTGGTTTCATTAACATGGTAGTTTATAACTTTTCATATCAGAATTACCTGGAAGGAAAAAAAAATGTTTAAAAGTTGATCTCTAGGCTAATTGTAGGGAGTTGTCATATGGTCTAAATGCAGGGAGTTGTCAGATTGTAGGGATAAGGAAGGCCTAGACATTAGTCATTTTAAATCCCAGGTCATACTAATTATTATGCAGCAGAATTTGAGAATTTCTGGTTAACCTGACCATCTGGTGAATCTAATCTAAGCAAAATTCTACAATGTCCTGCTTTCCCAAGACCATTGTATTTGTGCATGCTTCACATCTGTCTGTCCATCCTGCTTAGTCTTCTTCAGAAGTTTGACAGATTGGTAAAGGGCTTAAAAATCTTTACTCTTCCCGGTACCGGAGAAAAACCAAAAAAAAAAAAAAAATCTTTACTCTTTTACATATATTTAAGGAAAATCTATATGGTGGCTTTCTTTACTGAGCCTATTAAAATTGCTCTTTAGCTTTAGTTGTGAACTTTTATAAGTTAATAAACAAAGGTCCTCAAAAAGAAATTAGGATTTAGTAAGCTTTCAGCAGAGTAGAGATTTATTTTATTTTATTTTACCCCGATTTATGTGTAAACATAATAGCACACTTAATTAAAACTAATTTGAAGTTGATGGTAGTAGATAAGATTGTGTAGTGTAGGTGGGGGTGAAAATGTGAGATGAGAAAATGGCCATTCTATAGTTTGCTTTTCAGAAGCTGTTAAGCTGCTGTGGTTCCTGTTTCCACTGCCTTTTTGAAAGATTGGAGTGGGACTGCTCTCTTGGTTCTCTTAATCAGACCTAGGACCTTGGATGGTGTAGGTGCTCAGAAAATATTTGGGTGCTTGCTTGGGGTGATCCTACCAGTATATGGATCTCAGTGTGTCAGACCCAGTTGGTAGCAGTTTGGTTCTCAGCCTTTAGCATGGGTCTTGGTCACCTGAAGGGGCTTGTTGACAGTTGCTGGTTCTACCCCTAGGGTTTCTGAGTCAGGTTTTTGGTAGGTGGAACTTGAGAATTTATCTAAGAAGTTCCCAGGTAATATTGATGTGCTTGGTTTAGGAGTTTTGAGAACAGTTGAGAGAAGACATTGTTATGGTGGGGAGCAGGGTAAGAAAAGGAGATATTAAATCTGAGGTATAACTAAAAAGTGAATGGAGGGAGAGATACTAGGAAGTAAGAAGTTGTTCAAAGGGGAAGGGGAACAAGAGATGGGTTGGAGGACAAAGAAGAAAGAATTAAGATATAGTGTGTACATGTGTATATCCCTCATGATGAATATAATCATGTACTGCAAAGGTGTACAGTACTAATAGGAAATATTTTTAAAAAACCTTACAAATAAATGCTTCCAGGAATATAAAAAATGGAGATTTATAGAAGCCATGCCCATAAATGAAAAAAATTAAGACCCCTGAGATTAAACTTGATGATAGAATGCACAAGAGGAAAAATTCCATGAAAATGCAGGAAAATAAAAATCGGCTTAAAATTCTTCATTCATTAGCTCAGTTAAAATGTTTTAACTTTTCTTTGCATGTGTGTGAACTATTTTCCCTCTCTTTATTTTTAGTCCAGTCATTGTACCAGGGGCTGTCTTTTCAGAGGACTTATTTGTACAGTCAGTTCACATCTTATTCAGTTACCATTTTATTAGGAATTTGTCTTCTCTATGCCTCAGTTCCCAATTAATGAAAATAAATAGCATTGTCAGAGCTGTCCTAGTGGTAACTTAAGTGTAGTGCATACTATTCATGTAATATTTGGAGATCACTGACTTAGGAATTTTGTACAAATATAAGAAGTATTCTTTTTTTTTCTTTTCTTTTGGTAGTGGTGGTGCTAGGCATTGAACCTAGGGCTTGTTCCTGCACAGCAGGAACTCTACCAATGAGCCACATCCCCAGCCCAAAAAGTATTCTAAAGAGCTAATATCACACTTTACTGCAATTCAAATAAAAAGCAAATTAATGCTTCACTTCTACCCCCCAAATTGTGTTAACTGGATCATGGTCAAGGAAAAAGCCAAGGGGGAGGATAGAAAGTAGGTAGACCAAAATGGAAGCTGGCTTCATGTTGTAAAGTATTCTAAAGAAACAGGACGGTTTAAAGCATAAAACTGAAGGGAAAGGAAGTGACTCAATGCAGAATGGATGAGTCTCTGCACCAGTAATGACCTGAGCTGAGGATGCCTGAGAGGAGAGGCGAAGTACGAGAGGCAGTTGAGGTTAGGGAATGGCACCACTGTTTCTTAGAACTCAGGATTATGCATCTTTTTCCCCTGTATGAGCAGGGAAATCATAATAGAAATTTAGAACTTTGGGTCCCATTTTAAAAACCTGTTTTAAAGGTCAAATTGTTGATTCCCAGACTGATTACTCGTTATAATGGTTACAATACTTCATTTTCTCATAGTCTGTAGGTGAGTTCTGTCACTGTTCTGTGAGTTGAATTCATTGATAGTTCTTTTCCTCTTCACTGCACCTGTCCTGCTGGTACCAGCAATTAACATTCTTCAGAAGTGAATAGAATACCAGTCTTCAGCTCAGATGTAACTAAGAACAACAGGTGCATTTTACCTGTTTCTTGGCTGTACTTATGATAGTCAGAAGGCAAGTAATTAACCACAGAACAAACTTGGAGAAAAATGAGGTTCTTTAGAATTTGAACCAGAGTGCTGAAAAGTAGCTCTGGATAATGTATTTAGGAGGCACAGGAAATGGCTCAACAGGAAGGGTAAAATAGTTTTACTAATCTGGCCTCTTTAAGTTCATTCAAGCCTGTTCTTTTTATTGATACAAATCTTACTATGCATCTTAACAGACCTTCTTTGGGTAGCTTTTATTTTTAGTTGGTTTATGTGAGAAGTCATTGGACTTGAACTCATAGAATAATAATCAGTTGATTATATTCTTAATTTTTCTCTTTCTTTTTAAGTGAAAAAGATGACAAAACCTTCAGAAACTGAGAAAAGCAGGAGAATTTCCTGATGTAGGATTAACTTCCTTTCCACTTGGTCTGGTTCTATTTATCCGGGACCCATGTTTTCTTACCTTAAGAGAATTGAACCAGATAATTTCTAAAATTCTGCTAACCTCCCAATTTCTACTTCCTCTCACTTTATTTCCTGTAGAGTTTTCGTCCGTTTACATGCCTCTAATTTTCATGAAAATACAGTACTAAAGATTTACTTAAATAGGTTTACTTAAATAAGTGTGGGTAGATTTCAAGGGCTTAATTATCAAGGATTTTTTTTTATTTGAAAGTGAATTGTTAAGTTATTGTTTGAGACTCTTACTTTAGGTACTATATGAATTTCTTAAAAATTTTATTAGCATATGTTAATCTTGACCAGTAACAAAAGAGACAAAATTACCTGTGTTTTCTTTTCTTGCTTTAATAATTGGCACTTTACTTTTTAATGCATGTGTACACCTTTTGTATGCCACGTACTTTATATCACTGGTTGTTACCTCAGGATCTATGTTTGAATCACATGGATTAAAAAGAAAAAGAAAAAAAGAAAGAAACAACTCAATGCTTGGTGGGTTCCATATCCAGAGGTTTAGATGTGATAACCCCACTATACTCTTAAAGATGGTATTTTCATAAATATTTAGTTTACATTACTCTGCAGAAACAACACTTGGTAGATTTTGCATTATGTCATTTAATATTTAGGGTATTGAATTATTTGTGAATGAAAAAAATTCCCCCAAAACATGAAAAGTGATACATTCTCCTTCTACGTGTACTTCCTCAGATGATGAGACTGTGTGTCCTTTGGGGACCCCTACAATGTGTCATCTCCCATCCACTGAACTGAATGAGATTGCTATACTGTTTGTCTCTTATCTCGGAAGTATTACACCCATTTGTCCCTTTTGTGTTGGTTTCAGAGATTATTTTATCAAATCAACTATGCTGTTGATTTTAAATGCACCATTATCTTACATATTTCTACAAATCTTGAAAAAGCCATCAATTAAACCAGCTTACCATTGATTGTAACATGCCATCCTTTTCCAGTATGTTAAAGTGTGATAAAGGTTATACTTGGAATCAATGAAATAAACTAATTTAGTTTTCAGTGTCTTGTCTAGATTTAACTAGGTCTTTAGAAATAAAAGTATACGATTACTTCCTAATTTTGTGTTTGTATAATCATTTCACATACGTATGTTTGAAAACATTGAAATGATTTTCTGTTCTATTTACATCTCAGTAGTAGAAATATTTGTGTAAATCCAGTCACTTTTAAATATGTCCTGGAGGACTTAAAACACAAGTCATGATCTTGTGGCACTCTTTAAAAAATTTTTTTTTGTTTTTTCTTTTCCAGTATTGGGAATTGAACCTGGGGCCTTTGCATAGCTATGTCTCCAGCCCTATTATATCTTTTATTTTGAGACAGGATGTTATACAGTTATTTGTTAAATTGTACAACTGAGCTTGGATTTGGGATCCTCCTGCCTCAGGTCCTCAGGGTGCTAGGAGTGCAGGCATGTGTCTGTACAGCTACTGCACCTGGCTTTCTGGTGCTCTTTGATAGTTTTAGAATGTCCCCAAGTGCCTGACACGTGCCAAAATGTTTATTTTTTGTAAGTATGTCTACATATGCATATTTGGGTATGGACACACACACACCCCTAGACACATACTTTCTGTGAGTGTGTACACTCTTGTAGGTGTTGCCACTTGTATCTTTTCTGTGTAACTTGGCAAAATCTATAAATTTAAAAAATTTTCAAGGCTAGGGACTCCAGGGATAGCTAGCTCAGTGGTAAAGTGATCGCAAGCATTCATGAGGCCTGGTTTTGATACCCAATACTGCAAAACAAAGAAGCAGACAACAAATAAAAATTTCCATTGCTCTCCATGTTTGCTACTGCAGCATTATCCTGTTGGATATGATATTACCAAGTTCAGTAATCTTACCATGTGATTCTGACATTTATTTGAAAAAGATTTAACTTTACTTAGTTATACTATTTCGTTTTATGTCCATCTCCCTTTTTGTCCTGCAGTGTTAATCAGGAGAGATATTACCTTTGGACCTATCCCAGTGCCTCTAAATATTTTATTTAATAACTAATTTAAATTTATTCCAGATGTACAAGAATTATATGAGATTTGGTAGTTTTTAGTTTTGATGCTTTTAAGAGTCACCTTTTTTAGGGTTCTCTTCTTCCGTAGAAATGTTATATATTTATTTAAAGCATGTTGTAGCACATTGAACTTGACGTGCTATACTTGTTTGGTTTTTAGTAAATTAACAAATAACAGAGTGTAGTATTAATTTTTTTCTCCTCCCTAAATAGGGGAGCTGGAGATACCCACTTTACAGATACTTGGTCCCTGTCTGAAGACCAGGTTTGAAATGATCACTCAGTTTAGATGTGTTGTTGGATGTCTTCCTCTTCACAAGTGATTGAAAATAAAATAGAATACTTTACATCACTAAATCTCTAAGTGCTTACAGTATTTTAATTTGTTTTTGCTACCGGTTTGTCTTCACAGAAGAAGTTCTGTAGCCACAGGTGGGCTCTTGGATCAGTGTAGTTTTCTTCCTTGTACCTTGAGTTTGTATACAGGGAGCACAAATTTCGAAGTGGTATTCAGTACCTGTAGCGTTGGGCTTCATGTGCAGTTTTTATGTTGTGTTGCTTCTGTCTATTCTCCGTCTAGTGCCTTTTCTCTCATTTATAAATCCTGAACTACTGTTTTTCATCTCCTTTTTCTTCTACACATTCTCCATAAGAACGACTATTTTCTTCAATAAACATGGTACTTTTGGAGAGAAAGTGTTGACTTTCAGGTTGTCCCCAACCCCTTGCCCTGTGAACAGAGGGGAAGAGCCCTAAACATCGATTTCTGAGAAAAATAATATTTCTTCTTTTCACAGAATCTCTGGTTTAAATTTGCAGCAAATTAAGAAACCCTTAGATATCCCAGGTGCATACGAGTCCTGCTATTTTTGCACATCACTCTTAATCATGTTGGTTTTCATGAGAGGGACTGATTTGGAACTTTGTGAACCAGCTACATAAAATGAAGTATTGTCATTCGTTCAGGATGTGTCTTTTTTACAGGGCGATTCAGCTACTGCTTGTCATGAATCCATTCTGTGAGGTATCATGATGACATCTGGCGTAGCTTCTTTGTTTACTGTATTTACTATGTGCACTTAGAAGAAAAAAAATACCCATAGTGACCACTTTTCTGCATCAGCTCCTTCGGTCAGGTTTTCCACCCTGACTCATGCGTGTTAGGCTGTGGAGATTGGTTGGTTGGTTGTGCAGAATTTCCTCCGTTGGCCTTGGGAGCCAGAGAGCCACGATGAAGTTTGATTTGGCTTGTGGCAACCTTTTCCAAATATGCATTTGGATGCAGTACAGTATGTCTGCTAAGAAAAGAAGGGAAAATAATAACTATAAGTGGAACTATTTGGGGGAACATTCAGAAATAGGGAAACTCTAAACCGTGGTGTTTTGTGTCTCCCTTAAGCTCTTGCCACTGTGGTGCTCAGACACCGTTCTTTCTGCAGGCTGAGCACTCCCTGCACTTGAGGGAAACCATAGAGGCAGCCTCTGTCCTGTCTTGCTGTGTGCTACCCTGCTCCAGACAGTCTTGAATGTGACCTGGCAGCCAGTGCTGTTTCCTGCTGACGTGGCCTCCCACAACTAAGCAGAACAGAGCCGCCTCAGTGTGCTGAGGAAGGAGGGGGCCCAGGGCATGAATCACCAGCAGGATAAAGCAAAGTTAAGAGGGGAAAGCGCCTAACTGTTCAACTTTCCTTGTAGATATTCTTAAAGGACACCTTTCTTATAAGAAGGGAGGAGGAGGAAGAAAAACAGGAGTGAAGAAAGCTGCAAGAGTGAAACAGTGATTTCTTTGGCCATGGGAAGAGTTTCTTATCAGCAGGAGTTAGCTTCTGGGGTGAGACCCAGTCTGTCCGAGACATCTGAGAGGATGCTTTAGAAGGCCAGACTGGGCTGCATCCTGCAGCCTTCACCAGCAACACTCTTGCTCAGATTAGAGGAGTCAGCTCTCGGCCATATCCTGCTGACAGTGTGCAGACGGATATTAAAAAACACCCAATTTCCAAACCAGCTGTACTTTGTGTTTTGGTGGGAAAAACTTGATAGGAATTAAAGAAGAGGCCTCTGAGAAATTGATAGGCACAAATCCTGTGGCATGATTTTTCCCATCAGTGATATCAATGCCCTGTTTGATGCTCATTATGCTCTTAGGTTTCAACTATGCAATAATACTTTGAATCTCCTTATTTGAAAAGGTCCAAGGACCTCTCCCTTTTGCCTTCTAATATGCCCCCCAAGCCAGTGAACATGGAATTTGAGCGTGAGATGGGGATTTCTTATTTGATATATACCTTCAGTAGCTTTCTTCATTTTTTGAAAGTTACTGAAAACCTTTTCTTCAGTTCACCTCTCATGGAAGCCCGCTACACAGAACTGATGCAGGTGGAACTGACTGATGGTTTACGTGCTTATCTTTCTCCTGGTGGTGGTCCCTGAAAATCTTCTGACTACTAAGCTGAACACATGGCATACATTATTGAGAAACCACTGATTTGATCCACTTTTTTCATTGTATAGATAAGGAGATGTTGCCTTGGGTAGGGTTACTTTGTGAGATAATATTATAACCTTCCAGGTGCCTTAGAATTAAGGTTTCATAGCTTTTACCTGTCAGGTCCCTCTTGGCCTTGTAATATCTCAGCTAGCTACTGCACAGCCTCCATTGTGTTCCCTGCGTCCTGCACAGTCTATGACAAAAGACAAGTGGTCTGGTACAGAGTGTGTGTTTGTGTGTGTAGGAAAATTGGAGATAGAGGAAACATTAGAGAGGAAAGAAACATCAGCATTTTTATTATGTGGTCAGGTTTTTCAATTGTGGAAAACCAGATTTGGAAAATTAAGAAAACATAATGAAGATCCTCAGATACTTAGCCAAGACAATGGGGAGAAGATGGAGACTGGCTGAAAATGGGTGTCAAATGCTTTTTGGTTCTGTTGGTCCTTCTGGCTACTTAAAGCTACAGTAAGTCCCTTTCACGGCATTCTTGTCTGTGAGGGTGAAGCAGTCTCATTCCCTGTTTCCTTCACAGTTGCAGCTTCCTGCGTGATTGCTGAATGTCTTCTGGTACATGGTGCAACCCTCTTTTCCTGGTGTATGATTTATATTTAATTCACTTGAATTTGCTGGAATGTTCACCCTGAATTATGGAACAAAACTGGGACAGATTCAGGTCTAACATATGGATCTCATTCTTATTTTCAGCATTTGCTTTCCTGTACAGCTCTGAGTCTACTAGGTAGGTGGACTTGGGCTTTTGGAAGATTTTGGAAATGACTTACATTGGCTACATTTTCCAGTGTTTTTCCTTCATTGTAAGCCATTTTCCTGTATGACTTCCCAGAGTACCACCCTGGCCTAGTAAACAGGAGCCTCTGCCCACAGCAAACAAATTCCCAGAAAAAGCAAGCAAAATAGAAAAGGAGTGGGCAGAATGGGATGTTTTATATATAATAATAGGTTTAATTATACTTTTAGTACGATGATTTGCTTTAAAGAGACTTTGATTTTCATAGATCATGGGCATATAAAATTAGATGTCTTAAGTTATTTATGTTTGTTGTTGCTGCTGCTCTTTAATAGGCTGCAGGTATACTTGGTGAGGGGCTGGAGGGGGAGACACTGCTTTATCCAGTAGGTCTGTTTCAGTGGCCTCCATTGGTTTCCCTGCCTCCTGCACAGTCTATGCTGTATGTGTAATTATGTGCCCCCTTCCCAACATACTAGGAAAAAAAATGCTAGGGACTCTTTCCAAACATTCTTGGTAAATCTATTCTTCCCATTCAACTGTGAGTAGGAAGCCAGGGCGGTAGGGGGTCGTTATTCTTTTGTGTGATGCTAGTGAGATAAATTTCTGCATTATAGATTTTGGGAGACTCTTTGTTCAAATGAAACTTCAGAGTCCTTGCAAAACCCCATTACTAAGACTTGCCTTATTTCTTTTTAAAGTTTTTATTAATTTCATATGTTTTGCTGTCATCAGTTGCATAAACCAATACAGTTGTTTTGAGCAGGAGGAAGCGTTCGGGTTGAGTGCAGAGTGCAGCCAGGCTGGTGGTTGCCTTCCAGTGGGCTGGCAAGGGCTGCGCACAAGAACTTCATTACCTGCAGGAAGGAGCCAGGTAGGCCTGAGGGAGTCACATTGCTAGTCTAGAGTTTGAATATTTCTTTGTGTCATTTTTGCTGATGAAGCTTGGAAAACCTACTGTGGAAGGGATCTACAGAGAAGTGACTCGTGCAGCCTTTGAAGTTTCCCTTAAATGCTCACTTCAGAGCAACCGGAATTTATTTGGTTAAAAAACAGCTTATTAATCTGTTTGATCTTCATGTGGAAATGAACCATATCAAATTTCAGGTCAAATCACTTTCCCTTGTAAAATGTTTTCTTAACCTTTTGAGGTGTATTTCATCAGATGATAAACTATAAAACATTTACTTGTCCTCAGTAGTACGGCCTACCTGCTATCATGGCTATTGTTCCAATAGTAATGCTCTTAGGTGTAAACCTATTTTGTTTAAAAATAACAGTCACATTTACAAATGGATTTCAGGAAGTTCCAGATAGAGTGGGTAACTTAATCATGCATGCATTACTATAATATGACACTATTCTTGAAAAATACCTTGCCATTGCATCTCATTTTCTCAGATCATAGCCGGTTTTTTTTCTTAACTTTTTCTCATTAAACTCCCAGCTAATATTGTGTTTATTTTAAACAAAGAAGCAGAAGTTCAGAATAGCTAATTAACGCATCTAAAGTGGTAGTGGGGCTGGGCATGGTGGTGCATGCTTGTAATCCCAGCACTCAGGAGGCTGAAGCAGGAAGATCACTGCAAGTTCAAGACCAGCCGGGGCTACAAAGTGAGCTCAAGGCCAGCCTGAACTGCATATCAAAACCCTGTCTCAAAAAGACAAAAAGGAAGTGGTGGAAGGACCAGAATTTGATCTTAAAAATAGTTCCAAAGTTTAAAAAAAAACCTTTTATTTTAAAATAATTTCAAATTTATTGGAAGTTTCAAAAAATGTATAGATGTCTTATATATCTTTCACCTAGTTTTGCCTCTATTTTGTTTATTTTTAAAATGTTTTTATTTTTTCCTTTTTGAGACAAAGTTTTGCTATGCAGTTCAGGGTGGCCTTGAACTCACTTTATAGCCCAGGCTGGCCTTGACCTCGCAGTGATCTTCCTGCCTCAGCCTCCCAAGTGCGGGGTTTATGGGTGTGTGCCACCATGCCTATGTCTGGCATGACTATATTTTAATATCAGAGCCAGCAGTTGACATTGGTGCATCCCAGAAGTTACTGAAGTTTGTGTTACCACTACCATAGTTAAAATGCAGTTCTCTCTCCAAAAGGCTTTCTTGTGCTACCTCATTGTAGTTGCTTCCCTATCCTCGTCATCCCTAACCTTAGTGATCAATAATCTCTTCCATCTCTATAATTTTGTTATTTAAAGAATGTTATGTGGATTATTGCAGTATAGAAGTTCTTTGATTGTTTTATCAGCATAATTTGAGATCCATTTGTGTTATACACTAACAAGTTATTCCTTTGGTTGTTCTACTTTGGGCTGTTACAAATAAAATTGCAATATGCTTTTTTCCCCCTTTTTAAAAAAAGAGATGGGGTATTCCTTTGTAGTTTAGGCTGGCCTTGAACTCAGGCTCAAGGGATCCTTCTGCGTCAGTTTCCTGAGTAGTTAGGATTACAAGTGGGTGCTAGAGTACTCGGCTGCCATTAACATTTGTGTATAGGTTTTTCTGTGAATGTGACATTTCACTTTTGAGGGGACAAGTGCCTGCTTTTGTATGCCCAAATTCATATGTTTTAACCTCACTTCCAAGATGATGGTATTAAGAAATATGGCCTTTAGGAGGTGATGAGGTCATGCAGAGGAACCCGTGTGAGTAGAATTAGTGCTCTTGTAAAAGAGGCCTAAGGGAATTGTCTACCTCTTCTGCCCTGTGAAGCTACCATGAGAAGCTACCATCTATGAGGCTCCTTACTAGACACTGAATCTTGATGAGTGGTGCTTTGGTACTGGATTTCCCATAATGCAGAACCGTGGGAAATAAATCTTTTGTAACCCTTTGTAAATTACTCAGTCTATCGTATTTTTGTTGTAGAAGCCAAGACACACTGTGTCCCCACACACAGCATTATGTCCTGTTATAATTGCGTAGTTAGTTTTATACCAAAGGGCCTACACTTTCCAGAGCAGCTGTATCACTCTGTAGTCCTTTCAGCAATCTGTGAGTGGTCCAGATTATTATCATCTTTGTCATCATTTGGTCTTACAACTTTTTAATTATCATTGTGATTTTAATTTGTATTTCTTCAATGGCTAATAAGGTTGAACATCTTTTTATGTGCTTATTTGCCTTCTGTGTATCCTCTTTGAAATGTCTTTTCATGTCTTTTGCCCATTTTCTAATTGAATTGTTTGATTTTCTTTTTTACTGTTGAGTTTTGGGAGCTCATTATATATTCTAGGTACAAAGCCTCTTTTGTATATGTACTTTGCAAGTACTTTCTCCCAGGATGTGGTTTGTCTTTTTATCCTTTAACAAGTTCTTTTGCAGAGCAAGAGTTTTTCATTTTGATGAGATCTAATTTATCAGTTGTTCTTTTTATGTTATTGATGTGAAGCCTAAAAACTGTGTCTACTGCCAGATCCTTATGATTTTCTTTTTTTTTTCCCTCTGTCTCTAGAAATTCGTATAGTTACATTTTATATTTATGTCCATGGTAAATTTTAAGTAAGTTTCTATATAAGGTGCAAGGTTTGGGTTGAATCTTTTCTTTTTCCTCTCTGCCCTGTTTTCCTCCATCCAGTCCCCTTTCTGTTCTTCTTCTTCTTATCTCCTCCCAGGGTCGGTACCCATTGTTAGAGCAAAATTTATTGAAAGGACTGTTTTCTTCCGTGGCATTGTTTTTGATCTGTTAAGTATCTTTGGGTATATTTGTATGGGCCTTTTTCTGAGTCCTCTGTCCCTATTTTGTTGGTTTTTGTATGGGTCTGGCCTTCCCCCAAACCCACATTGTCTTGATGACTGCAGCTATGTAATAAACCTTAACCTTTGGCGTTTTATTTTTATTTTATTATTATTATTTTTTTTTTGGTTTTTTGGTTTTTTGGTTTTTCTCTGGTACCGGGAACCGAACTCACGACCTTGCGCTTGCCAGGCAGGCGCTTTTGCCGCCGAGCTAAATCCCCAGCCCCAATTGATATATTTCTAAAGTAAAAGCAGATTGATAACAAGGGTTAAAACTCATGAAAAAAGTACCAGGACTGCGAAAATATCATTTATAATGAATATGTTTTC
>NW_004955420.1:2218804-2225277 GCF_000276665.1 Chinchilla lanigera
GCTTTGCTGCTGAGCTAAATCCCCAGCCCCTAGCCTTTTATTTTTCTAAGGCGAATTTTACTGGAGGTATTTAAGGTAAAGAACCTAAAAGAAATATGCCAGCTCACCTTAAATGAGTGCTTGCAGAAATGAGTTATCACTTAGAAGTTTTGGTTGAGCTCTGACTTACATTGAGACAGTTAGTGGAGAAATCATTATGCAGAAAAATGAAGACAAGTTAAATGATAAATTGCTGCATAAGTCTGAAATTCTATATGGCTGTCCTTGAGATCCCCAGAGAATTAAGAGTTTACATTGAGTATTAATTTTAGATCCTTGTGTCTATTTGGCCTGAAGTAATAGTTGCTGATTGCAAAAGGAACTGGATGAGCAGATTAGAAAAAGCGAGGGAACAGATTTCAATTTAAAGAATGAACTTTTCATTTGTGAATTTTCTGTCTTGTTTGTGCTGAAGCCTTTTCGCTGATTTGTCATCTTTAGATAGCCCAAAAATTGCATTTTAGATTTAGAAAGAAACCATTTAGTTTAGCTGTTACATTTTACTGGTAGGAGGGTCCTTTATAAATGGGCAGGTACATTTGCAGATTGCTCTGGGTCCGTGGGAGGATGGGAGAGATGGGTATTAGTGACTTCTGTTTTGGCTATAAGCCTATCTTTTCTGTTATTTTTTTCTGCACTCTTTTTTTTTTTGGTACTGGGAATTGAACTCAGGACCTTGAGCTTGCCAGGCAGGCGCTTATGCTGCTGAGCTATCTTCCCGGCCCTCTTTTCTCTTATTCTTCTGAGGTGGTCTAGAACCTGAGGTCAGCAATGGGCATCTACTGTACCATCCTACACACTACACAAAACTATACTCACCAGCCCCTTTGGATAGTACCCTCTGTTTGTGGACCGGTGCTGGAATCAGACTGGAGTTGGCTGTGCTCACTGAGTCTTGCCTGTAAGGGCATTTGGCTCCCTTGGTGAGGAAGAGATGCCCACTGATTGGCCCTCACCCCTTGTATTTCCAGTGGCTCGTGTGGCTTTGTTCCTTCTTATCATCACCAGCCTGCTACTTAGACGGGGTCTTGTTGTGGTTTATGTTAATGTTTTTTAGGATTTAGAGCCCAACCTTAAGAAGTCATATTAAATTTTAATGGAAGAGCTACTAAAAATCAAAAGACATGAAAACTGTCTTCCAAACTTACCAATATTGGTCAGTTCCCAAAGAGAAATGAAAAGATGGTTTGGACAAAAAGGATAGAAATGAAAAGGATACAAATCAGAAATACCAGTTTGATGGAGTATGGGGCCGTTAAGTGATGAAGGAGCAAGATGAATAGAAGTCTGTATAGCTATATTTTAAAGTATATTTGTTAAGTATAAAATTAAACTTTTTATAATGTTGGCTTTTGATTATTTTTATTGTTTTAAAAATAAAGCCACATAATAGTAAATTATTACTGAATATTTATATTGGCTGTAACGATTATAAATCCAGAATAATGCAAAGAATCCCCTTTTTTTTGCCTTTGGATCTTTCTGGATACTGGGAATCGAACTCGGGGCTTTGTGCTTGCCAGGCAGGAGCTGTGCCACTAAGCTACATCCCTGGGCCCCTGGATTTTTTGTTTGTTTGTTTGTTTTTATAGTTTCATCCTAATTCACTGTTGAAAGCATTTTTTTTTTTGACAACATTCAGATGTTATATACTATATACTGAGGTAAAATAGAAGGATTTTTAAAAAAGAAACAAAAATAAGGTTACTGAAATGAGAAGCAGCGAAAGTGATTTTTGACTCTCTTAGAAATGTTTTGAAATAAATCTCATTCTTATTTTTGTTAGTGATTATTTGGGTATATTTCTGTAGTTTTTTAGTTGTGTTCATTAGAAACAAGATTGAACACATTGGAAATATTTTACTTTCATATCTGAATTTGGGCAGACTTTAGATATTGGTGGAGTGGAATGTGAACTGACTGATTGCTTTTCCAAGTCTGTTATTTTCCAGTGTGGTTTGGACAAAAACCCCTCTACATATGAAGTCAAGAAAGCACAAGGATGCCTTCTGGTTAGTGAATTGAGTACGTTTCATATTTTCCTTTCATGGAGAGTCCTGGAAAATCACTTCAGAAAGGACTGTTGTGGGTCACTTATAGAAGAAGAAACTGCTTTGCATGCATATGTAACTTAATGTTTGCTGGCTACTGGGGATTCTGGCCAAAACTCTGATACATAAATTCAAAGCCTGTTGATTACCATACCAAGACTTGGAAATAAAGCTACTTTGCCAACATTTAGGTTTATGATTAAATTTTTCCCTGACCAGGTGCTGAACATAGACATTCATTTGACATACGCCTTTTCCCCCCCAAAACTTGACAAATTCTGAGGATTATTGTATATTATTTATACCAGGAATCACCAGTAATACAAATTTGTAAAGTAACAGCTTTATGAGGTATGATTGACATTCATACAGTTCACCTTGTTAAAGTGTATGGTTCAGTGGTTAGCATGTTCTAGTTGTGCAGCCATCATCATGATCAATTTTGAAATATTTTTACCACCTGAAAAAAAAAAAAACAAAAAACCTATCATCCATAGCATTCACCTCCACTTCTACATCTCAAATCTGAGGCCACAGTTAATGTACTTTCTTGTCCTTATAAAGTTGTTTCTTCTGGACATTTCATATAAATGGAATGGCATACTTCAAGAAGAAGGGTGTGGCAGCCACCACGTGGCTGTGAACTGTAATGAAGTTCTGTTCTAGAATTAGCACACATACTGACTCTTACATGGACCCCAGATCACCATACTGACCAAAACACAATGGTACCACGAAAATGTTAATTTTTTAGGAGATTGTATATAGTGTTTCTATTTTAATCTTGAGACAGAACAAGCATGTGGAAAAATGCATACAATTAAAGAATATATACATCCAGATGATAAAATAGAAATGCTGGTTGGGTTTGCCCGTTTTAGGACTTTATGTAAGTGAAGCTGTGCTATCACATTCTTTAATGACTTCTTTTACTTAACATTAGTTTCAAAGATCCTGGGTATCTTCATTTTTCAATGCGTTATACTATTCCACTTCTTTTTGCATTCTTCTCTTGATGAACCTTTGGGTTGGCCCTGTTTTTTGGGCTGTTATGAGCAGCGCTGCTAAGAATATTCTTGTGCATGT
The DNA here is from genome assembly GCF_000276665.1 of Chinchilla lanigera. NCBI lineage: Eukaryota > Metazoa > Chordata > Mammalia > Rodentia > Chinchillidae > Chinchilla > Chinchilla lanigera. The sequence continues at coordinate 2,221,981 of NW_004955420.1, forward strand.
CTTCAATTTGTGGGAGTTTCTTTGGAATAGATACCCAAGAGTAGAATTTCAGCTTTACTGGGTAATGCTGAACTCCTTCTCAAAATGATATAATGATTTTCCCACAGCTTTATAAACCCCCAATATTTTGAGACTAAACATTTTTCAGTCTAGTGGTTGGTTCTGCATTGGTTTCTCATCATGGTGTTAACTTAATCTCTCTTTAGTGTTTTATTACTTTAAAAATTTTACCCAGTGCATTGGTATTTTTTATATCCTTGAAAAATGGACATGAAGTTACTTGAAAAGTATATCTGCTACTGAAAAATCTCAAGATAGGGTATTCCTTAGATTACTGTAATTGAGATCACTTGTACTAGGTCATTTAAATGATGAGGTAGTATAATCATTTTTAAAAAAAAATCTATGTGACTTTTCTCTGGCCATGAAAATTTTTGTATAAAGAAATAAAAAGTTTATATAGTAATTAGTTTAAGTTACCAACTTGGTATATGTTATAAGCATTAAGTCTCTGGCTTGTTAATGTTGATTCTAACCCCGGTTTCTATGATTGTCATTTGTTTATGATGAATCAAGTACTTATTATTTCAGAGTTTCTAACAGTTTAGAAGACTATAAATATTGGGAAGTATAATTGTGTATGTATGTACGTGCACACGTGTGTGCACATACAGGTCTGTGTAGATGTGGGCCAGAGTGCTGAAAGATGGGGTATTTGGAATTTTTTTTTTATATACTGTTTTGTACCAGAGGAAGTTTAATTTTTTAAACAAAGAAAGCCTAATATTTTTGAAATGTAATAGTTATCTGAAAACAAATGTTGCTTATTTTAATGAGAACAAATGAAACTTCAAGTGTGAGAAAAAGGGCGAAAGCAGAAGTGATAGTATTAAAAGGTTCTATAAATATTTAATATATGACTATGAAAATATCATAACTACAGTACTTAATATGTGACAATGAAAGTATCATAACCACTTTATGATAACCACTCTCCTTTCTGTTGTTTTAACTCAAAAAGGAATAGCTACACTCAATTTGGGTAGTGCCTTAAAAGTGAACAGATTACTACTTTTGCTTCCAGTTCTGGAATATAGATGAATTTAAGGTGGTTATATGAGGGGAAACATATTCCCCATATGGTCACATCGTTTTGTTACAGTTTTTAGTTAGTAGGGATTTCTCTCCTTACTCTTATATCTACATATCCCAGGAATATTTACATTCTCACTGGCATAAGGAAAGTCTACCTAAACTGAATTTTGTGTTTGAATTAATTTTTTAATGTAAGAAGAGGGTAGGGGAGTATAATTGGGACTGTTGAACAGCTTTGCAACTTTCTTGGTAACTGAATGTTTTATTATACTAAATTACAGTTTATTTTCCCATAAATTTAATTGTAACATCTTATCAGTATAATTCAAGATGTAATTTTATTGTACCATACTGTAGAAGTCTTTTTCACTACATTGAATTTCAGTTCTAAGGTCCTACAGCTTTTATGTTTTCTACAAACAAGATCTCATTTCATTAATCATCTCATAAAGATACCCATATTATCGTGTTTATAAGTAATTCAAAAAAATGAGAAACTACCAAACATTGTTTGCGTATATGACATGGATATTTGCTGTCTTAAATTTAACCACAATTTTATGAATTACATTAGATTCAGAAATCCAGAAATCTTTTAATATACATATATATGTGCTAGAAAATACCTTGACTACCGGTGCAGATTGTTTCATTCTGTTCCTTTACAAAGTGCTTACTGTTATTCTTTGGGGATGTATCTGTTTTCTGGGTGAGTACTGTAGCATCCAAGGTTAGTGCTACCTGAGGAGAGGTAATTGTATATGCATGAAATGCCTAAACTATTCTGATTTATAGTAATAAACATATTGATACTTTAGGAAACTTTTGGTCCTTTAATATTTCCCATGGGAGAGCAAGAATAGTCTTTCCTAAATACACTTTATTTTTGAAAAAGACAGCATTTGAAAGCTACCCATTCTGTTCTGAAGATGACCATAGCCTTATATTACAGCTTGTGAATCTTCAGCTTTTCCTAATCAGTATTAGACTGTTTTGATCACTTGCTATACAGTATTTCTAGTGCTTCAATCAATATCTGCCATAGAAAAGGCTTCTACACTTTTGTTGAATGACTTAAAGAGTTGAATAAATGAATAATGATTATTAGCCCTTCTGTGTTCGCTTACAGAATGCATGTGCTTCATCATAGTGTGCTTATTCTAGGCTCTCTAGAATCCAGGCCTGTAAGGATCCTGTGTCCTTTTTCTTCTAAGAACAATTACGACTGTTTAAGGAAGTGGTGGCAAAGCTGTGGCGTGCATGCTACAGCGTGTGTTTTGTGTCACTGAAGGCTCTAAAAGGTTCGCCATCACTGGTTTAAGGTAATGGTTGAAGAATCAGAACCTGTGGGAACTCCTGGTCGTGCCAACAGTCATTTTTAATGTATCTTATTCAAATGATTAAGAATTTGGAGGATCTATTCATCTCGGTTCTTTTTCAGATCTTTGCCAGCGAAGATAAAGAAGATTGGTGTCCTTTGCTATTTTTTACTTAAGGAGCACATCTAGATAGTCAAGAAGAAGAGTATTCTTTTTCCCTCACTTAATTATCGTAATAACCTTGGTTTGTGGAAGTAATGATTAGCCCATTTTGTAGATCAGGAAACCAAAGTTCTCCTATGTTAGATTATTTGAGAAAGTCCAATGTAGAGTCCATGAGAGCTTCAGTTAGGCCTCTGTTGTCCACCATTGTGTTATCAGAACAAAGTATACTGTCTGACATGTGGTGGGTAAATAGCCATTGACTTTATTTTTGCTTGATATCATTTGTCCATTTAGGGGAAGTAACTGAGATTTGCTTGTATATTTTCACTTATTCTACAGTCTTCACTGGCCTCTTTTCACTGTATTTTTAAAGGTTTTCTAAGAGATCATTTTGAGTTCTACCTCTCTGAAAAAAAACAGTCATAATTACCTTAAATTCCTCAAAGTAGTCATGATCCTGATGTAACACCTGCTTTAATGCTGTACAGTCCATCTTTTCTCTGTACAGAGCATGCTCATGACTGTTGGCTGCTTGTAGTGTGTTTAATAAACGTGTTGTACTTTTTACACCGGTCTTCCAAGTTGCTATAGTTGTTATAAAATAACTAGAAAAAAAGCAAACTGGGGGCTGGGGATTTAGCTCAGCGGCAAAGCACCTGCCTGGCAAGTGCAAGGTCGTGAGTTCGGTTCCCGGTACCGGAGAAAAACAAAAAAACAA
>NW_004955420.1:2225377-2314164 GCF_000276665.1 Chinchilla lanigera
TCGGTTCCCGGTACCGGAGAAAAACAAAAAAACAAAAAAAAAAAAAAAAAAAAAAAAAAAAAAAAAGCAAACTGGTACCAACCATTATACCCTATATTGCTGTCCCTGGACCGATTTACCTCTGTGACCCCAGCAGTCACATGCCATAGTTTGCTGCACTTACTGGCTCACTGCCAAAGTAGCTCTCTTGTGTTCTGATCCCTGCTAAATTAAAGCTGAAGGAACCAGAGAAGGTGTTGCTGTTTCCCCACCATTCGTTTGCTCCCTTGTCCTGAGTCTATAGAGTAGTACTGAGAAGACTATGCTAATGGTAACAATTGTGATGGCTTTTAATATCATGAAAGAGCCGATTTTACATTTTCAGACATTTTGTGAGGCAGTTGTTAAACACAGCCATTATTAAATATGCAAGCTTACAATTTACATTACAGCCACATGTCCCACAATATTTTGGTCAACAATGGAGTATATATTTATTATTCCATACTTCTCATTACTTTTAGAGTACACTCCTTTTACTTACCAAAAAAAGTGTGCTGTGGAGTTACATGCTGTGCTGTGCAGGCAGCAATGTCGTAGCTCTTGTGTTTATGGCATCTCTTGATTGCATCAAGAGGCCGTGCCAGACACCTGTATACTGTCCAGGTTTGTGTGAGAATATTCTGTAACCTCTGCATGCAAGGAAACTGACTAATGTGATGTACTACTAGAATATGTTCCTGTCCTTAAGAGACTTGTGACTGTTTATGTGATAACAAAGATAATATTTTAAACTCACCACTTTTGGGTGCTGTTATCTATGCTCTTGAGGCTGTAACATCTGTCTTGTCTGTATAGCAGTATGCTGTGTGTGTGTATGTACATCTGTGGAACTGCTGTGTGTGGCATAGCTCTTCCTGACGCCACACTCAGCATTGTCACACTGGTAGGTTGAAACTGGACGTGACTAAAATATTTTTATTACTATCACTTAGCTGAGAGAGAGAGAGAGAAAGGGAGGGAGGGAGAGAGAAATTGTGTATAAGCAGTTCTAGGATAATTTTATAAATGTTTAGAGTTCAGGGAATGAGAGCTGCTTTTGAGAGAAAAGTTTGGATATTTGACAGAGTTTTGGTCATCTGTGGTAGTTTGTGTGTATAACTAATAATTGAGCATTTCATAATTTAAGCCCATTTGTAAATGCTTTTAAGTGAACTTTACCCTTGAATGTCCAAGCTAGATTGCTTCTATATTGATATAATAGTTTGCTTGTGCAGTCATATTTTATTGAGTGACACCTTGGTGTTCATCGCTGATGTTCGGGATTTACCAGTGAGCCTCTAGCAGTACTCAGTTGTTCCTGTCCCGAGCTACCTGGAACACTCATGGCACATGTGGTACCATGTAGATGCTGCCAGACATACACACAGGCCTTTGGAGGATTCACGAAAGGATGGCCCAAGTAGGGATCTGCTGAACGTGGGTCTGTGCTGAGAGTGAGACCTGCTTGTAGAACTAACCCAGCCCATGCATTTGGGTGTGGAGGGATAGGAATGTAGCCACTAGATATTAAAATATATGCAAGGGTTAAATGCTTTCTAATGGGATGTTTTTAATCAGGCCAGTTTTGTTTACTGCAGAGACTGGGGGACTTTATTGGGAGAACAACATTGAGAACAGTGGAGATGAGCCATAAATATCCTGGCTACTCAGCCAATGGCAAATAATTAAAACCCATTGCATTCATAACCCATGCAGCAAGAAAAGCTCTACAGGGACTGACTGTATGATACCCACTCTTACAGAGTGGGCTGTGTCAACCCGGTCTCCTTGAGAAGGCTGCCACTAACACTGGATGAGGAAAGCAGTGCAGGGGCCAGAGAGGTGTGGCTCCCATCCATTCACTTCTACTGGATGACTGACTTTTTCCCAGTCTGAAAACTAATGAGCTTTCTTTAATGCAATTACACTTTGTAAAAACTCTCTGGTAGTATCTTCACATGCTTTTGCTTACCACAAAGAAGGAATTTATTGGCTAATTAAACTTGAAATAGGATTTTTAGAAACTGAGGGAACTAGGATTGAGGGTGTAGCTCAGTGCATTGCCTCGCATGGGCGAGGGCCTGGGTTCAGTGCCCCAGCATCACACACACACTACAGACAGAAAAACAATGGGAACGATGACAAAGACAAAGCAGAAAGGGAGCCTAAAAGCTACTGTGACTCCAACACATCATCTGAGCCACTGTCCCCTACTGCCTAACACGGCACTAACTTCATACCGTTGTCCTCCATTTGCCTCCCTCAAGCAGAATGCCCAACATTCAAGTCTAATTATTTGTGTTTAAAATTTTATTGTATGTGTTATTGAAGTGATACATTAAAAAGCATTACCAAAGTTCTCCCCTGCCCATCCCCTGACTTTTATTGAATATAGAAATGCAGGCCCACAGGAGAAAATTATTTCTTTAATTTTATAAAGATTTCTGCGTCTTTTCCCATTCAAGGACCTCGTGGTGCCTCTTTCCCCCTTTAGTTGAATGTAAATATTTGAGGTTGTGGAGGGGTCATGTATTTTTTCACTCTGCCCTTTCTAGCTTGCCCAAACGAACAAAGCATAGGTGCCATGTAGAAAAGCGGCCTTCACTGGGTCACAGGTGGGGACTGAGCCAGATTGCAATTCATTGTTTGCACAGGAATCACTTCTTACTTGCTGTTGTTGTTCCCAGTCTCTATTCCACTAGGCTTCTCCAAGCTGTTAAGGGGAGAGCCTTTATTTGTATGGTTTGTATCCTTCTTACCTGTTCTAGGTTTGGTGGAGAATATGAAGGAGGCAAATTACAGTTAGTGTACAGACATAGTTATGCACAGTTTCTGCTTTTACTCAGAACTCTCTAGATAAGCCTGCTCAAGAGCTCAGGTGGAACATGCTTTATACATGTCATTCTCAAGTAATGAGACGTGCCCTTTCTGTTACTGACCTTTTTTTTTTTTTAATAGCTAGTTTTGAGTTCAAGAAAATAGAATTTCATTATGCAAATCTTCAAGCCACTTTTATGGTATTCCTGCCTTGGTATTGCTCTAATGCTAAATGTCTTCTCTGTTTACTGTAAGATAAAACCTGTGTTTGTAGTGAGAGAAGAAAGGGCCTCCTTGGAGGACTATGCCAGTGGCTGCAGGAAGATACGTGGTGGAGACCTCTACACAATGGCCTTCTGTGTGGGTCTGTGTGACCCTGAAAAGGTGGTAAACTGAGCTTAGGGGGGAAGTCCACAGAAATGGAGAGCTGAGGCTCTCCTGTGTCCATTATTTCAAAATGACATTGCTCCTTTACTAAGAAAACTAAAGCAACTTGCCAGACAAGTACATAAACATTTCCTGTAATTAAGATATGCTTAGAAAGTAGTGATGGAGACTAAAAATACCTGGTTCAAAAGCACTTATTTATCTTCTCTCGGGTTGTTAGCTGCCATTTTATAACACTTATATTCTAGTATTCACAGTTTTTATTTAACAGACAATTTTCCTTTTTTTTTTTGGTGTCAGAAATCAAACTCAGGACCTTGTGCTTGCTAGGCAGGCACTGTACCGCTGAGCTGTATCGCTGGCCCCTCAGTTTTCCTTTCTGTTTGCTTTTTTCATTGTTGTTGTAGATGTGCCACACATTGCTACTAAAACTGCAATGCCTAGCACTTTTTTCTCTTTATTAAACAGTGGGATGTCTTCCTAATACTTCTTTCATACATTAGCATGAGCAGGGAACACTGTTGGTGGAGATGGAGTTAGGGGAGGTTTATAGGGAGGAATAGCATTCTTTTGGCATTCCTGAAAGGAAAACAGCTGTATTAACTTTTTTTTGGAGAGTACAGGGTATCTCCCCTGACATTCAGAATTCCAGCCCTTTACAGCTGAGCACAAACAGCTTGGCCTAGTTATGCCTGGAGTCAGCATGCATGAGTGTTACAGTTATGATTATTAGGCAATAGAAAACAGCTGTATACATTACTAATGAAAGGAGTTTGAAATTAAAAAAAAAAAATCACATAGTGGGGTTTCCCCTGTAAACACCAGATGTATAGAGTGGTTTTACCCCATGTCTCCCTTGTACTTTAACACCATTGTCTGGGAATGTAAATGGAGACCAGCATTTTAGAGGTGGACGTGTGATGAAGGTAGGTATGTTGATAGCCAAATAGGTATGTTGTGATTGACTAGGAACATTTTACTTTAACATCTAAATATTATTTTAAGATAGCCTTTGTACGTGGCCATTCATTCCATTCCTCCTCCTCTTGCCTCTCATAAAAAGAAAACATTGTGTGCTTGCCAGCATATGGTCTGCTATCAGCATTCAAAAACCCAAACATCTAAATCATTTAGCAACTCTTACTATTTTCATAGGTAAATGATTGTGCAGGGATTTAAAGTTTGATATGTACCTTCTAAAGTAGCTCTCAAAATGGCTATTTGCTTTTAGTTGTCCATGGGAAGTTTTACACTTTTGTAAAGTATATTCAATCAAAATTACCTAGATCTCAATTTCTAGATTTTTTTTATGGTGACTGAGTAAGAATATCAAAATTAGAAGTAGAGATACCTAGAACTACCTATGTCTCAATTTCTGACTTATTGTTTGACCTAGTAAGGGTTATTGAAAATTACAAATCTGAAGGAAAATGTAAAGAAATATTTGGTCCCAAAGCAATGTATTTCCTGGGAAAGAAACATTCTTGTCTGGTCGTGGGGTAGAAATGAGGTAGAGCTGGTTTTGAGGAGATAATCTCTGTAGGAACACAGCAGAAATACATTTCAAAGAACATGTGTAGGAAATTCCCAGATTCTTTTAAAACTTGCATGTGAAATAATTTAATATAAATATGGGCCCAGATATACTGAACTTGTTTAATGTTCCAGTACCTATTTTTACATAACTCAAGTCATCTATTTTGTACTTGTTCTAGTGGTTTTACAAATGGGCACAATTTAAATATAAAGGACATTCCCCTTTTATATTTAAAAATTATTCAGTGGAAGTTGAAGAGTCAGAAGTGAAGTGCTAATGGTCTGTTTTATTCTGAGTGATGACAGTTTTACTACAGTTATCTTTAATTTTAACCTAATGCTTTTCACCCATATAATAAGGACGCTAAAGCGTTCTTTACATTATTTTGAGAAAATACCAATAAAATGATTTATAGAAAACCTTTCCTAAGGAATTTCTTAGGAGAATTTTCATCTTTTTAAGAAGTTAGAGAAAAAGAAATTGGAATTATTATACAGTGGTAGAAATAAAGTAAAATGAAGGAGGAATATTATGAGTCTGTTACTTGAAAGTAACTCAGAAAGAACTTTATAGCTTTCCTTTCCTGCTTGACATATGGTTATCTGTTTCTTCTTTTGGAGGTGTTCCTTTGTATCTCAGCCCTAAATTGGACCATACCCATCTAAAAATAAAAATAAGGTTACTAAACACTTTAGTAGAGATTTTTATATAGGAAAGGTGAACAGTGGGACTTGAGCTTTCTGATGGGATTTTTGAACTCACTGCTTGTAAGTGAAAACAGTGTGTAATTTTTGAGCTACTGTATGAATCATGTTGGAAATGTTAAAGCCTCCTGATTTCCTAGGAATCGAAGGCTGTTGCTGTGGCAGGAGTGCTAAAACAGGACTAGTAGGAGGTGCCAGTGAAACTCATTCAGTGTTGATATAGCATGTGTCAGGAATGTGTTATTTGTGGGGAAAACTATGAGTCTATCCGTGAACTGAGAGTCCATTCATGGGTGCGGTGAAAGATGCCCATTGGGGGAAATGTTTCTGCACTCTTTGGCACCTCCTCAGACTACAGGAATGTGGCTGCCTCATGGGTGGGGGCTGTGAGGACTGTGCCACTTTCACACCTCTAGGTGCAGAATGACCCCATTCTCCCTGACCACAGAGCACAGTCATTATTCACCAGTGGTGATTGAACACATTCAAGCATAATTGGGAAAGACTACCCTTACTGTCTGTTGGGAAAGGTCTCAATGATTAGAAGTTGCCAAATACTGAACCTTTTTCCAGAAATAGTTTGGTTTCTGCATGCTTTGTTTTCTACTACATGCTGAGACCCCCACTTAGCTGAGTCTTGTGAATTGAAGCGTATTTATACAACATGAATTCTTACTTGCCTACTATTATTTTTAGCCTGAAAACATGAAACTCATCTATTTAAAACTTACAAATCTGAATGGCAGTCTCATCTTGCTTAAAAATTCCTTCTACTATTTTTAAGTGAACAGAAGAGAAAATGTTAAAAAAAAATTGTTAATTTCAACAGCTGGTCCCTGCATATCTTTATGATAATGTTTGGGGTCTGAATTTGAAGCACTTTTAGAAAGAGCATCTGGATTAATGTAGTCCTATTTAAACTATAATCTAGAGAAGTGGAATCAGCCTCTTCCGAACAAACAAAGACAAACAAACAGAAGCCTTAAACAGATTGAGAAGGCAAAAGGCATGGTGCAATTTTGACAGTCTATGTAGAGTGAAGACAAATCGTCTTGGTTTGATTATGGGTGAGCAGCCTCTTATTTAATTTAACATGGTGTTTATCTAGTTGCTATGGTAAATGAGGTGAAGTCTTTTGCGTACACGGTTAATTCCCAATTATTCATACACACTTTAGCCAAATTGCTGATTCTCTATGGACTTTGGCTACCTCCCTGCCTATCTTTCCTATTGGCGCTCTCTGTGGTCCCATGGCCTAATTTCCTCTCTGGCTCTCCTTTCTCCAGGGACCCAGCTGCTCTTCTTATTTTCATTTTTGTATCCTTAGCGGGCCTCTGCTGCTTTCCTTGCTGTGTTTCCCTGATTTACCTGACAGCCCAAGGTTCTTATCTCATACTGCTGCTGTTTCTCAGTTGTTTCAGGTTGATAGTGAAGAAGCTAGTGTGTTGTCAGGAAAAAAGTGAAAGATAATGTCTGCTGTTCCTTGGGCTGTTGGTAAGTGTAGGAGTGGAGACTGAACAGAAAGGGTTCTCTCTGGAATACTTCCAGGCACTTTTTAAAAATGTTTCACTCAGGATTTTGTAGCTTTTTCCTTGGTGGGTGGGTGGTAGAGGCTAAATGCTCTTATCCTTTTCATCTCTGTTTCCTTGTTTGTTTTCAACTTGGAGCATTTCTCCTCCCCATTGCTGAAAGGCAAGTAATTATAAAGGGGCCGTGAAGAGTACTGGGTCTGAAGAAAGTGCAACTTGGGGAATTGAAGGATGGAGTTGTAGCTACAAGTTACAAGAATCTCCAGTGGCTCTTTACTTTGCAAGCATTTTACTGAGTGTTTTTTTCTGTCTCTATTCCTGTTTTGAGTACTGTGGGAGATGCTAAAATGAATTTGACCTAGGCTCTGTTGCTGAAGAGGTTTAAATATATCTAGAGAGAAACCTTTGCAGGAATCCTAAATCTAAAGCCAACATAAACACACAGTTATAGTCCTATGTGAGAAAGTTGTATCATGTAGATGAAATGTCAGGGATCTCCCAAGAAAGAATTACTTCTCCTGGGGAGGAAGCCAGAGTTAGAGATGTGGAAAACTTGCCCTGGTATATTTTGAGTATAGTAGGTTGCAGGATGGAAAGAAAACTCACCTATAAATTCACTTGTTCCTTTAGTGACTATTAAATGCCTACATAGGGTGTACATTTTCTGCTGGATATGGTAGCTGACATATATAATCCATCTGTTTGGGAGCCTGAGGCAGGAGGATTATAAGTTTTAGGCTAGCCTGAGCAATTTAGCTAGGTTTGTCTCAAAATGAAATAAAAAGGCCTGGGGATGTCCCTTGTTCAGTCCCTAGTACTGCCAAAAATAATTTTTTTTTCTTTCATCAGGTGAAAGCTCAGTATAGGTATTCAGGCTCCATTTGGCTAAAATATTGCCCAGAGTAACACACAATCCTGTGTTCTATTCATGAATCAATCCTAACCCAGGCAGTTGGTTGAAAAGGCCTTTAGTCAGTTGGCTTTCAAATAAACCAGCACTGAAGCATGTATACTTTGGAATCATAGGAAAGCTTTTCATTCCCTCATTGGACTCTAATGTTGCTTAGTTTATTTGTAGTGCTACCTAAATTTTTGGTCTCTCAAACCAAATGAGATTAAAATGAGCAGAGGTTAAGGAAGGGAAGCTAACAGGTAGAGCAATAACAGGTACAGTAATAACAACACTGATACACTTTTGAGAAGTGGGCACAGGATTCTGAGAGTTTGGTAGTCTTCAGTGAGATTCTGTGTTTAAATTTTTGATACTTTAAGAGGTTTAACCTCCATGGAATATCTGAGATTATTCTTTGGATTCATAAGGTGTTTTTGTTAGTTGCTTTGAAATAGAAGCCAAATAAATAGTTTCTAAATTGGATTAGAAAACCCTGGTACAGCTGCAGATTGATTTCATGAGGAGAATGAGGCAGGGGTCAAGGATTAGAGATGATTTGGAGCATTCTTTTAGAGTTCTTCCCAGGATGACAATAGTCAAATGAGATAATGAGAGTATCTAGAAGTTGGAAAGTGCTATAGGGACCATGAGTTCATCAGAAACTGTGATTCAGTATTTATTAAAGATTGGCCTGATGTTACTTTTTTCAGTGATCTCAGGTGATTGTAAGTATTCACATTCCTTGGGCTAGCATCCCTCCAAATCTCTGAAGACTAGCACCTGAGAAAATCTGTATTTTACCAGAGACCCTGGGTATTCCCACTACAGTTATTTAGACTAGAGGTTGCAACCTTTTGAAGTTTGAAGCTGTCAGGTGTGAAACTTTGCTTTTGGCTTTCAGGAGACTATGCATGTGGGAACTCAGACAGAGACGGACACAAGCACCCATTCTGTGTTTTTATACAGGTGAAAGGCTCATATCTTGAAAGTTTATACTGTGTTATGTTTAATTTTCTTATTTGATAAAATACTCCAAATAACCCTAAGGAAGCTTTGATTCTTGACACACCCATTTTGCACAGGGATGGAATGAGGATCAGAAAGATTTGATGACTTGCTTAAAACCAATCATTTAATAGGTCATAGAAGGAGTAGAGCTTGAACTCCACTCCATTGGGTCTAAAGCCCCAAACCTAACCTTTCTCAATGTTCAGTTGCTGAGTGCTGTTCGTCCTGTAGAGTCAGGGATGAGACTGGGGAAGAGGAAGCAGGCAAAGGCAAAAGCCACTGCAGTAGCAGGCTGGTGGGATCAGGATGCTGAGGCCTTCATGGTGCCGGATAGACTAACCCTGCTGGACATGATAGACTACTTTGTGAGTTTAAGGCCTGGAAGACATTTGCAGGAAGCTGGCTGCCCTATCCCCAAAGAGCTCATATATTGACTGACTAAAGTGAGAGTAGAAAGTGAAGATCATAGGTTTTACTTAAAACTGCCTACACACTTTTCATATCAGCACTTGTATACATTTTCTTTACAGATGTTAAGACATAGACTGGGACGTTAAGGAGCTTGTGTACAGTTTGCAATGGACCAGGGAATAGGAGGGAAAGATGGGTGGAAAAAAGAGCAAACATACATAACTTGACACACGTGGAGACCCAGGGAGCCAGGGCAACCCTTGCTCACACATTCTTGACTTTATTATGTCTTGGAACCAAAGATATCTGGAAAGAGTAATGTAAAAGGGAGAAAAATGCAAGTGATAGTTAAAGTTCCTAGATCAGAAAAATTAGAAGAAACATAGATACTTTCTGGGTAAAACCTGATGCCATATTGTGATACCTTCTCCACAGAAAATCATGGGTAAATGCTAGTATTTTTGATTTTCCTGTTTCTACTATGTAATTAAATATGAATACCATATTAACCAGAAAATTGGTTTAAGTACTTGGGTTTGAAAACATTTCCTCTATATTTTGCTATTTTGCAGGAGTTAGTACACTATAGGATCTTTTTTTTTTTTTTTTTTTTTTTTGGTTTTTCTCCGGTACCGGGAACCGAACTCACGACCTTGCGCTTGCCAGGCAGGCGCTTTTGCCGCAGAGCTAAATCCCCAGCCCCAGGATCTTTTTTTTTAATAAAGTAAATACAGAATGAAAGGTGCAGAAATTACAGTAATTATAATATCTATATTAAAAGCCAAGCATTAGTTTCATATGCAGGGTAGGTGGCATGAACTGGAATACCTGGGTCTTGTGCCATACCTCCTTGCACCCTCTCTGCACTGCCCTACACATTCCCAAGCTGTAGTGTAGACAGGTAATTGTGTTCCCTGGGCTTTAGTTTCTTCGTCCAGTGCAGGGGGTGGCTGAATGACCTTTTGAGTTTTATATTCTGCATTTATCAACTACAGATCTGTAGTGATGCAGGTGAGCCCACCCTGACTTGGGCATGGGGGAGTCGGGGGACGACATTTCTCTTTTCCTTTCTCTTCACATTGATGTATTTTGATTGCTCTCAGGCAAAGCCAGCATGTCTTCCTCTGAAATATATAGAAGTAAGTTTAGTAGGTAGTGTTGTCTTTTGGCTGTCATCCTATTTCTGTTGCCCTTCTAGCTGGACACAGATTGTGTCAGATGTTGACAGTGGGTTTCAGGCACAAAGAGAATGCAGAATCCTACGTGGCTGAAAAGATCTGTTAATGCTAAGACTGGGAATAAGGCTCCAGAATCTGCATTTCAATAAGTTCTAAGTGACCTTTGGACTCACTACAGTTTGAAAACCGAGTTATTCACCTCTAAGTTTATGCTATGGTTGCTAGGCATAACCCATGATTCCCTGAAGGCAGCACCCATGGTGTGTGTGTGTGTGTGTGTGTGTGTGTGTGTGTAAATAAAACTCAGAATAAATTGTAATTATCTAGCTTATTGACTCATGTAACAAATATTTGCATGCCTATTACATACAAAGCTCTGTTAGTTGCTGTGGGAATGGGGAAAAGGGCATAAGTCTGAGAAGGCAGAATAGACGGATCTTGGCAATTGGTGGCATAAGTGGGGTCGGGAGAGGTCAGAGCTATCTGAAAGGTTTGTTCCTAGGTGTGGGAATATATTTGTGCTGTAAAAGAAGTAGACAACATGGGTAGACCAAGCAGTGACTTGGGAACCTGTATAGTGTTTCACTATAAAATATGCCTGAATTTCTGGAATCAGTTATAAAGTTGGCACAACTCTCAGGTTCATTGTATCATAGTTGGAAGGGATCTTCTCAATACTGTTTCAGTCTCCTTGGTTACTACAATACCTGGCATCATTTGGAGGGCATGGTTCAGGTAAAAAAAAAGTATAATTAGAGAATTCATTTATACATAAAGGTGATCTTTCTTCTTAGACTTGAGTGAAGCTGATTTTCTTAATGAAGATGATTACTAATTGATTTTGAATCTTTCTGAATAAATCCTGGAAGTAAGATTTGAAACGATATAAATATTCTAAGCAGATATATTAATTTGATTTTGGGGGGGTTATCTCTTGAGACTAAGGTCGTATATTATTTCTTTTTCCATTCTTTGACCTAGGAGTGATAGGAAGTGGCCTTTTGAGTTTTGAAAACGTCTCAGGATTCCACATCCAGCAGTAGGTTAGTGTGTGTTCCCTTCTTAGTAGCAGTGCCTGCGACTCTAGGGAATTGGCATGGAGTTGTTTTTGCACTTACGAGGGTGACTTTCATTGTCCTACCACAACTGGCAAGGTAGTTTGCAGAGATCCTTCCCTTCCAGGACTGGAAGCATTAAGTGACAGCTGCTTTCTGTGGAGTAAAGCAATTTAAGGAGCTGGCACGGCTGCAGGAAGGATAGAGAACACAGAGGGCAGGAAAAAGGATGAGTCAGATTGGTGGCTGCTGTGGACTTCTCACATCAGCAGCTGGAGAGTTGAGGGTGGAAGTTGATGCGGCCTGGCAAGCAGTCCAAGCAGGTGGTGGGTGTGATTTGCTGGATGGATACAACATGACCTTCCTTAGACCGAGAGCTTCCTAAGTGTCCCCTGTTATATGGGAATGGATGACTAAACTTTGGAATTCGTGGTCCACCTTCTATCCAAGGTATGAGCCACAGTAGGGCTGTGGTGACTGTGCCGGGGGCATTGTGCTGAAAGCATTTGCAAGGTGAATGGTCAGGATATAATTTGTATTTGACATAGTACTAAGTCCAGCAGGACTTATCACCTGCACCCATGTACAGACTCTGAGACCTGGCTAAAGGCAGAAGATTCCAAAGTAGAATTTCACAAATTTCTCCACCTTGAGGGTATCATCCATGCTTTTCATACCAACAGAAAATGTGATTTTGGGATACATTTTCAGCTTTTTTATAGTACACTCTGCTTAATCTGGTGATAGGATATAATGAATTTAAAGTGTGTAAATGGAAAATAGAGAAACTCTTTTATTAGTTTCCAGAAGGGATACTACGGAACTCTTGAGTGTTACACAAAGATTTCAGCTCCAAAATCTCACCTTTTTTGCCACACCAGCAGCAGAGAAATCATAAAAACCTGATTGTGTTGTCTCTTTGGCAAATCAAAGCAAGATATAGCAAGAAACAAGATGAATCTCTTAGATTGCTTTCACCTACAAGACATGAAGTTTCTAAAATAAGGAATAAGAAGCCCCTGGGTAGCTGCTCCTTGGAGTTTGTATGGACAGATTCAGGTCATATTTGTACTTTGTGCTTTTTAAGAAGTGAGACTTTCGGATTAAAGCTAGAATTTCTGTCTGATCACTCTTAAGTTTGATTATTTAAAAACATAGTTTGTCATAAAAATTTGTCATAAAATAGTTTGTCATAAAAACATAGTTTGTCATAAAAATTTTAATTTATAATTTCCTGTAAAGTAGGAAATGAAATTTCCCTCTTGCTCCGAATTTTACTTCTACATGTATATATTTACCATGTACTAAAATCTCTAATTTCTCTTCTACTTTACCGATACATGAAAACACTCTAATTTTTATTTCTTCTGCTCTATTGTGATTAAAGTGATTTGCTTTCTATAATTTATATATACAGTATGGTTGAGAGAGTTAGAGATAGTATCTGTGAACACACTTTGTCCAAATGTGTATCATTTTAACCTACTTTGATGGTTGTTGAAATTAAGTTGCTTACTGGTCCTACTGCTCATTTGCTTTGTAATAAAATGCAGTCCCTGTTTTGTCATTGGGTAGCATAACATTTCCTTTGGTAACATTTCATGTTTTCACTTACCCAAATTTTGCTAGTGTTAGATAGCAATTTATGTACCCAGTTTGTTATTCTTGACTGTGTAACTCTTTGAAGTATGATTGAATTCAAAAGTTTAGACTGTAGGAGAGATGTGTTTTCTTATTTCTGCCTCAGCCTCCCTTCCATACTGGAGATTTAAGACTCGAAGACCCATTATAATAATAGGTCTGATGACTTTCTAGTATTTTAACCCATAATATTGAGACTAGGGATTTCTTACTCTTTCATGCTGAAGTTTTTGGATGTGCTGATTTCCATTAATAGTATTAGCTACTTCTATTCATTCCTGCATATGCCAGGGACATGGCTAGGTACCTGCTTTTGATTCACATTATTGCTTTATGAGTTATAGGTGCTATTACTTAAAATACAGATGAAAAAGTGGAGGTACATGTAAATATAAGTAAATGAATATAAATGAATTATACAAAAATATTTGTATAACAAAATATTTCTAAAATATAAGTAAATAAATATAAATAGTTCACTTGCAGTCCAATAGCTGCAAAGGTAAGAAGATATGAGACTTCAGTAGAGCTTAAAGTGCTGACTTAATCTCTGCTGTGCCATCTCTGATGTTGATCTTTTATTAAGCTCAAGTTAATGAGCACTGACTATGCCAGACATGGTTTGAAGTGCTGAGAAGACAGCAGCCAAAAGAACAGACAGACCAGAAAGAATTAAACAAATGAACACACCAGAGGAGGTGACACTGTGGAGAAAATACTGGGTAAGATGGGTGGAGAGCACAACTTTCTGGCAGAACTTACAAAAATATGAGAAGCTATTATGATTACTGGTTCTGTTTTAACCACTTGGGACAGTATGAAAAAAGGCAACAGTTGTGAGGGGGACTTGTCTATAAACCAAAGTCCGGCTGCTCGCCAGTCCATCTAAGACTTGTTTCAGATCTTAATTAAAATGATGATGACTTTACTGGCACACAGTATGACAGTCTGAAAACTTAAAAGGCTAATTGATGGCGCATCTCATAGGATAATTATGACCAGCTAGAAGGCAGATGTTAGTTAAGCAGTTGAAGTTTAAATGTTGGGAATATCAATATGTAATTTTTCCCAAATTTTATTACCAGACATTCAAGTAACCATTGTGAGGAATTTTCTTACGGAGGTTTATTTTTCCCTTTCAAATATTGTTTTAAAAATATTTCACGAAGAATTTGCAGTGGTCATTTATTTCTTTTGTTAACTTGCAGAACTAAAAATTTAACATTCAAAAGCAAAGGCTCAAACTTCAAACATTCAAGAAGGAATGTTGTAACCATTAAGTTGGTGTCCAGATTTTTCTCAAGGGAGACAAAAGCCATTACTGTTTGCCATTGAGAAGCTGTACTTTTTGTGGAAAACGCTTCACAGGCATTGATCTGGCACAGAAATACCTGCTCAGTACCATCATCTCCTTTTTTTTTTTCTTTCTTTCTAGTAGCTTCTGTCAGATTCGTAATGTCTTTCATATGACACACAAAGGAAGAGAGGGTTTCTTGTTTTTTCTTTTTAGGTAGACTTAAAAAATGTCCTCACTTCTCTCTGCCCCTCATTTTCCTCTCATCGTACCTATTGATTGGTCAGTTAGAATGGAAATTGATTAGAAACAAGCAATCCAGATAGACATGGAAAATAGCTTATCTGCATAAGCCTTCATTGCTGAAAAATTATTTGTTGAGTAAACCAGAACATTTTAAAACCAGATCATTCTGATGTTAGGAAACATAAGTTCTTCCATAGAACTTTATTTACTCTGCTAGTAAATGTTTAAAGATTCAGTTCTTTTGCAATCATCTATTTCTTATTGTGGTTTGAAAGGGGATATTTTGATTTCAAACATTTATAAACAGAACTTAATTTCCTGGTATTTGCAGTATGTATAATTTATTTAGAGTATGTTTATTATAGTTATAGGAAAATTTAACTACTTTGGTTAGAAAATGGGCCAATGCATTCTGTGTGTTTTGCATTTGTAATTTAGTTCTTTACAGAGACAAATAACTTGGTGTATTTATTATGACTTAATTATAAAGAAATAATTATATTCCATGAAGATAGATTCTCTACCTTCTTTGATTCAAAAATTCAATGCAGTAAGCAAGTGTGTATGTTGCTGTTTTTGTGACTCATACCTTCTATTTTTCTTGGGTACTAGGATATAAAAAGATAAAGCAATAGAATGGAGAAAGAATACAATTGGTTAAAAAGATGCTTGTAGATCTTACAAGCATCACAAGCAAGAGATTGAAAAAAGAAGAAATGAAAGCTAAAGTAAGGTTTTCAAAAATTAAGAAGCTTAAAGAATTTTCATGAATTTAGCATTCTTATGACTGTCTTTGTCATTCCTTCCAACATGGCAATCATACTCTCTTAAAGAACACTGTCTACATTGTTTTGTTAGTTTATGGAAAGTGGAAGAAATAAGTAATTGAGTTCATACACTGCCATCTGTTTCTTTTCAATGTCCAAATAGAATTTGGGATTACAAGTACTTTTCTTCTCACTCTTACGATAGCATTTTGTAAAAAACTCCAAGTTTGAGATTTGAGCATTGTGGTGGCATCTTTCTAAAAGTATTCAAGATATTTGTCTTATTAGTTTGGTTAAGTATTTAAAAGATGTACTGTAGGACACATTCAGGGGTGACCTCATGGAAAACTACCCCCAGACTCACTGGTTACCCTTACTATCTTGGAAAGACCTGACAGACTACGTAAATCTGACCTGGTTTCTTTTGTCTTGGTGATATTATGTTTTTACTCCTATTTTACAAATCCCATGCCAGCATAGCACAATGTAATAAATGGAAAGAGAATAGTGGACACTCTAAGGGTCCTCACTGAGCACAGCTCTAGCTTCATTTTTGTCTTTTACAGATGAGGTGGAGAAGAGAGGTTGAGGTTGAAGGTTTTCCCATCTCACCAGTTTTTCCTCTGCCCTGTTCTCTTACACAATTTTTGTGACCCCTATTGTAGATTATTTTTCTTCACCAGTACCTCACTGTATGGCTTTTCAGTATCGTCTGTCAACAACCAGAGTGGGTTAAATAACCTGCAGTTAGTGGGCTTCAGTTTCAAAACTAAAATTGACATAAACAATATACCCCATTCCTCTGCCTTTTAATGTAGTTAGGAAGCAAGGAACTATTAAAAAAATCTTTGCCCTGTTATTGTTTATGATGGGTGATTATTGCAAGGTGTGTTGTTGCACATTGTCTTGTCTTTGAGAAGCCTGTCATGGACTGTTGTGTCTCCAGATATATTAGACATGTGTATAGCAAGAAGTGAAAACCCTGGGCTGACTTCCTTTACCCGCTTCTTCATTGGAAGGACCAAGTCCGTATGTGTGCACTTGTCTCAAAGTATTGTAGAAATTCCTTCTTTTTAAATGTTTTGTAATTTTCAAAAAGTATCTTATCTTTTTATTAAGAAATCTTACACATTTTCAAAAATAAGTGGAAGTGCTAGGCAGAAATATTACTTGACCTCTTATTCATTGGGTAGCAACATGTAAAATAGTACATAATTGTTTTATTTACATATTTATTGGCTTTGGCTGACCTTTGTGTGAGTAGGTATGTTTTGCATTCACCTCTGCACCACCCAGGGTGAGGCCTGGCACTTGGGCACTAGGTAATTGTTGGAGGACTGATTAGATTCTTACAGATAGGATTGTTCTCAAGTATGTTAGAATAGAAACAACAGTGGCATCATGAAAATACAAGACATTATTATTTTTGCAACTCTTATGTTGCCAGGCTATAAAACTCATCTAAGTTAGCTTATTACAAATGTGTTTGACCAAACTCTGTATTTAAAATGCTATTAATTAGAATTCAACTGTAGGAATATATATTGAGTTGCACTTAACCTCCCATGTTTATCTTTAAGCAAAGCTTTATATGTACCACTACAACAAAAAAGTTTCTCTTTGCCTTTTCAGATTTAGAGTGGTTAGACTGAAGTTGCTTAAGCCAAAAGGTTTCAGTCCTGTAAATGATACATACTGAGCACACTCTGCATATTTTGCCTTCTAGCCTTTTTGTTTTTCAGATTCTATACCTGGAGCGCTGCTCCTTCTCCTCCAAGTGTGGGACTCTTAGCACACCTCCTTCCTTCACTGTACCTCAGGTATCTGACTTGCAGCATTAGGGACTGCAGCGTATTATTTCAGACTCAGTGACATAGTTTTATTTTGTTCACTGTTGTTTCTTCACTGCCTGGGTATTTTCCTTACTAGTGGAAGAAAGGCCTTAGGGATGAATCATCAGAGTGGGAAGGGAAGCATTTCAAATTTATTTAATGTGTTTCCATAATTGGGGAACTATGAATATTTTTTTTAGCATTAATATTTGCTTCCTAAAAACAGTGAACTTGCCTAAACTTAGTAAATTATAATCATCATGGTAGGATATTCAGAACTGGTTTTAATTTGCTTTCTACCATGGTGCTATTTTAGAAAGGACAAAAATGTAAAACAGTCAATCAAAATATTGTCATGGCAACAATATCATTTTTGACAATGTGGTAAAAATGATTTTGCACTGAGGGGAAAGGTTGTTAGAGGCCAGCATACCCCATCTCTTTCCTGCTGCTGGCATTTGCAATGCTGTTCATTAGTAATTACCTGCTTTCCATTTCAAATTTTCTATGACAAGGTGCTCCCAGCCTCAACAGGTGATCACCATGGCAACAAGGTAGTCTCTTCTATTTTTGTAGCATAAAAGTGGTGCCTTCTTAAATCTACTAGTAAGTAAGTGTTCCAGAAAACCAGTGATTTAAGTAAAAATTTTAAAATCTCGCGCTTTTAAAGTCACATCAAGGTATGTTCCTGTTACCTGTTTGGAAAGGGAGAATATGCCAGCAAACTACTTTAATTGTAATTGTAAGCTTTTATTATTTACAGACACCAGCAACTAACATTAATTAGTTGCTTACTATGTTTTGTCAGTGTGCTATTTTTTTTCAAATTGTGCACATGGGGAAACTCTATAATGTTAAGTAACTTAACCAGTTTCATAAAGCTAGCAGCAGAAGGAACTAGAATTCAACATAGGCAGCCTGACTTCAAATTGCTGCTGGAAAACCATGTTTCTGTCCCACAGTGGCCTTATCAGAGCAGTTTTTCCCTTAGGAGGCCATTCACTATGAATTTCTGAACCTTCACCGAGGTGCTAGTAATGTGTGTGACCCTAAGTGAACAAACTGGGGTAATGTTCATGAGAGTGTAGGAGTGGGGCAAGTCAGCAGTACCTGGGAATTTAGGAAGAGACATATCATGTCACTGATTCTTAAAATGTCAGTTTCAAAGGGAATGTTCTTAACAAAGGCTACACATTACTCAAAAACTATCAGAGTTACCAGAGGCTCAGGGAGAAGTGCTTTTAGGGTCATCTAAACAGTGGGAATCTGATTGAGCATGTGTTCACATTGCATGTATTGTGAAATTCTTTTCATTGTGTAGTCAATTTTCAGATTCTGTTCTGGTAAATGTTTATAGACTAAAAATAGGTAAATTAACTAAATCGTAGTTTACTTAGTATAAACTGGGTAACTTTATTTAGTATAACATCTCAGAGAGGGAGTAGTTGATGCTAAAAACTACTATGGATTGTTAATCAATGTGCCTTTTGTTTAATGATACAAAAATGGAAGAACTTACAATTTTCTTTACATCACCTCATTTTACTTCTAAGATCAAAGTTTTAGAAGCAAATGACATTGTAAAATATAACCAAGTCTGTATGTTCAAGATGAAGAGACTAAAGCTCAGAAAGACACATAATTTTCTAAGGTTACACAGCATGTGGCTGAGCATGATTGGATCTTGAGTTCTTTCTGCCCCCGGAGAGAGAGAGACAGAGACAGAAAATATTTTAAATGTAGTTGATGCCAACACTTGGATATACACTGAGATGAGTGGTAGTATCCCAGAAGAACTTAACATTTATTAAACATGTGCTTTGTGCTGGGAAATTTTACTTTATCTCAGTAATCATTCCTGCTGGTTAGTACCCCTAGAACCAATGTCATTGTCATTGTCTCTATCCTTGTCTTCATCATCTTTCCCACTCTAGTGGTCAGATGGCCCAAGTTTCTCAGATGTTAAGGAAACTTTGCAGACAGAGGATCTAGCTTTCACATTCTTGTCTTTCAAGTGCTGTGTATTTTGTAGCAGGAAAATGAGGTTTGAATGTTCCTCCCAATTCCCCTGGAGTGGTTGAGGCTGATTGGAGTGCCGTGGAGAGTTGGGAAGCAGCCTAGTAGGGAAGGTGCAGAGTCTGGTGGCATCTGCCTTGACCTGGAATGGGGCCTGCATGGTACATACAACATGTGCATTGCTAGACTTAACATTTCTTCTGACTTACTTATCTGATTCTTCATTTCTTAAGACAGGAAACTCAAGGTTAATTTTACAGAAGATGGAGTTAGGGCTGGTGATTAGACTCTAGAAAGCCAACTCAAATCACAGAAAGTTGTTTTATAAGTACTAACACTAATTCAGTAATTTACTTTTCTCTTAGTTGGTATTCTTACATATATTTATTCATACTATTAATATATTTTTAATTTTATAGACACATTGTCCCTTACTGTGTGTTGCCCGTTATGATCTCTAATTATGAGGCAGGGACAATTTCTGATCTTATCTAGGTTACCACTGTGAAGAGCCAGTAGCCTTCAGTGCACTGACTTCAGTAACAAGGATTTAACTGCAAGACTCCAGGATTCTAAGTTATTGTTCATCAGGGTTAAAGGTTGATTGCATTAACTTCAGTTTATGACACACTGGAGACGGTAGTATCTTCAAAACTTAAACTCAGGTGTCTGAAAGAAAAATCTAGAGTTCATTACCATGGAGAATGTAGTTCATTTGCAGATTAACAGCTATTTTAAATGTCAGTGATTGTCTCTTCATTTCTTACTTCTGTCTTCCCACTCCACTCTCCAAGCCTGATAGTGTGGTAGTATTTGTATTGAACGTTATGCCCTAGTCTCTCTTCTTTCTTTTTTGTCACCTAACTGCTTTTGCTTCCTTACCATTCTTTCAAGACATTTGACTTGTTCGCCTCTTCAAATAAAATACGAGATACTGTGAAGTACTTTTTAGATGTAGACGGTGAGTTATCTTACTCGATTTTGCATTCACCAATTATTTTTAGTGACTGTTTTGGCTGGTAGCTCCTCATTACAGGTTTGTCATCTTGGCTCACTTCCTCCTTTAATGCCACATAGCACTGTAGCCGATGAGTGTGCCTCTGTCATCTTCTACCTCTACTGGACTATGTTGAGCGCTTGGAAGCTGGGGTCTGCTTGGCCTGATGTCTTTGCTCCTTCTTGTGCTTCTTCCACTCTGCGCTGAAAGATGTTTTCCATGTCTAGAAATGTGCCTTAGTGAGAAAACTATTGTAAGTTTTTACCACAGAATGAAAACCAATAAAACTTTTCAAAAATTATATAATTTTTTAATAATCATGTGCTTACATGGAAGGGTGAGTGGGAAAAAATACAAATGTTGGTGAATAAGAATTGTAAGTGAACAGGTAAAATTTAAAAATTGTGTTAATGGTTCTACTGTTATAGCAAAATACTGATTGATGTATTTGTTGAGTCAGCAGCCATTATTGAGATCCTGTGGTCTGTTAACTAGTACTGCAATAGACATTTGAGAGCTACAAAAATGTAAATCTATGGCGTCTTAGAGAAGCCTGCCTATCAAATGAGTAAGATACAGAGAGAAGCAATAATATGCAATTATAAATGAGAGCAGATGACACTGTTGTAAATAAGTCACATTTAGTCTGGTGTTTCTTTTAGAATATTAGTGGGTGGGATGAGATTGAAAAAGGATAGTATTTATGGAAAACATTACTTTTATGGATTATAGTCAATCTTAGGTGCCAGGGAAATAACTGATAAAATTGAATAGGGTTTTTTTTTTTTTTCCTTTCTTCTAAAAGCCAAATCCAGGGCCTTGCAGATGCTAGGCAAGTGTTCTGCCACTGAGTTACACCTCCAGCCTATAGTTCATGTAATTTTTAAATTTTTTGTGTGTGTGTCTTTTTCTGAGACAGGGTCTCGCAATATAGTTCAGAGCTCACTTGAGCTCACTTTGTAGTTGAGGCTGGTCTTGAACTTGCAATGATCCTCCTGCCTCAGCCTCCCAAGTACTGTTGATTGCAGTTTTAAATACATATTTTCCAACACAGCACATTAGTAGCTGCTGTGTACTTTGGAAATCGTATTTATACAAATTGCAAATTGTTTTTATATGTAGAACACTTACTAATAAACTTGAATATATGAGCAAATGATTATATAAAACTGCCTTCAAAGTTAAATTATTATTCTTTTCATTTCTTTGTCTCTTTTTTTTGAGACAGGGTCAAGCCATGCAATTCAGGCTGGCCTGGAGCTCACTTTGTAGCACAGGCTGGACTCAAACTTGCAACGATCCTCCTGCCTCAGCCTCCCGAGTGCTGGGATTACAGGCATATGTCACCATGCCCGGCAGTTCACTTCATTTCTTAGTTGTTTTTAATGAATTGGAAATCATTGAGACCTTTGTCATTTGCTTATTCAGTGAGATTCAGTCTTTCACATACACTCAAGTTTTGGTTTTCTATATCTGAATTCCTACTGCTTCTATAAAGTCCATCTTTCTCATCAGAGTTATATATAATACTTTAGAGTTTTGGTGGAAGTACTGTATTGAAAAGAATATAGTTATGCCATGAGTCATACATCTAGCTTCATGTTAAAAGGTATTAAGAGTATTAGAAAATTTACAGTTGTATTCACACACATCTACTCATCTAGCACTGCAGAGTCATGTAAGAACTTAATTTTATAGGTGAACAATAAGTGTCATTGAATTTTTTTGGTTTTTCTTGTTACCTTCAGCCTATAGATGGAGTGAGTTTAAATTATTCTTCTGGCCTCAACTCTGGTGGGTAACCTAATTCTAATACCATGGTGAATAGTTACTGTGACTACCCTGTTGCTAAGAAACCTGTTATGTTATCAAGTTGCCTTGGTGAAGTAAAGGCTTCTTTGGACTCCGTAATACTGCTGGGAAGCTATTAACCAAGAGCTACGAAGGACCTTATAGTTTCCCAGGTTATAACTAACTTTGCAGCAGGAAAAGGAACAAATGTAGTCTTGTGAAAACTCACACAAACAAAGTCTGTTGTTTTAGATTAAATCATGACTGTTACTTATTAAAAGAAAGTTGTGATCTAAGATACAGTGCTGTTTTTGCTGGCATGAAGTTATTGAATGGCATGTTCCCCTCCCCCACCTTAACTTTGCATTCCATTTTTGTTTTCTTAGAGTGATTCTTGGCATTGTATTCGCAATGTATAGAAGAGTGAGACTGTGAGAAAAAAATGTGTGCAATTTATTTTTGTTGCATGATATCAGTTGCTCTAGGTCTGAAATGATTAAACATTTTATAAGAAAACAAGTGATGTACTGTGTAGCTTTTTTTTCTTTCTTGCTTTGTTTCTTTTTTTAAACTGCGCCAGACAAGATTTAGGTCAAGAATTCTGTTCCTGGAAGGGACCTGGCTTTTGCCAGCATTGTTCCAAGGGAGAAGATTTCTAACTCAGGTGAGCTTGCTGTCACTGCAGCTACTTAGAGCTCCACAGTACAGGTTAATCAAAGAATCTAAGAAGTTATGTAGACCTCTTGTAATTTTGGGTAACTTTTATTTTTACTAGGCTGTCCACACTGTTTTTCTCATGCTATCTGTGTAGGTCTTGAAGTGCTTGTTTTCAAATCACATTTTGAGAAACCTTGTTCTTGACTGTTGTCTAGAGGGAAAATTCAGGATGAGTCATTCTCATTTGACATCAGCCTCTGTATAGTAGTAGCACCAGTGAAATCACATACCAGCTCTGGGAACTGGTGTGGATTCCTTAGGTATGTGGAATCAGAACAGTTAAGAACCAGGCTTTGGAAAGCATACTGAGTGCCTTTCTTGTTGGGTCTTTTGTCTAAAACTTTCTGACATTAAATGAATTATGTGGTGGCTGTAATCCTCAATTTCCTCAAAAGTTTAACAGAAAAGAATGCTAATAGTTTCTAAAGATGTAAGACTGAATGAGATTATAGGAAATGCTTAACATGATTTCTGGCTCTTAATGTGAATCTTTTAAATCAAACAATATTAATTTTTATTATAGGGAATACTTCTAGGGGCCTGTAAGTTTTTTCTTTAAATCTTAAAGGTGCTTAATTAGCATTTGGCAAGGCTTTTCACACAGCTTTTAGTTGGTGGGAAGAGTTTTCATATTTCATAAAAATAAAGTTTTTATTTATTTTCTAATTGTTTTTTTTTTCATTACAACTTATTTCCATTTGCCCTCCTTCTCTTGAGTTTGAAGTTGGGCATCTCAGATGTTAGCTCTAGCCATTGGTCTCTCTGGCCTCAGTTTTCTCATCTGTAAAATGGAGATGGAATTTGGTCAGTGTCTTTGGTCATGTTCTGTTATCTGAGCTGTAAGAGAGATATTCTAGGCTCTTTTCGTACTTACCCTCCCTTCCTCCTGAATTCATTTTTTTTCTGAGAAATCCTGGTTTCCTTTAGTAGAGAATTGTTGTTGGAAGCCAACATGTGAGTGGTGAGTGTGCCTGTTACTGAGACTCTGTCAACAGTGCTGGAGAATTTGAATGTGTATATATATGCACATGCTTCTATGCTCAAATTAGAGAGACACATACATGAAAACATATCCTGTTTATTTCTGTGTCTTACTATGTTACATTGATGCCCAAACTGTATTCTAACATTAAAAGTTTCATTCTAATTTTTTTTTGTATTTGTAAAACTCTTATTTATTTCTATGGTAATGAGAAATCTGGTTTCTTGTATATGTGACCAACCTCACAGTACATCTTCTGTCTATTCCCATTGGCCACTAATGTCCCATATTAGACTGCTCCTTTGCTTGACCCCCTACTCCCTTACCTGTTTACACTCTTGACATGGATGCCAGGCTGCCTCCATGGGTGGTAGGCATCATTTTAACCCTACTGTTCTCTAGATCCCTGTGCTAGGGTGCTAGGCACTGTTTTATATGCATGCTTCCTGCTGGGCCATCCCCAAGTCTGAGCAACCTCCATATTGCACTCCAGGATGCCTACCTTGCGGGTAGGGAATGGGGAAAAGAAAATAAGCTATTTTCATGTTTTTAACATGCCTAGTGAGGGAGTGGTAACTATGTGTTTTGAATATTGTATTTTTGGAAATACCGTTGTACCAGTCTTTTCAAGGAAAAAGTTTCAAGGTAATTGTTTTTTGTCACTTGAGTCAGAGTTCAGGTAAGTGAACGCAGTCAGCTGTGTTACATGTGCCCTTAATTCAGTGTCTTAGTGTAAAAAGTAAAACTGCACTGGAAAACTAGAAAGAAATAGATCATGTAGAGAGAAGGAGGCGAGGGGTGTTTGAAGTAGATTTTTAAAAGTGTACTTGTTTGGAAGTGCTTGTTTTCAGCAAATCACATTTTGAGAAACCTTGTACTTGATGTTGTCCAGAGGGAGAATACAGAAGGGATCATTCTAAAAGGCCTTTATAAAAGTTTTAATTAAAGGCCTATCTTTGTGGCAGTTGTTGCCAACATGATCTCTGCCATATACATATGTGGACAGAAAGTGTTTGAATAGCACAGTTAGCTAAAACGATGTTCACTGTGGATTTATTTGAGCAGTAGTTCAGATGATCTTGTCCCTGCATGGATGTTTGGTCCAGTTGTGTCACTAGAGCCGTGTGTTCCTGCCAGCCTCAGTGAAGGCTCCTACAGTGAAGTTCTGTTCACGTTTCCATTGCAAATCCAACCTGGGCTGGGTTCTGGCAAAGTGCCCCTTTCAGAAAGCACCAGCCCCGTGGGGGAAGCGCAGGGTGGTTTTTTCCACCCTGATTTCTGCCTACTTGCCAGACCCTAGAGTGTGTGTGTGAGATTTCTTCTCTAGTTTTTCTCCTTAAGAAAACTGGTAACACTACCACCTGGACATGGTAGGGACTTGGGCAGTGTATGTATATGTTGTGTAGTGGGCGGGCTCTCAGCAGTGCTCTTTTGCCACTAGTTACCTGGTGAGTGTGACTTCCTGAGAAGGGGCAGTAGTACTCAAGGAAGTCTGTACCAATCAAGGATTTTCCTGTGCTGCATTCCTTGTTCCCTGTGGTTATCAGAGCAAGACAGTGGGAATTTCCTGCTGGGTCTTGACTACCTTTCTTTACCATTCTTTGCACAAAATTCTGATGAAATGTGAGTCTGGCTCATCCTTTGCATTTCTTGCCCTCCACCCTACTAACAATTACAAAGTGGAAGCTATTTAATAGAGGTCAGTATTCCTTTCATATCTTTGTGATAGGTTTCCCAGATGTAGCAAATAGAATTCCCAGTTAAAGTTGAATTTCAGATATATGACGAATGATTGGAGTTTACTTACTTTGTATCTGAAACTCAGCCTTAACTGGAAGGCCCTATCTTTTGCCTGGCAGCCCTACTTTTTGAGTTTTTGCATGAGGCAGTCACTTGGACCCATGTTATATTTAGAATGGTATGTGTATTTGGTCAGTTTCTAAAAAGTTGGCTAGCTTCATATATAAACCCTTAAGCGAACAAGGTTGGAGGGTTCTTAAGAGGCGGCTGAGTTGGACTTCAGGTGGCAAATCACATGCACTGATTCCCAGACTAGGTTGGACATGTTGAGGGAGGAGCTTAGTTTCATCATCCAGAATCTCATCTTTCCCCTCCCCTCTGTCTCTGTCTCTGTCTTTTTTCAGATTACAGTTAGAAATTTAGGCAAAGCATTCCCTTCATAAATAGCCTCTTTTTTCATTACAAAGAGAAGATAGAAATCTGTAGTCTTAAGTAGTACAGACTGGTCTGTAGGAGGCTGTATGTGTGCGTGTCTTTCTTTACTTTGTCTTTCTTTTTGGTTAGTATTTCCTTTGGGATAGTCAATAAAAAAATTAGAGACCCCCGCACAAAGCAAGGAAAGATTCCTTCCTGCTTTCTATTAAGTACTTTGTTGCATCACCCTTGACTCACTTGATTCAGCTAACACCCTCTTATAAAGACAAGTAGTTATGATTTCTAGTTTTATAAGTTAATTATTGTTCAAACTGCTGAACCATTTATTGAGTACCTTTCCAAAGGATATAGGGTTTGTCTTATTATAACCTTTGAGTTGTCTTATTAACTATCTGTTGTTGATTGAATAGACTTCCTTTATCATTTCACTCTCTCCTAAGTCTCTGGTCACTCCTGACCTTTGGAAGAGATTATTTGAAAGCATATTCATAACTTGACTTAAATAGTATTGGGAATTCTTATTTGAAGCTTTCAAATGGTTTAGTATAAGGGTTGGCTAACTTCTTCTGTAAAGAACAAGATAGTAAATATCTTGCTTTGCAGACATATGGTCTCTGATGCATATTTTTATTTCTTTTACAACTCTTAAAATGTGAGAACCATTTTTAGCTTATGGGCTACAAAAACAGCCTATGTGCTGGCAGTTTCTGTAAGTAAGAGTGTATACATGCTTAGAAGTGTATTTAATGGGCAGTGCTCAGGGTTCTGAGATTTACCACTGATTTTAGTTATATATAGGGGAGGTATTTATAGGGATTTAGTTCTTATTAATAACCTTGTGCAGGCTGTGGGCATTACAGTAAATAACCTGAAGGACACTGCCTTTCTTCCTGTACCACTTTGTCCTGTGATAGTTATTCATATTTTTAAAAGGAGAATTTGTAATTTCTTTTTAAAAATTTTAATGTTGTATTTGTATTAGGCAACATACCATTCTGACAGATTTCTGTTACCATATGAAGGAGCAGGTGGTCAAATATCAAGTTTATGCCCAAAGAAGGGAGAAAGCAATACAAATCATTGATTTGTCTTTTCTTTGTATTCATTTCCTTTTGACATGGAGGATTTGGTAAAGATTTCATAGAACAGGACAGTGTAACCAGTTTTGCTGTATTTCAAAACTAGTACTTCTTACACAACTGCATAAACATTTTGAAACTCTGTGGGGAGAGATACCAACAGACATGGGAAAGGAACTGAACAGGAAGTTTGCTGCTTGGTTTGCTCCATCTTTTCTCTGATTTTCTTTCAAAGGTTCTACTTGATGTTCTTCCAGATTGCAGCAGGTCATAACAACATCCATGCTCCCTAAATCACCCTAAGGAAAGAGATAGCCTACTGAATCCATCATACCACTGTACCTTTGCTGTTACTGCATTGCTGATTGGTTTGGACATCCAGTCACTCCTTGTCTATTATTAAAAATGGAAATTGAGGTGTTTCCCATTAGGTTTTTTTTCTATTTAGATCTTTACAAATGATTTCTGGGCCCAAATGCAATTGTGAATAGACAGACATAGCTTCTAGGAAAGCTGTTGGGACCCACTGAATTGTGACTGTTGGACAAAGGCATTTTGTTTAGAAGGCTTGTCCCAAAGTGGAGTTGAAGTCTGAAAGAAGGGCCGCCAGTGTCTCGTTCTTTAAGCTGTGAACTAATAGGAAAGCTGATGTTTGCTGAGTGGATGGCTGTACTCACTGTCCAAACAGATGTCTGTTTGCCAACTGTGAACATATTGCTGCCTCTGTGAGGCACTCCATCATGACTTGAATGGATCCTCTTGTGTTCAGAATTTCTGACTCAAAGAGAGGGAAAGAGAAATATTTCTTTCAGACTTTAGCATTCACTGTCTCATCACGCCTTTAGAATCCAAGCATCCACTAGAGACGCTTCTTAAGGAGATTGAAAAAGAAGCAGAGAAAAAGGAATAAAGTAAGAGACAGCCCCATGGAAATGCCTTTCTTCTGGTCACTTATAGCCAAGTTTTCATAAATAAACCAGGTTGTTTGGTAATTGTGAGAATATGTCTTATTTTTCCTGAACAAAATAGAACTTTCACCACTGAAATTATAACTCATGATCAATTGATGCTTATATATATATATATATAATATATGTACAAATGTCTTCCAAAAGTATGTAATACATTTGTAATATATTATTGTTAAATGGGTGACAGGGTTTCATTTTATCTTGAATAATTTCTTTGCTTTTCCTTTTTTTGAAACAGGGACTTGCATGTACTTCAAGCTGGCCTTGAACTCACTTTGTAGCCCAGGTGGGCTTCAAACTCACAGCAATCCTCCTGCCTCAGCCTTCCAGTGCTGGGATTACATGCATGCACTGCCATGCCTGGCCTCAATAATTTCTTAAAGAAGGAGGGTTAATTGATATGAATGAAGTTTCATTACTTTATAAATTCTCATTTAATTTCAGTGTTCCAAACTTACTGTATACAAAAGGGCAAAAGTAAAATAAATCTATAAACTCTCTTAATTTCAGTGTTCCAAACTTATTGTATATGAAAGGGGAAAAGTAAAGTGAATCTTTTGGTTATCATTTTAGTCACTTCCTAAAGCTAACAGTGTTTTCTGGTAAAGCCTAGCATTTGCTGCATGAACTAAGGACATAGCTCATGAAGAATCTTGGTCATTCCTTAATTACCTATTGTTTAATGTCTTAAAATTTAGAAACTTTAGTTGAGTCAGGGAACAAATAACAGTGATGTTGACAGTGCAACACAGAGCACATGGCAGGGGCAGGATGCTTATCATATTTGCTGGAGTTGTTTACAAAGTACCTATCAAATACCAAGCAAACATTGCTTGACATTGTGGGGGTTACTTACAGTTGATGAGGAAGGAGGAATACTTACATGAGTGGAAAAGTAGATTTCCATCCAGCAATAAACTATATTTTTAGGCATTGATCAATGAAAAGTCAGTGTTGATTAGTCTACCTGGAATAAATAGTTTTTGGATAAACCCAGTGCCTTAGTCACTTTTCTTGTTGCTATATACAATACCTGACATGTATAACTTAAAGGAGGAGAGTTTCAGAACTGAATCTGTGATTGACTGACTCAGGTGTAGAACTGACATGGTAGAAGGGTCCGAGTTGAGAAAAGCTGCTTGTGTTACGCTAGCCAGGAAGCAGAGAGAGAAGGGAGGAGCTGGAGAGGGAGATGAACTCTTCTGAGTTATGCCCCTGGAGACCTTCCTTGAACCAGCCCCAACATCCCAACAACACACTCAGCAGCTGAGTTCTGAGCTCAACAGGAGACAAATCCACAGGTCGGCCACCTTCCATAAGCTCCACCTCTGAGCAGTGAGGATTTACAAGGCGTTCCAGGTCTCAATCGTAACACCCCTGAGAGCCTAAAACCAGAAACACTTTCTCTTCTTCAAGCTACAGTATTTACCATTTTTATTGTCTGGATATTATTTCTTAAGTAGGACTCCTATATGCAGAAACATCAGTTCTTTATTGGTTACAGCTAGACCATAACAGAACTAGTAGGGACAGTTAGGGTAGGAAAGGAAATGCTACTCTGGCTTTAGTTTGGTGATAATGTTTTCAGCTATCTACTTGCTAAGCTAAACATGTGCTGTGGACTCTTCTAAGCATTTTATATGTGACACCTGACTTGCTTAGTCAGAGATTGGTCCTACAGGTTGGATATTTTTCATCTGAAATGCTTGGGATTAGAAGGGTTTCAAATTTCAGAGTTCTGTGCACTTGGAATATGCCTGTAGATTTTACTGGCTGAACACCTCTAGACTTAAGGTCCAAAATTTTCTAAACATCATCAGTGCTCATAAAGTTTTGGATTTTGAAGCACTTTAGATTTTGGAGCATTTTGGATTTCAGAGTATCAGAGAAAGTATACTGAACCTGTATTGCTATCTTTATTTTATAGGTTGGGAGACCGAGGCGCAGAGAAAAGTTTACTAATATGTCTGTGATCACACAACTAGTAATTGGTGGAGTTTGGGGTCAAATCTAGAAGAGTATGGCCCCCACATCTGGGCCACGACTCCATTATGATTGGCCTGTAAAAAAGATTGTATTCTCTTTCTCAAACTTTGTATTTATCTTTCTTTTATGCCTTGGATAGTATTATGTCATGATTTTGGAGAAATGTATAATGTTACTCAAAGTCCAACTACCAGGAAGAAAGTAGAAGTAGAAAGTAATATAACAAGAAGTAAAGAGATTTGCGTTTTTGTTTTTTATAGTGGAAATTAGTCTTATATTTAGCTTATTCCCTGGTTATTATCATTATAAATTAGTTGAAATGTATTATGGTCTAGTGGGTAGAGCTGGTTATTAGGTTTTGCTCAGCTTAATTGGCAAGTTTGATTTTAAACTTGAAGTCAGTTTATCGTTGTAAGGTATCTTAGTATAAAATCAGGATATTTATATATACTTAAATGGTATATGATAGTAGGTATATAATTACTCAACTGTATTTCTTGATAATGGGGTAAGAATAGTGCACAAATATGTGTGTATGTGCAATAAGGCTTGGAAGGTACAGTTTTAGACCACTTTTACTACCAAAAATTAATTTAGATAACATAATTAGCTTTTCTCAAGAGATCATACATAGGGCAGAATGAAACTGGCTAGTTTAAGATTTTTTTTTTAATAGGAGTTATATTTATTGTGGCTTTTTAATGTGATTTGAGAAGTTATTGGCCATCTGAAATGTTTCCCTGAGGGGAGAGGAGGTCCTATGGCTCCATTGTTGGGATAATGTAAGTCAAGTTTGTGATTTATTTGTAGAATCCTATCAAAAAGAAAGTGTGGGGGTATGTTCTATAGAGTATATTTCACAAAACTTGTTAAAAAGTAAGAAAAGTAGATCATAAAACTGAATCTGAATTTAAAAGTTTTGCAGATGTGTTCAGTACATGAAACTTGCCCAGGTGTTTTAGTATTGGTTTTACTCTAAAACTAAATGTTGTTCAAGTTGCCTCTTTTGAGAGAAATTTTGACAGAAAAGAATAGCTTAGCTTTCTGCTAGGAAGATTCTGTTGGAAATCTGTTTTGGCTGTGTTTGCCTTTGTTGTCCTTATTTTATGTCTTAGGTCTAATTGTTTTTGCCTGTTTTGATCCTGTTTTTGAGGGTTCCCAAACTACTTGTCATCGAGCTTGTCGTAACTTCAAAGCTAGCCCTAACTCCCTCTTACACCTAAGATCACTGCATTAATATTCTTAACTGCTTTTTCTGTTTTTTGTAGGTTTAGTCTGTAAAAAGCAATGAGGGTATTTACATGAAAACCAGGGGAAACTGAGAAACTTTGCTGAATATTACTTTTGCCAGATACCCACTCAAAAGTAGAAATAGAAGTAATGTAATATTATTAACCCATACTCTCCAATTGTTAAAAGGATATAGATAATGAATATCAAGTTAATGATAGAGTTTACAGAAAAAATAGTGTTTAGAGGACCCTGTGGATCAAATTAGACAAATTTTGGTTTTTGCTTTAGTCTGTTGTTTCTGTGTGGTAAAATCTGATAGCCTGAACTTCTCCAGATATAACGTCATTTTATGAATAATAAATTTAGTAAAATTAAAGCATTAAAAGATAGCTTCATAAAGCTTTAGTGTTAACATACTTTCTTTTTTCTTTTTTTTTTTTTTCAGTCTTTAGAGGGAAGACTTGTTTTTTAATTCTTTGTAAATTTTATCTAGTAAAGCCCTAGCTGGGATAGTTCATTTGGTGATGAACATATGAAACTTTATTTTTTCTTTTCTATGACTGATATTCATAAGGCAGTGTGGTGTAGGCTTCTGTGAACAAGCAAAGCAGAATACGATGAGCACAAAGTAAAGGAATCTGGCATTTCCCCAAGTGGTGGAGAACAATAATAGTTTGAAGCATAATTTACTGTGGAGTCACAGCCATCATATATTAGGTGGACATTCTGTCCAAGGTCAGAAATGTTTTTTTTCAAACATGAGTAGTCCTGCATTTATTTTGAGCTTCTCCCACATAGCCAGGGTGGGGGAGCCAGAGAAGTGTGTATATGGGAAGCCAATGGAGAAGACAGGATTTTTTTTAGAGGAAAGTATTATTTATTGGTTCTTATGTTCCAAGAATTGAGATGAGAATGAAAATAGAACTCTAAAAAATACAGACTAAAGCACATCGTAATTTTTTTTTTCCCTTCTTACATTGTAATTTGTATTACAAATCTGAATTTAGGAAGCACAGACTTGACATGGCATTTGAAAGCAAATGAGACTTAGCCACACTTTCCCAGTA
This sequence comes from Chinchilla lanigera, assembly GCF_000276665.1. Taxonomy (NCBI): domain Eukaryota; kingdom Metazoa; phylum Chordata; class Mammalia; order Rodentia; family Chinchillidae; genus Chinchilla; species Chinchilla lanigera. Next base: position 2,257,711 of record NW_004955420.1, read on the forward strand.
CTGTTAAATTCAGTTTCTCCGAAGATAGCAAACTCTTTTGGAAAGTAAACTTTCATCTTGCTAAATAATTGTGGTAAGAGACCTGACCCAGGCTCCCCCACCCTGACTATGTGGGAGGAGCTTAAAATAAATACAGGGCTGTTCATGTTTAGAGAAAAACATTTCTGACCTTAGACAGTATGTCCACCTAATGTATGATGGCTGGGTCAAAATATGAGGAAGTAGGTTTAAGCCTTCAGTTTTAGATTTAAATGGTGATGAGGCTGCCAGCTTTTTCAATAGGACAATGACCCATCAGTTTTGTACATTTTTAGCTATTTCCAAGTTAACTCCAAAAAATGAATTAAAATTATTTCGTATTGAGCTTAACTGACATGAAACAAAGGACAGGTTTATAGGCATACTGTGTTCAGCTGAAGTACAGTGGATCTGAAATTGAGGTTAAAGGAGGAAAAGGAACAGAGTACATTTATTTAGATGAACTACTCTGGTTTTATCTTCAAAGACTTGGGCACTAAGTGAATACTGGTAGTTTCTAATCTGAGGAACTTAAAGCTGGATCTTATTGATAGCTTCTTACTGGATTTTTAATGGGAACTTTGTGACCATGTGTGTAGAATTTTTGGAGACCCACTGTATTGAGCAATTTAAAGGCTAGGATTATGTAGTTCCTGATTTCTTTTAGTTTCTTGTTAAACATTATATTATAGTTCATGAATTCTAAGAATCATATTACCTGTCCTCATTTTAACATCTTTCAGAATGATATGTATTTTGCAATTGATTGAATTTCAATTGAATGCAACAGTGCAGATTTTGTCTTTTTTAGTGGCATATAAAACAATGCTGTGTTTTATTGATAGTGCTTAGGTTTGATGAAATAATGATTTTTACAAAAAAAACTCAGTACCTATGCAGTACATAAAATATATCTCAGCTCCCAAGCCTCTTCCTTTGTTGGGTCACAGGAGGGATTTTAGACTTTGGACTCTGTTAATAAACATAGGTGAATTTTATTTTGTTTTCTTTTGAATGAGTAATCTCCCTGGAACTTAATTAGTATGGCAGCCCATAGCAATATGCTCATACTCTGAAGAGTCACCATGCAGAACCTGCAGAATGGGGTAGAATGAAGAAGCAAGTTCTCTTAAATGGGAAATATTATTTATTTATTGAGTTTGTTTTTCTTGCTATGTAGTTCAGGCTGGTTTTGAACTCACTGTGTAGCTCAGGCTGGTCTCAAACTTGTGGTGTTCCTCCTACCTCAACCTCCTGAGTTCTGGGATTATAGGCATGTGCCACCATGCTCAGCAAAAAATTTATTTTTTTGAAATAACAAAGTCAAACAGAAGCAAGTATCTCTAGGTGAAACCTTTCCATGCTATTTTATGAATCTTATTGGCAGTTTTTACCAAATTCATGAAATTTAATGAAGATAGTAAGTTGGAATGTAAAATCTCTTCAGAAATAAATGTCTTACAGACCTTCTTGCTAGGTTATCTGCTATTATATTCATTCTTTTTCTTGGCATTGGGGGACAGTGTTGGTGGATAAAGGCTGTTAACTTATTGATATGTGTGATTGGGATGAATCATTAGATTTTTCTTATTAGTTGTGCCTTACTGTGTACGTAGTTAAGGTTTTACCCAAGTAAAAAAAGTGGAAAGACTTGCATATGACTGGTCCTAAATGAGATCTTGAGGAGACTGAGCTAAGGTCTTAGGGAAGAAAACATCATTTTTTTTCTGGCTCAAATGAGAGAAATGTCAGCTGAAAATTTATTTAGTTTTTGGATGTATTACCTATATGTAAAATCATTAAATTATTATTCCTATATATATTTTTAGAGAGTTGAGATTTTGTGGCTGACACATTTAACATAATAAAAATTGGGATCAAAAATTAGAAATGATCTTGTTTAGTGCCTTATTCTATGGTTAGGAAAAAAATCTTTGTGTTATTACATTTATTACAGACAATGGAACTATTTAATATGAAATTAACTTCATGTTATGATTTCATATGACAATATACACATATCAAAGATATAACTATTAATGGTTAACTACTCATAAATGTGAGAACATAGATATTTAAATAGTGAGCACAGTGCTGATTTGAATATGAAGGAACACAAATCTAATTCAGAAGGGAGAAACAGTGACAGCATTTCAAGTCTGAATTTGGGAGGCCCTGTCTGCAGCCTCTGTCTAACTCTGTCAAGGGGGTTGAGTTTTCAAGTGCAAAGGCCCATGGATCACCAGAGGCATGGAAGATGCAGTATTTCTTTCTCATTGGTCATTTTGGCCATGAGGTGGGAGAGATGGTCATGGGCTTGATTCTACCTAAATGTGACTACAAGTTGTCCTGGGAGAGAATAATTCCCCACATATTGGGAATACAGAGATTGAGAAAATGTAATGTTTTTAAAAGATCGTGTATGTTGGGGGGTGTCACTGGGAGGTCAACCCAGAGCCTTTTCACGGAGCTTCCACCTCAGCCCTTTAAAAAAACAAACACTTTTGAGACAGTATAGAAAAGAACGATGGTAGGAGGGCCCCTGGGGATGCATTTGGAAGCTATGTCATAAAAGGAGCAGATGAAAAAATTTCAAATGGTTTGTCTGGGGAAGAGCAAGACCGAGAGGATTTAACTGTCCAGGTTTTGCAACTGCAATCAGAAACACAGAAGCAATGCCCAAGATTTGGAGACAGATTTATTTACATCAATGGGCACTGATCAGGATCGTTCCCAGAATATCATGTCCTCATCTCTTGTGGTCTAGGGTTTATATGAGATAAGCAGGAACTACAAAGGCAGAATGGCTTGTCAGTTAGGGTTTGGTTTATACAGTGTGCATCATAGTGACCAGCTATGCATCACAGTGACCAGCTATTTCTAAGAGACAGGAACAAACAGAACTGGAATAAGAACTATTACCTGGGCAACTATCAAACTGAAGTATAGTGGCTGTGGGGCCATATTCTGTTACAGTATCTTAAGGATTTTGTGGAATTGGGGTTGCGTTTAGTTTGCATGGCTCTTAGGAAAAGAATTCAGATTTATGCTTACTGAAAAGGTAAACACTTACTGCTAACAGGATGGCTTAAGACTGGAATTTGGTGCATTTTGAGAGCAGAAACTGTATTATCTGAAGTATTCTTGTCATTTACTAGAGATTTTGTTTAATAATTTAGCCTTCAGTGGGGAATTGGTCTGGATGACCTTAAGAACCCTCCCGAGAGAATTTGCATTCTATAATTTTGACTGTCAGCTAAGATATTTATTAAGATTTTATTAATTGCTGTACCTGTTTCCCTATTCTTTTGTACCTAGTGTCTCATATTAAGCTATCACCAGGGGCCAGTAATCATATAAGTAAATGCAATAATTGCCCAGACTACTTCTTAATAGAGTGCTATTATTCTCCATTATATCAAATTCTATGATCATTCTGTTGCTATGGGATCATAATAACAGTTGTTTTATTATTATGAAAGCTGGAGAACTATTTGCAGCTAAATTATAATTAGTTGAAATATATTCAATTAAGTACTCATTAATAGGATAAAATTTATGGCATTTTGTTGCTGTCTTTTTTTTCTCTACATTTTAAAATATTGTGCTGAAGTCAAGACTCAGCTAATTGGGCTCCAAGTAACTAATGAGATGTGCTTCAAGGATCTTGAAAGTACTTTTTTTTCCCCCTATCATGTGTAGTATTTATTGTGTTCTCTCTACGTTCTTATTTCTCTGAACTGGTCTGTAGAGCACCTGCATCAAAATCACTAGAGTTTTTGGTAGTGTGTGGGTTGGAGAGAGGTGGGCCATTTGTAGAAAAGAAGCAGATATGGAGGCCTAGAAATGTACATTTTCAAAAGGACCCAGAAAACTAGTGTCACAGACATTTGAGGATAAGAGCAAGAAGGCATTTAGGGAATGTCAACTGACACCTATTTTCTAATATGTGCAAATGTTGACCTAAATCACACCAGTACTACCCAGCATATCACTCTAGAAAGAATCATAGATGTCTTAAGGTTTCTTTTCCTTTGCATGGCACATGGACAATTAGGGGACTTGCCCAGGACCATACAGGCTGAATTGCACATCTGCACTGCGCCTTCTGCTTTGGATGAGGAAAATTTGAAGAGGTTTTTAAAATACTGTTGGAAAGCTAATGTGAACCAGTGACCAATCTGTTCTTAAGCTGCTTTTCATAAGTTTGCACTTTGCATGTCATGCATGTGCTGTGGGCAGAGGCCTTTAATACATGACACGGACCGTGTGTAAACTATTCACTTGAGATTAACTGGGGCCAAATAATTTTCTAGGTATGGTGTTCTGCCTTGTTTGTGGTTTTCTTGTGTCCTGCCTGCTATTTCCTCTTCCTTTTTTCTTTTTCTTCCATTTTGGGTTTCTGCCCAGTTTCTCCCCTTTTTTTAAGAATAGGGTCAACTTTCTGACCCAAACCCTTCTCTGTCTTTGTTGCTATTCTCAATTTTAGCAGCACACATCTATGAATGCTGCCTAGCAGAGCTTGACCACCTATCCATGACCAGGAATTTTTCACTCAAATACTTTGACATTGTTTTACTTGTTCTAAAAGTGAACATGACCCCCAGGTAAGTGTGTGGCTGAAGGTGTGTCCCATTGACCTCAGAACACGTGGGGATCATTCTACAGGTGAAATCAGAGGGAAGAGAAGTCACAAGCCACAGTGGTTTCTCAAAGCAGTGATGTGGATAGTAGTGAGAAAAATAAATACCTGTTCTCCAGCTTTAGTCAGCTTAATCTGAGTAGGACTCTTTGGAAAGCGAGGGATGTAACCCTACAGTTTTGCTTTGAAAGTATTTATGAGTTGCTCAAATTTGTATATAGCATATGTGTTTGTAGCTGTGTTCTTGCTTGACCATTATAGTATCATTTGCATAATTTCCATTAGGATGTTCTTTTGTTTTTATTGAATGCTCTGATTTTTGCCTTCTTTCCCCTTCCTGCCTCTCCCAGTGTGGCTTACTCTTGGCCATTCCTTATTAACAACTGAAGCTGGTAAATATGTAGATGAGCCAGCTCTAAAATATATCTGCTCTCTTAAAAATCTCCCTTCTTTTTCAGCTCAAGACAAACAGCAGTTAATCAGAGAGGAGATCTTCCTGGTAAACTGCTCCCCCAAGCATAACCTCTTCATTTTCTTTTGCTCTGCTTCCCTTTCATAAATGGGCTCTGGCTTTTGAGAGTGAAGCTGCAGCTTGTTCAGTAGGATCACTTGTTTCTTAAGTCCCCATGTGCCAGCACTAGAAAGCACCTGGGTGTAGCCATGAAGCGGGCAGCTGCCCCTCAGACAACTGTGTCAGGCATCTTATCCCTGAGAAAGTGGCTGAGCAGAGTGATCCAGCCTTCCCACAGTTGCTTAGAGGTGTCGACCAGACTCTGACCCCTGAGGAGACCTAACCTATTTGTCCTGGTTGCTTACTGTTAGTCCTCAGCCTGCCCTTCGCTTTTCACATACAAACCAAAGAGTGAAAGCACCAGGCTGTGTAAACATGACCACTCTGTAGGAACTCTCATTTGCTTTCCTGGTCTCTTCTGTGTGGTTTTGGTGTGGCAGAGACTAGAACTATAAATGGAACTAGTCATCTCAAAGCCCATTATTAGGTTCCAGCCCCTGGACAATGTACTTTTGTTAGCAATCAAAACACCTTTATAAAATTAAGTTAATTTTAGAAGAATGCTGGGTTCTGGTTGAGTGACACCTTCCAGTGTGATGGTGGGCAATTTTGAAGGAGTAGGTAGATGGTGGCTGTGTGTTTTATGAAGTACCATATTTGGTTCATTTTTCTATTTCCATAATAACTTCTGATTTTTTTGATACTTCTGCTTCATGATCCTGGGAATTTTTGTCTCAAACTGCATTGGGATGTTGTCAGTAAAATGCTTGTAGGATGTTGCCACAGAATTTTCTCCATGGCAAGGATCTTGCAGGGGCAATAGGATCTTGCAGGCAGTTAAAAAGATCCTCTGTAGTTTGCTTTATAAGCCTTGTTAAAGCAAAAAAATAATTGTACTCTTCCAAATACTTTGAGTAATGATATGTTGGCAAAGCTATACCTTTTTATTACTTGCAGTACACCTTTCAGGTGGGTGATGTTTTTAATGTTCTTTCATTTGTAGCAGATGAATAATGTAAAACAGGGCTTGTGAGCAATGTAGTCACATTTTCTTGTCTTGGTTAATAATTTCAGTACTAATTTCAAACTTGACTCTCTAGAACATGACCTTGGAATTATAAAGAGCAGCATAAATAAAGTTGGAAGTACACACTTGCCCCTGAGTTCTCCAAAGAACTGTGATGAAAATATTGACTTGCTCAGACCTTTTTCCTCCTAAGAGAAGCAGGCTTAGTAGCAAGGCAGGTGGGGCAGGCCTGTGGGGAAGAGTAGGCGAGTTTTACTCATCTCTGTTTGCTTTTACCACTCTGAGCAGAGGCAACAGACATACAGGCAACTCCTTTAGATACTCAGGGCCATGGTGAAAAAAGTTCTGTCCCATTCCTGCTGGCATGGCCCATATAGTTGCTTTCCCTACATTGTCTTTTAATGGACAATCTATCCTTTTTATTCTTTTCTCAAGTGTATAAATTTTAGTGTTATTCTTTAACAACACTAACCTGCATTTTGTCTCAGAGCATTTAAAATGAAATTTAAATTACCTTGCTCTATCAGGAAGTTTTTTACCCTCAGTACGACTATCTGGAGGATTCTACTAGGGAATTGTGCTCACCTACTCCTACTCAGTGTTCCTAGAAACTCCCTCTGGAATTTGTTATTAGCTGAAATAGTAATGGGTCCTCTTTACTCTGCGAGAGTGTAAATGTCAGAGGCCCTGATGCCATTGATGAGCAGAAGAGAAAACATGCTCGGAATGATTTGCCTTTAAAAGCGTCTTTAAAAAAAATTGCTTCATTTGCTTTCTGAAGCCCTTGTCTTCATTTTGTTGTTAATATTTGCAGGGACTTGCCCATGTAAAATATTAGAAGCCCTTTCTCATATTACTGAGGTATATCATTCTTCAGAGATTTGAAGTTTTACAGTTCAAACCTTCCTTAACTTTAAATAAACATATGCACGATCACCTGCCAATACAAACCTGATATTAAAGATAAAGAGTGGATCTTAATATTCATGTAAATAACTGACAAAGTGATACTGAATGTTTTTTGTTTGTAGTCTGGGTAAATTAGTTCCTGATTTGGATAGAGTGACAATTTAACTTGAAGAGCAGAGCCCTGAATCCTGAGAGATCCAGCCTGAGTGTCAGGCTGGCTGTGTAAATGAACCCACTGTTATTTTTTTTTTTTTTTTTTTTGCAATGATTAATTTGTACCTTTTCTATTAAGTCTTCTAGTTTCTTTAATTACTTCTGTTGCTAGTCTAGTCACCCCAAGTGCTCATGCTGCTTGAGATGTCTGGGCTGTATGCCTGCCTTCTTGCTGAGACACAAAATGTCTGTGAGGAACCTCAGACCTGAAGCAGGACACAGAGCTGACCCCACCCCCATGCCAGTTCTGTGCACCTGTGCATTACTCATTCTGTGTGCCATTCTCTCCATAATTAAGAACAGAAATGTCATTGTGTCCTTGGCATACTACACAGGCTCTGGCAACTACATTGGGTTTAACAAAGGTTCTTTGAATTGAACAAAACAACAACCACTAAGTTTTAAAACCTGAAGTTGAAGGTTACATTCCAAGCCTCTGTTTCGGTACCTGATATTTTTGATAGTCTTAGAGTTCAAGTTTCTGTAGCCCCAAATTTAAATCAAGTTCTTTATAGGCTACGAAAGCTCATCCTGCCTGTTGTGAATGGACTCACCAACTTCCTGTACCTCTCACTGCCAGTCTGAGGGTTCTAAATATTCCTCTCCACCCAAGCATAATCATTACTTTCCAGCTCCTGAGTTATTCAAGTCTGATACAACAGTTGCTGCTTCTGTATTTAGTAGTTCGTTGTTTATGTGTCCATTATAAAATTCAGTATGACTTTAATTCCTCTAGCATCTTACATATTTATTGAGTTCAATAAAATATGAACTAATGTGCATATAGTGCTATCTTCACACATTATATAGATTTTTTTCCTTAACATTTACACTATAAAACACCTCAAGAAAGTAGATATTTGGGTAGATATCTCAGTTTTACCAAGATTAAAGAAATTGTTGTTCAAAAATTTAAGTCATAAATGAGAATTAAACCATGGTCTTCCTATTCCTGATGCTCTTATAGCAGCTAAATAGCAAAACAAGTTCAAAGAGGAATCTTTGGAAAGAAAAGACTTGCATTTCAAAATGGCAAGATAGATTTGTTAGCACATACAACATCTTCTTGGGTTTTTTTTGGTTTAGACATCGCTTAATTGATTAATAGCGGGCAAACAAAATAGGCAAATGTGGTGATACATAAGTAGCAGATTAAAAATAGGAAAAGTCAAGTCACCATCTTTCTAGTTATCATGTAGGAGCCACTGTGCCATGACATTATCAGCTGTGAACTTCAGATTTTCAGTGACCCTGGTTCTGAATCCTAGCTATCACATGCAAGACTTAGTCAAGGCAATTGATTCCCCTAAGTCTCTGTATGCTGATGTCCTCTGATAATTATATGAGGGAGTACATGAAATGCCTATCAGAAGAATTGCCATGTGATCTGTGTATTATTGGGAATTTCAATAAATTTCAATGAATGACAAACAACCCAGTTCCTGTTCTTATGGGGTGTGGGTGGGCATACCTTCTTGTTTTTCTGAAGTGGTTAAGTGTAAAGATCTGGTGACTGATGGTTCATAAATTCTATCCTCAACTCAGGTTTGGTTCTTGGCATTGGTTTATTTTATTCTGGAATATTTCAGCTTTTGTTGTTATGGTCTTTTACTACTTTTAAGGACAGCAGTTGGGCCAGACAATAAATTATTATAGTAAAGCCAGCATCAGAGAGATCAACTTTCAGAAAACAAGGGTCAGTTCTTTGATTTAGATCTGACCCAAGACATTGAGAAAACTGGCACACCCAGCTTTCTAAGGTTTCCTAGAAATTAGACAAAGAGAACAGGTAATTTTTGGAGCAGTAGAGGCCTAGGGTTAGGGACGGAGCAGTAGACTACTATAAGGAAGACAACTACTTCTTTTATCAATCTTAATTTTAAAAAATAATCATAATTTTTCTGTCTTCAATGTGTTAGATTTTTAAAAAGAGTACTATATTGCAGCTACAAAATATGAATAACACAATTTGTTAGTTAAGTAATTATGTAATTCATTTGGCCTCTGTGGTACACTGTGTTAATGCTTTTGTTCATATAATATTGTATTTTTCTTTTAGTAGCACCATGTTCAAATGTTTAATTACCGTTACTGCTCAAAACACTGTGTTAGGTACTTGTTATGCATAAGTCTTCCAGTCCTCAAAGCAACTCTTAGAAATAGCAGTTGGTAACCGTTTTCATAGGTGAATGAAGTGCTGATATAAGAGGTTTATGTAACTTGCCCAACGTCATGATGATAAAAAGTGATAGGAACCCAGATGCAAACCTAGGTGCCCTGACGGCTAAGGCCTTTGTCCTCTTCAGCAATCCAGACTGCTCTCCTTTTAGTCTGCTCCCTCTCTAGCAAGATGTCTTTGAGACAGGGATGTTTTCTGATCTTGCCAGACCAGAGGCATGTGCCATCACTACCTAGCTTCTTGTGTGAAAATGACCTTGAAGCAAATCAGTTTGTATCAGCAAAGTCGTAGTTGTGAAAGAAAGTAAAATTAGAACACTATTGTGCTGAAAGCTAGAAATGAGTTTCCCTATTGTTCCATCATTTGCTGTTACCTGGGAAGGACAGTTTGGTTCTGGGCTTCAGTTTCTACATATGTAAAGCAGTGATACTCTCACTAACTCTTAAAAGGCTTCTGACCTCTCCATCCTCTTTCTGTAATTATGTTCCCACAGGAATGTAATCTTTTAAAATCTTGCTAAATTTTAAATTTAGATAATGTCTGAAACCCCGCTTTTTTCTGGTTTGTTTGTGTGTATGCCTGTATCCCTACAATTGGAATATCAGTTAGTTGCAGATAGAAAATGCAGTGGCTGAGGACAGCATCTTCCCAGATGTGAATACTTATCAAAGGAAGATGTGTTTTAGGAAATTTATATTCAGGTATTTTGATAGTTTATTGATAACCCCAGTCTTACTCTCTTATCTTTCCTTGATTGTGTGCTTAATTTTGGTTTTTAAATTTCTTTTTTAATAATTGAACTGAAATTTTATTCTGTAAAATTGACATTTAGTTCCTTAGGATTTAGCACATTTACATATTTGCAGTGTTATGAAACCATTGCCTCTGTATAGTTCCAGAACGTTTTTATCTCCCACCCCAAAATTACCCTACTCTTCTTGAGCAGTTGTTTTCCAATCCTGCAATCCATCTACTTCTCCTAGCAGTTGCTTATCAAATCTGCAGTCCTCTCCTCCCCTCAGCCTTGCCCCACCCGTGGCAACCATCAGTCAGAGTTCTGTTTCTGCAGAATTATTTCTACCACCGCTGCCATCACCACAACCACCATCACTGTCACCATTATCATCATTGTTTTGCAGTGCTAGGGACCACACTTGGAACTCCATGCATGGTAGGCAAGTATTCTACTGCTGAGCTACATACACCCTCATCCCCTGGTTTGGATTTATTTATTTTGAATGTTTCATATAAACAGAATCATACATGGATGACCTTTGGGTCTCACTTCTTTCACTTAATGATTTTTCCAGTTCATCTGTGTTGTATCAATATTTTTTTCCATTATATGGCTGGGTTATTATATTATATTATTATAATATATATTCATTTTATTTATCCATTCATCCTGTAAGGGACATTTTGATGGTTCCTACCTTTCAGTTTTTGTAAATTGTACCACTGTGAGTGCACTTGCACATATATTATTTGGGGAGCTGTTTTCCATTCTTTTGGATTATGGGACTAGCAGTAGAATTAATGGGTCATAAGGTAATTCTGTGTTTAACTTTTTGGGGAAGGGCATTGCTATTTTGCACAGCGGTTGTACCTTTTTACATTTGCAGTGTACAAGGTTCCAATTTCTCCATGCTTGCCAAACACATTTTTTTCAATAGCTATTCTAGTGGGTGTGATGAGATGACCCACTGTGGTTTTGATTTGCCTTTCCCTCATGACTGATGGTATTGAGCATCTTTTTATGTACTTGTTGCCTGTATATCTTGGAGAAGTGTGTACTCAAGACCTTTGCCCATTTTAAAACTCTTTTGTCTTTTTGTTGAGTTGAAAACATTCTTTATGTATTCCAGATACAATTTCTATATCAAATACATGATGTGCTTTTTTTCTAGTTTTGTAGTCTGTTTTTTTACTTTCTTGAAAATGCCCATTGATGCCCAAAAGTTTTTAATTTTGATAAAGTCTAGTTTATTTTTCCTTTTGTTGACATGAAAACTCACTCCTGTTTTCTGTTAAGAATTTTATTATTTTAGATCTTATGGATCTGTGATCCATTTTGAGTTAATTTTCATATATGAGGTGAAATAGAATCCAAGTTAATTTTTTTTACCTCTTGAGGTTCCTGAAATTTTAATAGAAATTACACTGACTCTGCAGATTGCTGCATTACTGCCATCTAAATAATACTAAGTCTTCAATTTTATGTCTTTACTGAGGTATTATTTAGTTCCATTTATTTAGATCTTTCTTAATCTCTTTCATTAATGTTTTATATTTCAGCATCTGTGTCTTTCACTGCATAAGTTAAATTTATACTTGGCTTTGTTAGACACTGTCATAAATGGAATTCCCAATTGTTCATTGTTGGTGTGTAGAAACACCATCTGGGTTAATATAGTACCTTGTAACTACTGAATTTATTTATAAGCTCTAGTCATATGTGTGGAATTTTTAGGATTTCTACATATTAGATAATGTCATTTGTGAGTAGATAGTTTTACTTCTTCCAATATTGATGCCTTACTTTTTTTTTTACCTAATTGTTATAGTTAGAACTTCCTTACAGTGTTGAACAGCAGTGGTGAAAATAAATATTCTTGTTTTGTTCCTGATCTTGGGGGGAAAACATTACATCTTTAACCACTGAGTCTGATGTTAATTGTGAGTTCTCAAGGTTTAACCTACTAAATAACAGAAACTATGGAAGTGTGTTCCCCATATAATAGAATCCATGCCAACTGGGAACTTGTTAGAAATGTGAATATTTTCTTACTCTACAGTTGTAGAAAGTAAGGTCTACCATCTATATTTGGAGACACTGTCCCGGAGATTCTGATTTAAGAACTACTGTAGTAAAGTTCTTTCAAGTTAGGACTTGGGCTTCATTTTCTTTGTATTCCTTTTAGTTGCCTTTAGGGTCAGTAAGGCTACCAAAGTGTCTGCATAGTCTCTTAGCTTGTGTAAGAGTGTTGAGCCACCATGAATAATTTCAGATTTAATCTTAGACACTTAGAAGACTTTTCAGAAAATTTTATATTTTGTATTCAGTCTCAGGCCCATGATAAGCAGCATATGTGTTTTTATGTAGACAGTTCAAAGATTTCCAGAACTACTTCAGAAAGTGACAAGAATTATGGAATGCATTAGAAGAAAAGAGGAATATTTTGAGGAGTATTAATGGCAATATGTCTTTTTACAATAGTAATTTTTTTAAGCTTATACATTTACCCTATTTTTAGATCACCTCTAGGTGCCTAAGCTTTCCTTTATTTTCTGTACTGTGGGAGTAGAGTCCTAGGATCATTATATTAATTACTGTTGATTAAATAATTAAGGTGCTCTCCAAACTTTCTGGTTCAAGTTTTACTGTAAGCAAATGAAAAATCAACTCATTAACAACTGTTAACGGATTTTTAAGATGTAAGATTATGTGCTTCTATGTCAAATGTTTTACTGACTATAAACCAATTTTAGGTCTTGTTTTTGCCTCACACCTTATTTAGCAAAAATAAAGAATTCTTGATTGTTAAAATCACAGTTTAAAACCTGAAATTGATCAAGTTTCCAGTATTTTTTTTTTCATGGAGTTACTTGATTGTCCATAAATATTATAGTTGCAGTTTTAGAAATTGTGTATGTGACATTTTTCATCTGTCTATGGACAAATATATATGCTCTCTAGCTGAATTTCTTAGTTTTTTGCATCAAAAGAACGAAAAACCTTCCTTGCTTGGTACATTTATATACTTATAGCCCATGTTGGTGGTTTGAACAAGAGAACTTCAAAAACTTTTCAACTGTATTCGAAGGGCTGTACCTTTTAAATGTTGTTTTTGATGAGGGTATGGATAAAAAAAATAAAGAGCTGAGTTTTAGATGTCTAGGAAGGGAAATTTTCTAATTAGGAAAGGTTACAATAGAATGGGACATTCTGAAACACAAACAGTTGAACAGTAGATAATAAATTCACTGATTGAGAGATAATATTTAGGAAGACAATAACTTTCTCAAACTACCATTATGAATAGGATTTTATTTTGCTTGTTTTTAAACTCCAAGGAGCCTGGAACTGAAGTGGTTTATTACAGAAAGGAGAGGAACCTGGGGTTCTCAGGCACAGTTGAAACCATCAGTGTGTATCTCAAAATGTCCTTTGAAATGGTTTTGATGACAGTGGCAGGAGGAAGGGGAAATGCGCATGTTAAAGCCATTTGGCTACTCTTGAAATCAAGGCCAGGAAGAAAACATTTTCTAGCTGTAAATCACTTACTTTTCCTACATTCTTTAAAGCATTTTATACAAATGACTTTAACAGTTTTAAGGGTCATGCCTGAGGTTAAGAGACTGCATGGTATACATCTTGGTGATTAAAAAGCAATTTTTTATTGAGGTAGTAGCACTTCTGTTCACATCTGTGCTGTGAAATATTTATTTTACCTGCTGAGAAAGAATAGCCCCTTAGCTCAATATTGTACAGTGTACATTTACAGATTTTATCTGTCACAGGACATACAGCATTAAAAAATTTTAGTACTTAAAATGTAATTGTAGCAGAAAAGAAAAAAGAAATAAGCCATCAATAAAATTATGAAACTCATTGTAAAGAGTAATGATGATTAGTGAGATTTTGGTTAGGGATTATTGTGCCATATGCTGCATATACTATTGAATTTAATTTTTAAGTTCAATCCTACAAAGAGGAATTCTTATTCTTGAAACTATTGAGATAAGAGGCTCACAGAGACTAAGTGAATTAATTGCTCATTAGTTCAGACAGTGGAAGTAGTGAGATGAGGTATAAAAAACCAGGCAGAGAGCATGCTTTTATGTCTGCTTTATGGAGCCTAGTATATTGACCCTTGTGTTTCAGATGGTGCTCAGGCTGACAATGAAATAATCACTTTTGATTTCTTTTTAAGTGAGTGAATTCAAATAAGAATACAAAGTAAATACTTAGATGTCTTCATAGCTGTGGCAATAATGCTGAAGCTGGTGAGAAAGACAAACTTGGAAACCATTGCCATCACTGCCTGTTGGATATGTTAGTTTAAATTATACTAAAAAAAAATGTGATCTTGTAGTAATCCAGTCTTTGGTGGTTGTGGGGGCATGCTAGAGATTGAACCAGGGTCTCATGTGTGCTAAGTCTGCCTTTACCACTGAGCTGAACCTCTCCCCTGCCATCTCCTAGTGATCCATTCTTCTACATTCTGTTTTTGTGCTTTAAATTATTGCCAGTGCGTTAACCTGGAAGAGAAAGATTGTCCTTTTTTTATTTTATTTTTTTAAGGTATCAGATAGTTTAGTGATTTGCTGTATAGCCATTGAACTTGCATTAAACTCACAGAGTTTGGAATTTTTACTTGAATATTTTGTGCATTTCTGCCCTACTTTCATGATTTTCCCCTGTATTTGCTGACCTGTTCATGTGCACACCACTGTCCTGGCTTCTCACCACTGCATCCTCTCTTGTGTAGTAGTAGTAACATTGGATTGTACTGTGATGTGAAAGATGCCTTATGCTTACATATATATGCAGCACTGGGTAGCAGGATCTGTCTTCTTTTGCCAAGTAAAGTGTTCTCTGGGTTTTTGCTTCAGCGGAGCACTTTTCATTGCCAGCAGCACAGCACACATTAGGAGTAAGCAAATAAACAACACAAGGTGCTTGGAGCCAGGAAGTCGCATTGCAGACTAAAACCCCATAGTTTTTGGATTGACTTGGGAGTAGGGGAGCATTGTCTATCAAATGATAAACCCTGAGGTTCTTTCACTTCCAGGGTGTCAAATTGGTTTTGATGTTATGACAATCAGTTTCTTTGTAATTAAATATTAACTCATACTATGTCTTGGATAACTGAGTGTTAACCTTGCCATTCATTAGTTTTCTTAGACTTGTGATTAACATTCATTGAATTAAATATTTTGGAACTAATCTTGTACTGACTTAATGCTTTACTTTGAAATAAACCAAATGAATTGACGTAAATATTCCTAGGAGTGCCTAATTTAAAAAATAAGATCTGTTGTTTTTCTGTAGTTTAAAGGTCTCTTCCAAATTAATGGTATGTTATAGTAAATGAAAATATAACTGAAAATTATAAACCAAAAATCTGCAGGAGCTTTTTAAATAAGAAGAGAAAAGCTCATTTCAAACTTCACTTTAAAAACATTCATTAATAATACATTTTGTGTAGGCCAAAAATAAGGTGGGGGAGGGGGTTTTCTGCTTCACTATTAGATTTAACAGTAGTCTTGACTTATGGAACTTGAACCTTTGTAAATACTGACTATTTATGAAGTTTTTTTTTTTCTGTTGTCCTTGAATTGTACCCGTGGAAAACTCCTTTTCATTTATGGTTTCAGGTCACCAGGATATGTCAGTTATTGAAGAGAAAGTAGGCAAATGATTATTTTAGTTTTGATGGCACATTGAAAGTACCAGTGATTATTTTGAATGATGTATGCTTTTTCAACTATTAATAGCTTGTTCTTACCTCTTTTAGGACCTGCTGAAGTTCCCATGATGTCACCTAATGGATCCATTCCTCCCATTCACGTGCCTCCAGGTTATATCTCACAGGTACGATAGTTGATGGACTTTTCCACTTGCTATGTGTGCTGCCACCATTCCAGAAAACTGTATGTTGATGCCTCAAAAACTTACGCTTTGAATTAATTTAGTTATGGTAATCCTAGGGTTGCCATCATTTGTGTAGCACCATGTGACACTTCCTTCAACTTGCTGCACAGAGTGCCGGAGAGTCAGAGAGAAAGAAACAGATGGGCTACAAGGTTGGCCAACTCAGATTTCATATCTAATCACCTGATGGTGATTCCTTCATGATGGAACGTGCTGTAGAAATTTCCTGTCACCTGCAATACAGCTTGCTTGGAAAAGTTTTTGTAGACTTAATTAGTAAAACCAAAGATGACATTGTTCTGTGTCATGAGAATCTTACGTCTTCTATACTGTGACATAACCTGAACCTGATGAATTACTTAAGTATAATGTGAGAGGTGGGTTATTTGTCCTTCAGTTGCTCTGGATTTTGGTTTTCTCTGAACTAAAGAATGGTAATAGCAACCTCAAGGATATATTAGAAAACAGAAATGATTTCAAGGTGTATTACACTCCTCTACCTGGGTAAGGTGTGAAGTGTTTGGTGTCCCTCAAGGTGCAGTGGATGTCTGCTAATACTTATGTTTTTGCCTGAGTCTCAGCAAATGTCTCCCTGCCTCTCTCTACCTAATTACATTTCCAAATACCTCAGTGATGTTTTTCTTTTTTCCTTTCTGCCTCCTTTGTTCTTTGTTTCCTGCTTAGAAGAACATTATGTATGCATTGGAAAAAATTAGTGAAAAGACCCAGAAGGATATTTTAAAAAATTTATAAATATGCGACCAGAGATGATAATCACTGTGTTGACATTTTTTAGCTTATCGCCTTCCAGATGTGTTTTTTATTTCCTTTTTTGTATTCTTTCATTCTCTCTGCCTCTGCTTTAAAGTGGCTTAAAGCTGAAATTTTCATTTTTTAATGACTTTTGCTGGGGTAAAAAAAATTGGCAGCTGCATAGGCAAATGGCTGAAGCATGGGCAAGAATCAAAGATTTATCCTTCTCTCATGTAAAAATGTATCCATTTCTTCACTGTAAGGCATAACACAGCCACTAATTTCATTCTTTCCATCCTTTTATGTGAGCCAGTGTGACCTTTTTTTCTTCAATTTTTGAGTAGCCAGATTGTTGGCAAGTTTTCTGCCTGTTGCAAATAAATGACTTGTTTTACACAAGTCTTTGTAAGAAAGAATCGCTGGAGGGAGAAAAGAGTGCAGAATAGTCTCTTCCAGCAGGGACACAAGATGATGAATGACATTCACGTCACCAGCCAATTAACAGAAAAGAACAAGGAATGTAGAATTCCATTATGTCTCCTGCTCATTTATTTTGAGGAAGTGTTTCATTCCATTGAACACACTACAGTTCTCACCATTATAACAACAAAAATAACACCTCCTTTTATGCTAAGGTTTGCCACAAGGAATACTAGTTAAAAATTGAACATTTTAATGGCAAGAAGCTGCAGTGTGCACTTTCTTGTTAATAGTGTTGCTGTAATTATAATAAATGTAAAACATTTAGTGTGAATCTTAGGAAAAATGAAGAATTATCAACCTTGATATATTTCTGATTTCAAACAACTATTGAAAGTTGAAGTAGAAAGGGTAAAAGCAGAGCTGTAAAGTCACATAAAACTAATGATGGGAACATAGTGACACTCTGTCCAAGCTGATGATTGTGGTAGAAAATGCTAGAAGATGCTGCAAGCATAGTAAACAAAGAACAATTTAGATTTGCAGTTGAAAGGGAGGAACCAGTAATTCTGTAAGGCATATGTATAACTTTTCAGTTGGGCTCTGTGACCAGAAGATGGACTCAGTTTACTGACCTCTGGTGATAGATTATATCTTTAATGATACGTTGCAACAGCGTATCTGAGAAAAACAGATTCATATGAAGAAAACTGAGCAGATAATTGAATAGGATGTGTGTATATCATCTTCTTTGAGGTTGGCAACATATACCCATCAAAGGTGTGATGATAGTAGAACTAAATATAAAGTGTTTTAAGAGACTTCTCATCATCATGAGTCCTAAAGAGCAAATTATCTTGTTGTCATAAGTTGTGGAGATAATGAGTATATTTAAAAGAACAAAAACACCCCCCACCCCCCCACCCCCCGCCGAGGGGGTTGGCTGGAAAACATGAGAGGTGCTCAGAGCTAGTTTATCCCCTACTTATCAGTTCTGTGTTTCATGCCCCTAGGCCTTTTCCTGATACATTTATTCTTGTTCACATTTAAATTTGTGTGTCCATTGCATACAAATAAAGTTCTATAGTATGGTGGATAAGATCCTTAAACAGTCAACTGTGTTCTTCTTTCACACTGTGACTTGTTAAATTTCTGTTCCCTGGACTCATTTTGCCTTTCCTTAACTATATGCTTTTGTGCCCACTATTGTGCTCGTCTAGAATACTCTAGAGCATTTGATGGTGAGTCTATGGCACATGTGCCGCAGGTGGCTGTTTATTATCGTTGAAAGCTCTAAAAGGTTCACCATCACTGTTCTAGAGCCCTTCTTTGTCTCCTTCTTACATTACTACATAGCATTGTGTGTGCTAATGTAAAATAGTATATCCACTTTGGGAAACAGTCTGTTGATTTCTCAAATGGTTCAATGTAGAGTTTACATATAGTCCAGCAATTATACTTCTTCAGTCATTCTGTCAAGTGAAACTTGCTTCCTCATTGTGACCCTCTTAGAACCTCCAGCACAGAAATAATTGTTCACATACCTTTGGCATACTGTCTGTATCTGTCATGGAAGACAGTGTTTTTTATAATAATCCCCAAGTTTTCTTATTGCCTCATGTGGGTTGTGTCTCAACATCTAGAACACTGCTGGACATGTAATAGGTACTTAATGAATGTTAGTTATAATCCAAACTTAAGTGCAATAAGTCTTGCACTACTTAACATTTCTGCCAATGACAGACTACATGTACTATAGTGGGTCCCCTGTGATTGCATTCTCTAGGTATATGGATGCTAACCTAGCTTGTATAAATATAGTCTCTGATGTCCCCACAATAAAAATGCCTAATGACCCTTTTACCAGAACATATCCCTGCCATTAAGTGATAGATAACTGTATGAGAGAGGTTTATCTTTATGCTTTAAAGATCATCTTAATGCAGATTTGAGTACAGGAGTGCCAGATATCTGGAAAATCAGAGCAGACTGATTTGTACTTACAAGTAATGAAATGCTCTGAGTGTGTTTTTAAAAGACAGAGGAGCATGAACATAGTTCAGTGGAGGAAAAATGACTATTTTTAACAAATAGTGCTAGGACAGTTTGATATCCATATATGCAAAAAGAGTGAAATTTAACCTTCTATCTTATATCATACAAAATGTAACTGAAAATTTATTATAAGCATAAGAACTAAAACAAGAGGAAAATTTTATAACCATGGATTAGGCACTGGATTTTTAGATGTGACAGAAAAAGCATGAGAAACAAAAGAGAAAAAATAGATAAATCTGACTTGTATCCATATTAAATTTTTTGTGCCTCACAGAATACTGTCAGAAGAAGTAAAAATATAACTCACAGAAAGTATGTGCAGATCATCTATGGAAAGATTGGACTTGTACCTAGAATATATAAAGACCTCTTAGAACTCAAGAGTAAAAGACAACCCAATATGAAAATGGGCTAATGATGTGAATAGATGTTTAACTAAATAAGCTAGAAAAGTGGCCACTTAGCACTTGAAGAGATGTTCAGCATCTTTGGCCATCAGAAAAATACCTATTTGTTGGTCATAGAGCCCAACTGAAAAGTTAGACAATGCCCTAAGATAGCTGTACTGAAAACAAAAAAACAAAAAAACAAAAAAAAAAAACAATTACTGTACTCATGCAGTGCCTATGGTAATATAAAATGGTACACTCACTTTGGAAAACAGTGACAGTTTCTCAAACGCTTCAGTATAGTATTGCCAGATGATCTAGCAGCTACACTCTATACATGAGTGTTCATAGCAGTATTACTCGTAATAATTTTAAAGTGAAAACAGCACAGATGTCCATCAGTTTATGTATGGGTATATATACTACAATGTGATGTATGCATAGAATAGATTATTATTTGGCCATAGTATTTGAATCAATGCTAAAATGTGGATAAGCTTTAAAACAGTAAGCTAAGTGAAAGAAACTAGATACCATAACTGCATATTGTATCATTTCATTTATATGATAGTGGGTGTGTAAGTGTGCTCACAATGGGCAAATCCAGAGACGTGATTGCTAGAGGCCAAGAGAGGGAATGTAGTGTGTGTTTTGGGGTAATAAAAATGTTCCAGAAGTAGATAGTATTGCTCATGAAACTGTGATTATATTAAAATCTACTAAATCAAACATTTAAAGGATAGATTTTTACAGTGCATAAATGATATCTCAATAAAACTGTTAAAAAAGAGAAAGGCAATGGCAGCATCCCAGTTATGTATCAGCAAATATAAGGCATCTGTGCAAGAAGACCCTGCCTGTTCTGTTGCCATTGGTTGTGGTAAGTGGTGGTAGTAGACACTGTGTCCACCATGCAGGGTATGAAATGGTTTAGTTACTCCTCTGGTTGTTACCATCCTGTGTTTACATATGGGGAAGCTTGACTAGAGCCAAGATTGCAAGCCAGGCATTTCTGATTACATTAATTTCTTTTCCTCCTGTAATTTAGTCAGTGGTGGAGCTGTCTTGATGGATTCACTGCTCTCTGGCAGTGTGAGTGTGGGTGTATGGTGGGCCTGCTTACATATTCATCTTCCTTACTCAGACATCAGCTACTCGTTTATTAGATGGTCTGTTATTGTAAGAAAATTGAAAAGGGAGGCAGGTAAGCTATTAAAGATAGTATATTAGTTACTGAATCAATGCATAAACTCTTGATTATAGTAAGTTCATAGTGTAAGTAGTGGAAATCTCTTTAAAGATAAAATGATAAAAATACTCAAATAAATTCAACAAGGTGCAAGTGTAAGTAATGAGCAGATAATCTTACGGAAGATAAATTCCTGGAGTTTAACAGATAGCTGTGAAGGTACCGTGGACAGCACAATCTTTGATTCCTTGGATTGAAAAGGTTGAACTGGTAGACTTTAAAAATGCTGTAGACTTCAGGCAGGAACACAGTGCAGTCTTATTTTGACTCAGTGGCCTCTGATATAGTGGGTCTGTGGGTCTGTGTGTGTGTGTGTGTGTGTGTGTGTGTGTGTGTGTGTGTGTGCTTTGTTTATTTTCATTTGGGTTAGGGGGCTAGGAGAGGTTCAAGGAAAAACATGACCTTTTCAACTTGAGAGAAAATAAAGGCTAAATTGTTGTCAGCTATGAAAAAGTAGATTTAGATAAGAGAGAATTTAGTCTTCAGCATCTCCATTAGGCTTGAGACTGGGTAAACAGAACAAGTAGTGTAGCTGGGAGGACATGGACATTACTTGGAGCTATCTTCCTTCAGATTCTACTTTGGCTACTTCTTGTGTAACTTTTACAATTCCTTTTAACACAAATGTGAATACTCACTTGATGAGGTAGAAATAGAGAGAGGACTGTGGTATGCACACTCAGTAAGTGACCTTATAATGAAAAAAACTGTAGTACAACAAATCCAGTGAAAGTTTGGCTAGGCTTGCCTTCCTAAATCTACCTCATGCGGCATGAAGCAAATTTCTCTTCTCATTGTATATTGGCCATGGTTCTCTTAGTTTTTCTCCATCATCATTAACTTTCTGAATAATGTATATTTAAAAATTTCTTAAGCAGATGCCCAGGGTTTTATTTTCCATGCTTCTGTAGTAGCTTATGATACATTTTTTTGGATGTTATAGGAAATTTTCATATTGACCTAAAGATTAAAAAAGCATATAAGGCTGGGCATGGTGGCTCATGCCTGTAATCCCTGCACTCAGACTGAGGCAGGAGGATCATTGAGAGTTCGAGGACAGCCTGGGTTATAAAGTGAGCTCAAGGCCAGCCTGAACTGCATAGTGAGACCCTGTCTCAAAAAGACCTGTGTATATATATATATATCAGATATAAATATAGTATATATTATGTATATATATGTGTGTATATACATACATTATATATATAATGTGAAATACCTAAGTTAATGTTGCATCATTTGAGAAACCATGTTTTTCCAGATTAACTGATACAACTCCAAAACTTTGTGTAGTAGTCAATATTTTGGGTAGTAGTCAAGTATTTTTGCTGTTACAGTGGAGGTATGGTATACTTTTTACCTCAGTCCATTGTTTTGGGTTAATGTTGATATTCTATTTCCCTTGGTCAGGGAGAGAAAAGGAGTACTACATATTGAAGAATACATGTAAATTTTGATGTGGTTGAACATTCTCCAGTGGATGCTGTTTAAAGACATGACCAGAAAATTCAAGCCCTTATGAATACATACTGTGTCCTGCTAGGTGGATACCATGGAATGCTTTCCCCATTTTGCTCAGCCAACTCAGTGAAGCTATAAGTGTTAGCTTCAACTACTCTCTTTGTAATTATAGTCTATGATTAACTCTTGTCTGTTTCACCTTCAATATTGTGAAAATATGAGCACAAATGAAGATAGGGATTGCCCACTGCCCTAGCAAACTGAGAATTGGAACTTTTGGCTGCCAGTAGTAGGAGAACTGGCTTCTCTTCCAAGCAGCACCTTTTCTTAATGTATTGTGCAAGTTTCCTCTGTTTGAGCTGTTTCCCCATGTCTCTGCTCAGCAATTTCTCTTTGTAAGATCCTAGCATTGGGACATAATAGAACACAGGATTAGAAGGAAGAAACACAGACCCAGGGGGGGCTCTGTGCCAGCTTCTTGTGTGACTTTGGGAATACTAAGTTACTTACTTGGATGTATTGCTTGCTTTTTTACTTGGCCATTGTCTATCTTATTTTAGCACATAAGCACCATAAATGCAGGGACTTTGTGTATCCTGTCCACCAAAGATCTCCAGTTTCTTGACAGATACCCAGCATATCATAGGCATTTATCAAAATAAAGCTGGCTGGCTGGAGTCATGTTTATACTATGAAGGAAAGAAGGGAAAGGAAAGTATTTAAGGATGTGTGAGTTTCTTTTCTAGTCTAACATTAGCTGATTCTGTTCAATTCATGTTGTTCCTTTAAAGGGTGATCAAGTGAGAATATAAGCGAGTTTCCAAAAGCAGTCACTACCAAAACAGTGTGGTCCACTCTGTAAATGTCTGCAGATAGCATTCTCTGGGCTAGAATATCATTCTTTACTTACATACAAAAATGGTAGTTGATTTTCATAATAATACTGAGGCAGTGTTGCATCCAGAAGTAGCTTTTGAATCATTGGAGTTAAATTAGGTACCATATATTTGATTTTATTGTATAGTTCTGAACTGTCCTAGGTGGATTTAATATTCTTGCACATTCTTTGAAACTCATCAAATTCTCAGTCTTTAATATTAGTTATTGGGCTAAGGCTGTAGCTCAGCAGCAAAGCACCTGCCTGGTAAGCACAAGGTCCTGAGTTCAATTCCTGGTACCAAAAAAAGAAATCTTAATCTTTGTTTTAATATTAGTTATTTTGTTCCATGATAGATATTATCTGAGTATAGTCAGAATAGATTCTTAATTGCCTCCTGTGTCAAAGAACTCATTGGAAGACTGGTGAAACAATTTCAAATATAAAGTGCATAATTCATGAGATAAAAGAGACCAGTTATTCTGAAATACATTGGCCAAATCTTTTTTTAAAAGGTAAGATAGTAATTTTTGTACTGCTTTATTAGCTCATTAAATAATATTGAGCAGCAAGCCTAATAACTATGATTTATAATTGTGATGAACATAAATGTTGTTATCTCTAACATGGTAATGTGATATGGAAATGTGAGTTTTATTAGTAACAAAGCCAAAGGTACTGCTAATATTACTGTAACTTGAAGGAAATACTAAATTTCAGTTAGAGGTTAATGAAAATAAAAATGTAATTTCTAAATTCAGAGTCCCTTGTTTTCTTTTCCTCTTACCCTTGGGGAGGAAGGGACTGTGGATCTGTCAGGGCCTTCAAATCATGTGTAATGGCCCACAGTAGGTGAGTTATAGCAGTACATCTGAAACTTAGACACTACCTGCCACTGGGAACGGCAACATCCCATTTCCTTATTTTATTTCTCATACCCATCTTCTCATCCAAGTGGGATAGTGCAGGAATAGAGAAAGCCTAGGTTTGAAAATACTTCAGACATGGGTTCCACCCCTATACTAATGAGGTAACCTTCATCAAATCTGTACCACAGTTTCTTGAAAGGTACAAGTATAATGCTTGGTTGTTCTTCTCTGGGGAGATTATCTGCACTGTGAAAGTTTTAAAATTGCATATTCTATGTACATGTGTAGATTATGGTTGAGGACTCTACTAGGTGCCTGTTGGGTTAGCTATGGAAGGCTCTGTTCTTGTGCCAACATCCCTGGAACAATCTGCCTTGTTTCTGAGGATATGAGAAGCTCAGCTGAGAAGATGTGATCGGCTGTCTCTGATTGATGGAGAGGCATTGCAGATTCTTACTGTTGATAGCTTTATTCACATCTCAAGACAGCTCAGCTGGGTACAAATTAAACCATCAGATCTCTACTTACTGTGTGTCACCTGACAGGTATTCTGTTCCTTAAAATAGCATTTCCATTTAGACTGAAATAATTGTTTGGCCTGTTTTGTTATTGACTGAAACTCCATGGATATAATTTTTTTTTTCTACTTGCTTGGTGTTATAATGTGCCATACATATTGGGAGGACTAGTTTCAATTTTTGACTTTCAAATTTTCTTTTGTTTTGATATTTAGATCAATGTACAAAGAAAAGTGATGGAAAAAGTATAGTATTTCTAGTCTGAATACTTGGTGTAAACTTTGTTATTTACTTAGCTTACTTTAGGTTTAGTTAATTAATTACACCTGAAGATTTTCTTCCATCCAGAATTTAGGTAGGACTATGATGTTGATTGGGTTAGAAGATCATATAAGTATTAATATGAGTCAGGGTCTGTGTCAGGCACTTTGTAAACTATTAAATGTAAACTGTATGATCTATTACTGTGACATTTGACTGTAAATCCAGTTTAATCAGGTTGCTGTTTTGCCCTCAGTGCTGTACTTTTCACATGTCCCTGCTTTGAAGGGAGGCCTTAGGTCTCAGCAGTATCCTGAGAAGCTCAGCACTTACTGAGGTATATGTGCCTGTCCCTATGGGGTCATCTAGTCTGGGTAGCCAAGGTACAAGATGCTGTTATAGCCAGCCAACTGAGGGCCTATCTTGGGTGTATAAGTTGTGTCTCTTTGTGAGTTTCCTTCATCTTTCAGAAGATGTGAAGAAATCACTACATTGTCCCTTAACTGTAATATAATAGTAAGTCATAAATAGTTGGACCAAAGAGATAACACAGGGAGCAAACTTATTTCCATCCTTTCTACAGCTGATGCTTTTGTACGCCTGGCTGGTGATGAATAAAATATAACTGCCCAGCCTCATTTGGGAGTGAAGTAGACCTTACACTGGAGATATATGGTCTTTCTGTATAAATGTACACCATTTAAAATAAGAGGATCAGGAATGATGGATATACAATTCATTGGGTTCAGATTTTTCTAAAATTTTACTTTGTATTTTTAAAGTGGTAGTTATTGAACCCAAGGCCTTGCACATACCAGTCAGGTGTTCTACTGAGCTATTCCCTAGACCTGAGACTGTCTGCAATTTGAGAGTAGAATGCAAGCTATTTACCAGTGTTATAGGGAGAAAAATTTGATAATGAATGTGTTAGTATTCTTGGCACATACCAATCTAAGGTAGATGAACATTATTCTTTGGGAGGGGTTCTATTTATTTATTATTTTACCAACATTTATTGAAAGCTTTGGATGTGCCCTTTGATTTTGTGGGACTTAGAGTCGGACTGTCATCTAGGCTAATGTAGGACAGCAGTGCTAGGTGGGAGAGTGAACACCAGTCTGGTTGGGAACAGTCTGGACCTGTTGTTCGCCCACTGTCTTTCAGTCCATCAGCTGTTTTGAGCTGATTGGCGTTTCTTTGCTCATTGCTTGCATGCTCAGTGTTATCTGAGACATCCATCCTTCCTGCAAGGGCCTGGTAACACCTTCAGACAGATTTTTAGCACTTAGAAATTGAGCTTGACTTGGCTTTTCCAAACTCACTTGCTCCCAGTGATTTGTGTCCCAGTGGCTCCGTCAGGCTGGCTGGCAGGCACACTGTGCCATGTCCTTGTTTGTGGACTTCCGTGTGTCCTTCTGCAGAATCTGCTTGGCCCACTTCCTGTATCATCCTGGCATTTCAGGGCAGGCTGATACTGTTTTTCTTTTGCTTCCTATCTTTTAAGCTTCTCTTTAGATTCTTACAGTTTTGCAGTCCAGTAGTACAAGAAAAGAGTTTCAGGAGCTGAAGAGTTTGTTAATATTCCTGTGGAACATTCCAGTTCAGTAAGGAAAACTACCTTCCATTGATGTTAGTTAGGAGAATAGATTACTCAGAACATAATTGTTTTTTATGAGATTCATTTTAATTCTGGACTCAAACTTGAGTTTTTCTCTACCGGTCTACATTTTTAAGCAAGTTAGCTTGATTTCCCTTAGCTTCATTCTTCATATTTCTAAAATGGAGATTCATGTACTCCAATTTCCTATGCTTCAGGATTGCTGGGAGGATTTAATGAGGTGGTAACATTGATAGTAGTCATGGTGGTAAGATTTAGCCTTTGTTTTGTGTCAGGCTTGAACATGTCCTGACTCCTTTCAGAGTGAGAATAGTAAAGCACAGCAGCAGGTAGTCAGTAGATATTGGCTGTGTATAGAAACCTTTCACAGCTCTTAATAACCCACGTGGCCTAATTCTCAAAAGTTGATTGTTTGCATATTTACTTCACAGCATCCCTAACAACTGTTAAACTTACACATAACAAAAACATTGGTATACAGACCAGTATGAAAGTTCTCATCCTGTGATTTAACTAGCTGTACTTCTTAATCAGGCTGTTGTGGCTTGGTTTCTTTAAAGTAAAATAGGACATTAATGTCTAACTCTCAGGTGGTTAGGGAAGTTAAGTGAGGTAGCTGGCAGAAACATAGGACTCTGTGAGGTCCTCTCTTATCTCCCACCCCAGATTACTAACAGTTAGCTCCCTCTATATGAGCCCTTGTGTCGACCATTTTGTCTGGCTTTAATTGTTCTTTTGGTTATACTTGTAAAACCATCCTGTAAGTAGTACAAAGATTATCCTTTTTTTTAAAAAGCATTTTGTGCTGTCTTCGCTGGCTGCTTAACCTTATGTCTAGACCACAGGAAAGCAGCAATCTTAGGCATATGGATGTTTTCAGTAAACACTTATTGAGCTGGAAAAAAAAAAAAAAAACAACATAATACCAAACTAGCTGGTATTTAGCATCAGGCTGACTTTCTTTGTTAGCCTGAAGAAGATGGCTGGATTTTTGTTGATGGAAGATAGATGCACGACTTTTTAAAGAAGAACCCCCTCACCCCAGGGCTTGTTGTAGAATTTAAATTAGGCAAAACTTGAATTCAAGCTTCCTGCTCTGAGACCCTGATAGATGGTGTATTAGTTTACTATGGCTGCTAGAACAAAGTCCCACAAACATGGTGGCTCACACAACATGAATTTATTATCTCGCAATTCTGGAGGCTAAAAGTGAGATCAAGGTGTTGGCAGATTTGGTTTCTTCTAAGGCATCTCTTTGCCTTGTAGATGATGGTCTTTTTGGTGTCTTCACATGGTCTTCCCTCTCTCTGTGTCCCAGTTCCCCCTTCTGTAAGGACAGTGGTCATATATTGAATCAGGGTCCACCCATATGACTTTGCTTTAACTTAGGTACTCTTTTATAAGCCCCTGTCTCCAAATGCAGGCACATTTTGAGGTATTGAGCATTAGGACTTCAACGTAAGAATTTGAAATGTGGAAAGCAAAGTTCAGCTCACAAAAGGATGCAATGTGAGAATCTAGCACAGTGTTCTTTTTCACATGAATGATACTTAGAGCTGGGAAAAATCTAAATGAAGAATACTTGTTCTGATTTCAGAAATCATAGTATTTTGTTCTGATTTCTGTAACAGCACTTACTAAGACCTAGTATAATGTTTTACTTTGTATTATCCTTAGGCTGTGTAGATGAACCTTACTGTTTAACACATATTTTTCTCACCTTTGAATATTCAGTACTTAGTATGTGTTGTGAAATGATTGTTGAATTGATACAGGTGATTTGTCTGTCTTTGAACACAGTCACAATTTTATTTACCCCCAAAGGAGATAAATCTGTCTATCCCATAGTCACCTATAAAGATTGAAGGCATATTTTAATACCTCAACACTTTTGGGCTGAACTCCTTCAGATGTCCAAATTCTTCTGCTAAAATTATATATTTGTGCAGCATCTTTATTAAACAAAGATATTATTGCCACTATTTGCTGAGTTGTTTGTTCTTTTGCCAATTATTATTGATCTCCAGTCTTGATTATTCTTTGGGGGAACATAGGCATAATTTCTTTAGATATTTCACAACTGAATTTGGTAACTAAAATATTTCAATTAATGTTATGAAAGACAAGTTAGCCCAATATTAATAAATACATATTTTGAGATTTGTGTACTCATGTTAGAATTAACATTTCAGTTTTCGAAATGAAAGATAGGCCTAGGTTTGGGAAGAGCTGTTTTCTGAAAGTGTCCCATTATGCACAAACATGTAAATATGTTTCACAAATACTACCAAGTAAATTAAGATAATTAGAAATGGGGCTGTCAAACAATTTTTATGTGTGTTGGCAATTTTGGTTTCAAAATGTTACTTATGATGTATAATCAGTTTGGTGAATACTTAAACATTATTTCAGTAAAAGACGGATTGTCATTAATCCCCTTCAAAATACTTGCCTCCTACACTTCAAGCACACTTGTCCATTGTTCTTAACACTTTTTGAAAGTTCTAAAGGTTCTATGACTGTCTTTAGTGGTGCTGCCCTGCCTGCCTTGATGTCCTTAATCAATTTGAAACAATTACGTTTCATAATCATTTTGACTTTAAGGAAGAGCCACAAGTCACATGGTGCCAGATCTGATGAATAAGGTGGATGAGGACACACTATAATATTTTTATGAGTCTGCCTTTTGTTATGTGGCACTTGGCAGCAGCATTTACTGTATTTTTGATCCTACCTCATAAAGATACTCATAAATGAGGACTTCCAGAACTGCTTTGAAAAGTGTCAAGAATGATGGGGTAATGTGTCTTGTCATAATTTTTAAAAAATTACATATTAACCATGTATTTTGATTACACCTCAATTTTCTAACTAGAAATCTGTTTTGGTTGATCGTGAGAAGGGTGGAGGAAGGGAAGGAGAAAGAGGGAGAGAAAGGGAGAAAGAGAGAGAGCGGCAATTTATACTGCAGACTGACATTTACTAAATTTTCTGAGTAGTACAGATGTTCTTAGAGAACTAAAAAGGCAGTCTTTTAAGCTCCTTCATTTTTGTAGCCCTGCTCCTCATTGGATGTGTTTTCTTTTTAAATGCTTTTTGATGAATCTTTTTAAAGTCAAATTATATGAGAAAATAGTGACAATTTTTACTGTAATGACTGCTGTTGAAAGTGCAAGGTGATCTTCATAACTTAATGGGAGCCTTGTTCTTATTTTATTGAAGTACATGTGGTGGGTTGATTATTGTAAGTTTTACACTCACTGAAATAAGAAAGGTTGTATACCTCTTAAAAATAAATGTTTTCATGGATCTTTGAAGGTTCTGTGAAAGTCTCTTGAAAGAGAAACATCTGGACTATGTATTATGCATTTTTTTAGTAGCTATTTGTAGGTGGAGAAGGAAAGAAGATGCTACAATAGTGCATGTGCCTGGTGAAAACAATACATTGATCATATTTATACTAAAATTACATAGTATGCTACCAAACAGCATATTCATGTTCTGCATTTTAGACAAAAAAAGAAGGTACTTTGCAGATAATTGTCAGTATATCATGATTTTAAACCCTGTTTCACATATATTTGTAAGTTAGCAGTGGTATACTAGTAAATTGGTTAATGTGATTAGCTTAACCAAGTCTCAGAGGAGTAACTTTTATTGAAGAATACTGAAAGATTATATCCTGAGCTTCCATGGAGACTATGATTCTGAATCTTAATTTTAAGGTGTTAATATTGTTTTATTAAATGAAATATTAACATAGTAGAGACTTCTATGTTAGTAGGTTTCTTGAAAAAAGAAAGACTGGGGCTGGGAATTTAGCTCAGCGGCACAGTGCCTGCCTGGCAAGCGCAAGGTCGTGAGTTCGATTCCTGGTACCAGAAAAAAAAAAACAAAAAAACAAAACAAAAAAAAGAAAGATTTTTGTTTTCTTAACCTAAAGATTAATGGCTGTTAAAACTCAAGCTAAATTTATCTTGCACACTAAAGTATAGACTAAACATTTGTAGACTTGCCAATTTGGCTTAAGTAGTATTTTTAAAACTGAAGCTAAGCAGGGTTTTTGTTTTTTTTTGTTGTTGTTGTTTATACATGATTAAATCATTTTTTTTTTTTTTTGGCCTATAATCAGCCTCCTGGTGTGTAATGAGAAATCCATTTCAAATATACAGGACTGGATTTTTATTTCTTAAAAGTAAAACTTCCTGTCAGAGTATATGCCTGATTGTTTTAAATACTGGATTAGACCTATTATTATTGTGTCTTTTTATGAGCCTGGTGCTGGCTTTAAATTTACTTTTTTGTTTTGTTTTGTTTCTTTGGTGCTAAGGGTGGAAACTAGAGCCTTGTGCATGCTAGCCAAGTGCTCTACCACTGAGCTCAGGTACCCTGACTCAGATCCCATTCTACTAGTTTTCTCAGTCCTATAGTTTTTTGAGGTCCTTGAAGCCTTTGCCAATTCTGCTTTAGATTTCAAAGCAGAGAGCGTGATGTTGGTGATGGGAGGCCATAAATATTGGCGTTGCAGTGCCTCAGTTGCTTGCTTTGGGTGAATCTGAAAACATTTAGAGAAACTATGGATAGAATGTTGATTGGCTTACTCTCATATAATAGGTTGCCCTTCCTAGGTCTTCCATCTCAACACTTGTGATGTTACACAGCTTGGGAACAGCGTCCATCTTGATTTAGGAGTGCTCAAGTGTCAGCCTTCATTTCATCCATTCTCATCCTTGGTTCCAGATTTTAAATGCGAGCTTCTGACGAAAATGCTTACTTTGTTTCCGAAAGCCTTTATGATGTTTGAATTGTGTGTGTTAAAAAAGGAATGGGGCAGAATGTTGTCAGATAAATCTAAAAGCCCAGCCAGGGAAATATGCTTACAAGGCCCAGAAAGCCTCTTTCTGGAAAACTATTGAGCTAATGATTATTTTCAGTCACTCACTCCTAACATCAATTTAAGCACACATTAAATGCTCTTGTAGGGGATATAGCTCAGTGGTACAAGTGCCTGCCTGGCAAGCACAAGGCCCTGAGTTTGATTCCCAGTACCAAAAAAAAAAAAAAAATGCCCTTGTGTCTAATCAAGTATTTAAAACAATCAGGCATATACTCAGATAGGAAGTTTTATATTTTAAAAATAAAAACCCAAGCCAGTGAAAGTGTTATGACAAAAATAAGATTTATTATCGGACAGTTGCATGTCCAAAATAGTTTTGTGGAATCAAAATCAGATGGTGGTTACATATTTCATTTTTGTGAATTTTAATAGTTAAATGTCATCACTTCTAGAACCCTTTTCAGAATTCACCTGAACTGGTTGAATTACAGAAAAAAAATGTAACATTATTTTTTCAACGGAGAAAAGAAAATTAAAACTAAGGGAAAGTTATTAATGCTGTATATATTTATAGTTTGTTTGCCGATAGTGCTTGCTACATTCTCTCCTTTTGCTTTTGTCTTCAGGTGATTGAAGACAGTACTGGAGTCCGCCGGGTG
Source organism: Chinchilla lanigera (assembly GCF_000276665.1). Lineage (NCBI taxonomy): Eukaryota > Metazoa > Chordata > Mammalia > Rodentia > Chinchillidae > Chinchilla > Chinchilla lanigera. Next base: position 2,289,837 of record NW_004955420.1, read on the forward strand.
GTAGTCACACCGCAGTCTCCAGAATGTTATCCTCCAAGCTACCCCTCAGCCATGTCTCCCACCCATCACCTTCCCCCCTACCTGGCCCATCACCCCCATTTCATCCATAACTCCCATACGGCTTACTATCCTCCAGTTACTGGGCCTGGAGATATGCCACCTCAGTTTTTTCCTCAGCACCACCTTCCTCCTACAATATACAGTGAGCAAGGTAAGTAAATCATTGGTAGTGAAACTGATTGTAATACTTAGATAGCTCATGCACTCCCTTTTTGTTTCTTTTATAATAATATGTAGTAGACAGGTTCTCTGGTATAAAACTCCTGGGAAGTTCCTAGCTTGCTTTGTCTTGAATTGTGTCTTGAAGGATTACTTTGTGGGTTGCAGCCTTCTGTCTCAGTTTCCCCAAATTCCACCCTCCTCCTCCGGCTCCTCAGAGACCGAGGAGTGGAATAACCACTTTATGTTTGAGAAGAGAGGCTGTGATCTAGTCCACATTCCTATGTCCTCTTCACATGTGTTTATGTAGGAGCGGCCTGAAGCAGGACTGTGGGACATTATTTCTTTGGCATTGGTATGGCCCAGCAGTAAAAGGGAAATTGAAGTCTTCTGTGTCCTATTTCCAATGTTAGAAGATTATAAAATTTCAATATCCTTTGGGTTTCCTGGAAGATCTATCTTGGCAGAACCCAGAAATCCTCTCACTGTTGCGATGACCCTCCTGAACCTGTTTTTAGTTTGAGACTAGACATTAATTAGTGCAGCCGCAGTTTCACTGGTTGTACCTTGCAATGGAAAGAGCCTGAGGGCTGCCGAAAATATGTCTTTTTAAAGTTTTACTCTTGGTCCTGGTTTAAACGAAAGCCTTTCTCTGTCAAAATGGATGCTGAGAAACCAGATAATCAAAGGAAAAACTAGACTTTAGACTCTTGGACTTTGCACAGTGATAGTTTTCCGAGTCTGACTATGAATTGGAGCATTTTACTACTTTAAACATTCATTACGTTGGTTCAGATAATTGTATGTGAAATCCCTGTTACACTATAGAGTTTTTTTTTTTTTTTTTTTAAACAAGGTATCACCTTGCTTTCTCGTGCCTATATCAAGTCCCTTGTCAGTATTTTCCTTGCATATTCATTTCACATTGCAGTTTTTTCTTATTAACAAAAGAAAAATTTGAGATGAGTATTTTAAGTGAAATATCTTAGTGTAACTTAGGGATAGAGTTTGGGCTTTTTTAGTAGCCATAAAGGAATATAGCATAATTCAAAATAATCACCTATTTTTATAGCAGGTTGTGAGTAAATGATACCAAACATCAAATCAGTAAAAACCATAGCATTCTTAGTAATTTGATGTTTTTGGCTGGTCATACATATAATAAATAAATAAACCAAGTAGTAAGCTTACCGTCTGAAAATAACATTTAGATAAAAACTGAAAAAAAATTTAGTTAACTTTTAAAAAAGCACTCAGTGCTTTGATACACTATGCACTAAATATTTAAGCAGTTGTCCGACTCTGGCTGTATCTGAACTGTAATGATGCAGGAAGAGCCACAGTGCCTGACTTGTCCCCCGATAAGTCACATGTGCACTGCCTTATTTTAACACTTTGTTTGTGGGATGCCACTCAGTGACTGTTTTGTAAATGGTCTCCTTTGCAGTTTTAGGGGAGGTAACATTAGATTTAAATCACCATTACAATTCAATAAAAAAATTTAGCCTTTATTTCATGGCATATTTTGATTAATTTCATTAAAATAACGTAGAACTATAATGTACAAATAAAGTGGCTTCCTTTCAAATTAAAATCAGAAATTCTCTTTCACTCTCAGAAGTATTTAGAATTAGGTAGTAGTTTATATGGTTGGTTAGTCCATACATAAGAGACCTTTTTATCCTTATAAAGATATAGGACCCAATTTCTTTGTTATGCAATGTCATTTTTATTGATGCCTTAAATGATTTCAAACTGACTTACAAATTTAGGTTTAATCTGCATCTTTACCATCCTAGACCATAAGATTTAATTGTACACATTTGAGACCACAAAAGAGACTTTTTGAGACCACAGCTTCTTACCTTTGGCACTAGATTACAGAGGTTGCCTATGTTTCCCCTACATTTTCTCCTAAATAATTCCCTTGCTTTTGCATGTTTGATTTTTATTTTTATAATTTTTTTTTTTGTACCAGGAATCGAACTTAGGACCTTGTGCTTGCCAGGCCTGTTGGATTATTTTTGTTGGCAACTTCTCACTTCATTGTTTTAGTAATCTTCAAATATTAGCTCTTTTGAATGCCACAAATACCTCTTTATATTATGGTTGCTATGTGCTTTCCAATAGAAATGCTATTCTGTCTACAAGGATAAGTAGACTTTTAAGTATCTTGATTATAAGTACATATTCACAGTGGTATTTTGTTTTATTTCTTCCTAGTATTCCAACGACTAAAAACATTTTCACTGACAAAAATCCCACTCAGTGAACTGTTTAAGGACAATCTTATTTTCATTTTTCTCTATATTTTGTGAAAGATCTCTAAACATTGTATTTTTAAAAATAATTGATTATTTCTTGGTTGGTTAGAAACAATATTTTACATATAGCATTTTTCAAAAATATTTTTTATAATTTTATTAGTGTTTTATAATTCATTCTTCAGTCTCAGGTCATTTGACCCTTGAATAATTTTTTATTGAAAACATGGACTGAGCTTGTTGTTTGCCACATTCATCTGTTTCAGAAATAATACCACTGTATGGAATGTCTAGCTACATTACCCGGGAAGACCAGTACAGCAAGCCTCCGCACAAAAAACTCAAAGATCGCCAGATTGACCGCCAGAACCGCCTGAACAGCCCTCCTTCCTCCATCTACAAAAGCAACTGCACCACGGTGTACAACGGATACGGGAAGGGGCATGGTGGAGGAGGCGGTGGAGGTGGGGGCGGAGGCAGTGGTGGTGGGCCTGGAATCAAGAAAACAGAGCGGCGAGCAAGAAGCAGCCCAAAGTCGAATGATTCAGATTTGCAAGGTAAAGCTCGTGACTTTTGCCATAGTGAGATATGGAGGCAGGGACAGTCTAGAGGAACCATCTGTTACATAAGAACATTCATTCATAGGGTGCATTTTTCCTCTAGGAATGATTGGGTGTACCTCTCTGATCTGTTTCTTAGTAAGGAACAACTATTATATCATTTATTTTTTACTAATACTTCATGGTAGAAATACTACTTTCTTGTCACGGATGCCATGTAACTTTCTACGTAGTGAGTGACAAGTGTCTAAAGTGTTTTCTCATTCTCCTTTTTCTGTTTCACTTTAAGTAGGCAGATACAGAAGAAATCCAAAGTAGAGCAATTTTTCTAATAGTGTGGGGGTGGTTTAAGTCTCAAAATAATTATACTAATAAACCAGATGAAATTATGTCTGTGCTGTAGTAAAATCTATCATTGCATAACAGGAATCTATTTTTATTTAATTTCAAACATCAAAAAGTATTCAAAGGTCAAATAACCTGACCTTGAAGAAAGAAGTCTAAAATACTAATAAACACATCAGTTGTGGTTTAACGCTACCTTTGGCATTCTGATTGAAGTATTCATAGGCTGAGAATGAGATGGAAGAAGGAAGCTCACTGTGTATAGAGTGAGATATCAGTTGAAAAGGGCATGTTCTTTTATGTATTAATTTAGCTGAGGATATAGATCAGTGGGTTTGAGGAGGAAGATACTTGTGTGTTTGGTACTGAGTATCAAACTTAAGGCCTGTGGCATGCTAAGCAAGTATTCTACTATTGAGCTACATCCTTGGCTCTTGGGTGACATTTAGAGGCAACTTATTTTAATGCCACAAGAGGAAAAAATCAGACTTTTTATATAGGCATATAGAAAACTGATTGAAGCGAAGCAAAAACAAGACAACATTTTTATAAAGTGCATGAGTTTACACATACAAATTACTGGAGAAAAAGGTGGAACAACTGTCAAAGACATGATTATGACACTCATTAAAGTCAGTGATTCCTCATTGTGCTTCATCTAGGTAGTAACAGAATGTACCTGTAAAAATGTGTTTGTGAATGAAAAAGAGATGGAAGTTTTGGATGTGTGTTTATCAAGGGAAGATAAGCCTCTGACGGTGCAGGAGATTTGGCAAAACCACACACTGTCAATAAGTCTGTGTTATTTATAATGAGTGAATTTAGGATGCGAAAGAGGAAGGGTAAGACACACTGAAATGTGATTGTATTATAAACTTTTTCAGTTTTGTTCTTTTTTTTTTTTTTTTTTTTTTTTTTTTTTTTTTTGGTCTTTTTGAGACAGGGTCTCACTATGCAGTTCAGGCTAGCCTTGAGCTCACTTTGTAGCCCAGGCTGGTCTTGAACTCGCAACAATCCTCCTGCCTCAACCTACCAAGTACTGGGATTATAGGCGTGCGCCACCACGCCTGGCTCAGTTTTGTTCTTTATTGTTTTCTGTATCTTTCATTCTTTTGGCAGTTATTCTTAAAATTATTAAATAAAATATAAACAAGTATGTAAAAGAGCTCAGGGTTCAGCCTCTTAAAGGATGGTGTTCTGTCATATATATAAGGTGCCTAGTGTTCAATCAATTTTAGTGAAATGATGCTACAATTTCTAAGTTTGGAATCATTTTAAGAAAATATATTTTGATTAACACATATTTGTACATAGTTGTGAGGTAAAGTATGTTATTTTGAGTCATGTATATAGTGGGTGGTTTATTAGCAGTATTCTGGTTTAGCCATGAGTGTATAAGAAAATTCACACCAAAAAGTTAAGATATAAACCTGCCTATGGTGACCACATCGGCTGCGTTTGTTAATGCATGTTAATCTCAGCAGTCTGGTTGCTGATGCAACTTGGTGTGGAGATCCTGTTTTCATTTCCCAGCACTGCCACAGGAAGCCGAACAGAAGTATAAGTTGTCCGAGAGCTTATGAAGTTCGAAGTATTTTGACCTCTTGTTCTTTCCTAATTTTTGCCCCACTTACACCAAAGATGTACAGTAGATGACATAGGTATAAACAAAAGAAGTAGGTAAAATAAATCTAAATGAGACCCAAGGGGCAAAAAGAGAATGAGGGTAACAGAAAAGATGAAGCAGCATTGAAGTTAGCACAAAAATTAATGAAGTTATGGCTTAAATTTGGCAAAAACAAGTACTTTTCTTACATGTGCAGCTCTTTCATAACTCATATACACAAACATGTTATCTGCTCTATATTTTTATATTCTCCCAGTTGTAGGTGAATGCTGGGGTTTGCATTAAAATCTATACTGAAATACTTGCTTAACATACATAGATATATTTATAAGCATTTTAGTGGAAGAGAACATGTAATTACTGTGAACACTTTAAGTTCTTTGGTGGTGTGTAGAAAGCATGTTATTTTGTTGAATAATAATGATATCACAACCTGAGAGTTGTGGTGCATGCCTGCAGTGACAGCTCTCAGGAGGCTGGGGCAGGAGGATCACTGTGAATTTGAGGCCAGTCTGGGCTACAAAGTGAGTTCAAGGCTAACCTGAACTGCATACTGAAACCCTGACTCAGAAAGGCCCCCCAAAAACAGAGAGAGAGAGAGATCACTTTTGCTGTGGGCTTCTGGGAACAGATGTGAGGAGAAACACGCTTAGTCCAAACATGGTCTCTTGCTCCTTTTTTCATCGCATTGTCTGCCTTCTCAAAATCACTGAAAATTCTGTTGTGAACATGTTTAACCGTGAAAACAAAGAATCAGATGGGATATGTTATGCATTCCACTCATGTCAATAAAGGCTAAGCGTGTTTATATGTTGGATTAAAAAAAAATCTGTTTACCCAAATAGTTGAAAACTACTATCCCCACAACCCATCACTCAGTTTTGCTATGAACCTAAAACTGCTCAAAAAATCATCTCATTTGTTCTCAGTTTGTCGAGGTTTGCATACAAGGATGCTTTAGAGCTGCTTGTTGTGGGCCATATTTTTGGTTTTGAGCCTCCTAGTTGTCAAAGCAAGGAAGGAAACATTCATTAGGGTGAGCAGGCAAACAGGAAAGCATCTCGTGTTCTTGGGGGTCTGTTGTGTTGCTTGTGAATGCTACATGTCTGCTTCAGAATGTGGTTGTTAGTTCAGAGGGTCCCCAGAGGGTTCTTTCTGCTTTCTTTTGTTGTTTTTGTTTTTGTTTTTGTTTTTGTTTTTTGGTACTGGGAATTGAACTCACGACCTCATGCTTGCCAGGCAGGCACTTGCATCACTGAGTTATATCCCTGACCCCTGCTTTCTTTTGTGAATGAAAACATTCTCCCATTAGATCTTTTGGCTTGAGTTTATTGCATCTTTGGTAACCAGAAAGTAAGCTTCTTAAATAATTCTTAGGTTCACAATACCACGTGATTAATATTAAATCATAGTTAACAGTAATGTGATTTACCTATTCACATATATGCACTTTGCATAAGAATAACACATGTGCTTAACCATGATGTGGCTTGTGGCGTTTCTACTCTGCATTTCCAAAAAAATTAGTTGTTTTCCTTCATAATTTCCTCACTTTTGAAGAAATCTACTTGTTATGTACCTTTTTGCTGTTTATCATGTACATACAAATGCTTTTTAAAAAAGGGAACGAAATTTGTACCTGGTCTTGTGATAAAACTAAGGACATATAAAAGAAGTAAAAATTTTATGTTAATATAAACAGACATATTAAAAGAATGGAGAAAATAAAGTACTCTTGGATCCTTGTGCCCTCAATGAACTGCTTCTGAAATGCTGATGGAACTTGAAACCATAGAGATCTCTGGACCTCATTTCAGGCCTCTGACATCAGAATCTTCTCACTAGTTTTGGCTTTTTTTTTGTTTTGTTTTTTTTTAACCTACACCTACATTGCAGGAAATGGTTGGCCAGGATAGAAAATATGCTTATGTTAAGGGTCACCTCAGAAGATATGGTTAACAAGTTTTACACCACATGGGATAGGAGCTTTGTATGTATTACTCACCACTCTCATTCTCCTTCTTGTGCTATGCCTGGTACATAATAGGTATTTGGTATGTATTTGTGAAATGAGTTCTGTATTCCTAATTGCTTTGTTTTCTAGAATACGGTTTCTGTTTGGACACATGCTGCTGTAATGCCATTTCCTCTTCCTGGAACAAATTGCTCAAGGATTGCTGTGTAGTTCACCCCTCCTGTCTCTTACTGTTAACTTCAGGAAAACAGCTCACATAACAAAGTTGATGGCATACTCAAGAGAAATACAGGATTCCTGTTTCCTTGGAGCCAATGACACAATGTGGAGAGAGAAAGTATGGAGCTTTGGTATCAGACACACTTGGTTTAGAATCAGACTTTGTCACTTGCTAATTATTTACATTTGGCATTCTTTAAATCTTTATAGTCCCATCTATACAATGGTGATTTTAATTCCCACTAGTAAATATTACAAATAACCTAGCTCAGTTCTTGACATCTAAGGTATAGTATCTTAATCTTGCTGTCTCCTTCATTTTCAGAATTCCTAGTTTGTAGAATTACCACTTATCCAAGAGATCCTCTTCTCTAAACAGCTGTCTCTGTTCCTTTCTCTTTCCTTCATGATCTGACATCCTCCCGCTCAAGTTCCTTCTCTTGTAAGCTTCCTTTATCTCACCCTGTCTAACACTGTTAAACGTTACTCTGAGCTCTTGAGCCACTGCCTCTGAGGTTGCTTCCAGGCTTTCCTGAGAGAGGCTGCAATTGGGGTACATATGCATACCATACCCTTGGGGGTTGCTCTGATTCATACTTCACAAGTGTGGCTAGATTCACACTTCTCCTGGCCTTATTGTGGGACACTTAAACTCTAAATGAGAAGATGGGCACAGCCTTCTAAGATTTCATTTGTCCTGGATTCTGACCCTAGTGCCTTTACATAGGTTCCTCGTAAGCTACAGTTATGACTCCCTTTGCTCAGCCTGATCTTTAAGGTGAGCCTTCATGATTTCAGATGCCTAAGCACCCATTTTCTTCACCATCCCATCCTGTGTTATGGCTACAGCTCAATCAGATTTCAATGAGATGCTCCCTTCCTTGAAACCTCCGAGGCATTTCCTGTTATCTGCAGAGCAAAGTCCAAACTGTTTAATGTGGCTCCCACCCACCTCCCCTGGCACTTCAGATTTCCCCCCTAGACCTTGTGGTTTGCCCCATTCCATGAATGTGCCTCATAGTCTATGACCTGTTCTTCTAGTTCCTCCACCAAGCAGATTCCAACTTTGTCCTTCAAGAAGCAACTCAGACAGCCCCTCCTCAGTGAAGCCTGTTTCCTCATGCTCCAAAATGAAGGATAACTTAGGGAAAAATAGCTCAAGAATTTTTGCCTTTCCTAGCATGTGATTTTAGATTGGTGATTGAGCATCAAGTTGGCAGATGTTCAAGGACAAGAATGGAAAAATTTTCCTTGTCTGTGGATAGTTGTGCAAGAGCTGGGCCTTGAACCTGTCTTATGGCCAAAGGCCCTTTAAAATAGTCATTTGACTTTCATCACAGAGGTTGAAGAAGTTTCTGTTGCTCCTCATTCAGTGGCAGGAAAGTTTCATTCTTTCTGTTTTATTCTTGGTGGAATCCAAGGTAGATGATATACTAGGAAGTTACTCAGTGGGAAATGCTAAACAAAGGGTCCAGATTTCTATGAAGACCTTTGGTTTTTAGCCAGCATTGTCATCTATCTATCCTCAGAAAGTAAGATTATTTGCTAATACAGTTTTACAAAGGATTATGTGAATTTAGAGTGAAAATTGAAACTTCTAGAGAGATGGTGATATATCCTATTATGCATGTGTTTGGGGGTGTGTGTGTGTGTGCGCGCGCGCGTGTGTGGGTTGGGGGAATACTTGGAGAGAGCGAGGGCGGTAGGAAGGAGTCAAGGGTGCTAAGGCTCCAAACACTTTATCGTGTGTATAAAATAAGTAGTATGTGCAGTTGATACTTTGCCTCATTCTTAATTCTTACCCCTTTTCACACGTTACAGGAAGAGTTTTACAACATACTAGAATTATAAGATTTAACAGTTTGCATTTGGTTCTGTGTGACATAGAACAAGGTATTTCTCTAGGCCTTTGTTTCCCTTCCTGGGAAACGAACAGCTGAGTTAGGGTGACTGATTGGCAAAATCTTATCAGTGAGCAGATTTTCTTTTTTCAAACAGTCTTATATAGATCTGCAGTGAAATACAGTATCCCTCTACCCCTACCGCCATCTCTCTCTCTCTCTCTCTCTGTCTGACACACACACACACACACACACACACTCTCTCTCTCTCTCTCTCTCTCTCTCTCTCTCACATACCCTGAAAACAGAATTGGAACTCCTGCGGGTTGGATGAGGAACATGGTTACTTATCACCACCCCACAAGGCTTTCTGAGGAACCCATCCCTTGCCCCAAGACCTGACTACTCATAGCCTTAGACCAGCTACAGTGGCACCAGTCCAGGGGCTGGTAAGGCAACTCCCTTGTGGCCTTCCCTAGAGCAACAGTCTGGGGAAGTGGAGCCTAGCAATCCATGTTTCCTCAGGTACTCTGGATGATGATTAGCTCAGTAGCTTTGGAAAAAAATGTGGCATTTTGAATGTAGACCAGTTTTTAATTGCTCTTTTAAATGGCAGGGGCAGACTAGGGTGTGGGGGTGGTGGAGGCACTTAGTTGAAAAACTAAATTTAAAAGTTGAAGCATACTTGTTTTACTGTCTGTATAGTGATGAGCACATGCTAGTGGTGGAGTGTTCCTTTCGTGTTGCTGACATAGAGGTAGCAGTGGCTCTGATGACCTCTAGAACTTAGTCATGTGGGGAAAAATGAGGACAAAATGGCAAGAATTCCAAATATAGAAAAAATGAACATACAGCATATTTTGGCATTTGAACTTTGGAACTGCTAACAGTCCAAGGATTTGGTTTTATCATAGACCAGATTCCACCACATAAGAGTCATAACCTTGAGGAGGACATTATTCTTGTGCTTTTCTCCTTCCAAGATGACAGATTTCCTTCTGACCCCAGCAATGGTCCTCATTGCCAGGTCTTTATATTCTAGTTACTTTTCAGGTGCTGCTCCCTGACATTTTTCTTTTCCTTTTCTTTTCTTTTCTTTTCTTTTTTTTTTTTTTTCCAGTACTGGGAATCGAACTCATGACCTTGCACTTGCCAGGCAGGTGCTATGCCTCTGAGCTAAATCCCTAACCCCATTTTTCTTTTCTTGTACTTTGAAATCATCAGTTTAAAAACTAGAATTGGGTGTAAATATCTTTCCAAAGTCATCATGAAAGTTTATTCAGAATAAAATTAATTTTTAATTGTAAAGAATTGTTGAAAGTTCTGGTTTTATGAACATGTGTGAGCCCCTGGAGCCTGTCCTTTTGCTAGATGGGACGGCCTTTGGGAGGGTATGGCTGTAGCCACCTGTGCCTGGTGGCTTGCTCTGTTTGGAATGATGTGCCTGATGTTAATAAGGTGAGGAATGTCGGGAGTCAGGGCAGGGTTTTTTTCGTAATCTCTTTTGGTCTCAGCTCCATGTAAGAGATGATGCCGGTGCTTTTCTGTTTAAAGTAGGATATTTAGTTGAGCTTTTATACTTCACCAGTGGCTCATTTCTTCTTTCACATATAATCTTTTCTATCTCTTCAGCACATTCTGTCCTAAGCATGCTCAGACAGTGGTAAGAGGACTGGAGACAGGTTGGAGCACTGTTGTAGGCAGGGCCCAGTTCTCCTGTTTTCCCTGTGCTCGCCCTACCACATTTGAAAACAGTTTCTAGAGGGAATTTCCGTGTTGATTCATCTCTCCATTAGTAGTATTGTGTTTTCACCCATAGTATAGCTGCCCATGAATCCTGAGAATGGCAAAAATATGTAGAAAACATGAAAAAATTAAAATGAACTCAGACCTGTGGCATTCACTCATTTTGCTGCCAAGTAAAGTCTGAAAAGTGAAAATAGTCCAAACAAGCCTAAATAGCCTTTTAAGTTTTAAAAAGAAAATGTGGATCTCTGGATCAGAATGCAAGAGATGTTCTTCTTGGCAGGGAACTAGGCCATTAGCACCATCACTGCCATCATTGGAGTCTGCCAGAGCCATCTCCTCTGTCTTGGAGCCCTTTGAGCGACTGATGAGGGCTGAGCAGCCCTTATGGCCTTGCAGTTGCAGCCTTGCAGTTGCCTATGTGTGAGATGGAAAGGGGACAGAAGGTTATTTTCATAAGCAGCATGCTCCTCATTAACACATGCTTTCTGATGTAGGCATCCTCCTTCAAGGCCCAAGTCTAGAGAAATCAAACTATAAGTAACTATTTTCCTAAAAGAATATAGTATGTCATTTCAGTCAGAGTCAAATTTAGCTGTTCAGCAAAGAGGAAACTGTAGTGGCCCACTTGTTGCTAATAAGTAGAGTACGGTATATAGTGAAGATTCGCCACCGCCCCCTCCCCACGTTTTAGTGGTGTAACTACAGGAATCTTTCAGTAGACAGGATGAGATATTTTTGTCATGTCCGTTTAAGAAGTCTTAACCCATTAAATTTTACTTGAAGCTTCACATATTTCACTGAAATATAAAAAAGACAAACAACATGCCAAAAAAAATTCTTTGAGTTTTCTTTCAAAGTGAATGTTCACCAGAAGTTTGAGGGCAGAATTTTGATTAGTTACTACCATATGTAGTACTTAGCTCAGTAAACCCATATTATTTTCTCTGCTTTTTTGCTTTCTTGGGAACTGATCAGAGCAGCATTTAGATGACATCAGAACCCATGTTGGCAAAATACATGTCATTCCAAAGAACCCTTTAAACAGCAGGTATAAGTGATGATATGGTTTGTTTCTGGTATATATATAACCCTCAATTTTATTGAATTGAAACTTTTGTATGTTATTCTCTCATTTAGCCAAATTAAATTCTGAGTTTAACTGGGTTAGAGGTCATCCCCACAAATGTGGTGAGCTTAGACAACGTTCTAGTTGGGACCTTACAAATCTAGCCACCTCTGCCTCTTGTGAGCTGTGTGCCATGGGGCCTGATAAGTAATTTCTCTAAGCTTCTTTTGCACTAGGTGTGTTTACAATGAGGATAATTAAGAGCACTTATTCAAAGGGCTGTCATGGGTTCTTAACACAGTTTTAGCCACTTATTTTAAAATTGTTATAAAGCACTGATGAAGAAAAACTATGGCACAGTTCTGCTTCTGAGAGCTGGTTCCTATCTGTGGTGTTAGCAAAACCCTAGCCTAGAGGTACTTTTCCCGGGGTGCTGGGGACAGGTTCTCTTCAAGATTGGCTTGGCATGACATAACAGAGAATGCCAGGATCTTGCAATATGAGAGGATTCAGGGCATCCACTAAAAAAAAAAGAGATTCTGACTATTGCCACCCTACAGCCAACCTCATGAATACAATTCAGTCCTCTCTGCCCAACTTTTCCTCTGCCTCCTCTCTGGGCTGCATTCTGTATGTGAGTCTGAGGGGTATGACAGGGCTCCTTCATCGAATTTAAACCTCCTCAACACCCTGACCACTCTCAGTTACTTTGCTAGGTATTAGAAGACTCTGTATCTGCTATATCTTGAATTCTCTCAGCATTTGTGATGGAATTCTGACAAATTCCTGCAGTTGCATCAACATTGATTGTTGTTATCGCTTCTCCTTCAGTTGAATGAAGTGCTAGTATCACTGCATAAACTGCCTAATGAAGAAACAGAATGTTGAATTTCTCGTTTTATATGATCAGTATTATAAAATGACATTTATAGTCAGTATTGCAAATATACTACACATAGGTTATGCTTTCTGCCATAATCAGTTTTGATTTGTATTTTAAATTTACTCAATCAAACATAGGGTGCAGCCCAATATATTATTCTGTTTCAGTTTTTGGTACTTTAAGGAGACCTTGAAATTCTACTGAGAATACAAATGTGAAATGGGAAAAGCCCCTGGAAATAATAGCAATTCCAGCTTAGTACAAGTTACAAAGTAATGAGCGTAAATGCCCCCATGGTTGGCTATAAAATTTCCTCATTTTTTCTTTGGTGCTGAGTTAGCATTTTGGAAAATGGATTCCCTTTATTTCCCTCTTGTCTTTCCAGATTGTAATTGCTTCTTTCCAGCTGCATCAGAAGAATGGATCTTTCCATGTGGATGTTATTTAGAAAAGGGCTGCAAAGACCAGGTGATAGTGGCAGATATGTGTCGTCCAGGCCCAAAAGAGAATTGTCATAGGTCAGGAAGACTGCACCATATTGGGGGGTAGAGATGAGAAGGACCTGAAAGAATAGAATGTGGGAATAAAAGAAAGGGGCAACAGTAGAAAACCAAGTGGCATGAAAGGAACATGTACCATGGGCAGGGAAGATTAGATAGACTGTGGAATAAAGATAATTTGGAAAAAACAAGAGGCAGAAAATAAGAGTAATATCATAGTTCCATTTTATATATTCCACTCCTGGTAGGTTAGTATTTTCCAGAGGGAGAGAGGGAAGGCTGTTTGCCTTTATAACTGGAGGATTTACTTAAACAAATCTCCCTCTGCATAGAATCTGTTGTTTTCCTATTTGGATTATTGTGTGGTGCTGGATTAGAGCATCCTTTGCCAACAAATACTGATTTGAAAAGCAAAAGTGAACTATTAAGTAGAACTTTGAAAGAGCAGAAATACATTATATCTAATTTTTGGATGTTTTGAATAGTGATCTGAAGTTATTTTAGTGATAGTTTTATTTATTTATTTTTTAGATAGGCTCTTGCTGTGAAGTTTACTCTTACCTTTATATGTAATTTTAAAAGAATATTCATGACATTTCTATGAAATGCATAGGTCCTGTTTTCTAGACTTGCTAGAACTTCCCCATGCAAGAAACATGCTTTAGTGAGTGAGCAGAGCTAGGTCTACCAAATGATGTTTAAAATTTTTTCATTAGAGCATTTATTACTGGTACTCTTAGTTCACATGATGAACTTATATTGACCCCTTTTTTGCTATTATTTGAAAGGGCACGAGTTATAAGGAGCAGTAAGATTCTTAAAAGGAAGAGAGATGGAGAAACTGACATGTTCAGGGTTCACTGAGTTCCTCAAAACTATTTAAATGTCTTGCCAAGTGTACTTTAAAAAAATTAATATTTAGTCTTTCAGGAAGATTTATCTTTTGGCAGAATGTTGTTCCAAAGCATTCCATAATATGTCAAAATCTCTGGAAAGCTCTGTTAAAAATCAGGCGTTACTTATGTCAAAATGTGGTTATTGGTGCCTCAATTATGTAGCTATTGAGTTTTTTTTTTTAAACACAGTGACAGCGTCATTTACTACTTATCGCCCACTGGAAAATGGCTTAAATTTGACTGCAGACACAAAAAATACATTTTTGTTTCACTGAAGAATTCCATGTAGATTTTAATCTCTGAGTATAGTGTTCCCAATACCATGTAGAATACCACGCATGATGGCAAAACTGTCTCTTGTGTCAGATAAGTTGCTGCTGTATTAGTATATCATAGATGAAAGATTATCTTTCAGGTGATAAAGATATGTCAATTGTAAAGTCAGTAGGACTCCTAACTACTTTGCCTGCTTTCTGCATCATTTCTCCCCGCTTTTCTTTTTCCCCTTGTGCTTTTTGTTTGCTTGTCACCCCCAGGGCCTTGCATATGCTAGGCAAATGCTTACCATTGAGCCATACCACCAGCCCCTTTGCATCATTTCTTTTAAGTACTGTCAGAGCCAGTACAGGTCTATAATTATGCTCCCCATAGTTGGAATGGGGAGATACAGTGAATTTTATACATAAGATTTCAGAACGGGATAATCCATGGTATATTTTGAATCATAAATTAGGATTCTTACTCTCTTTTTCTTCCATTTAATATTTTAATTTATTTCGTACCCTTTTAACTCTATGAATTGTTTCCTCTGCTCTTCTTTTTGTATAGCTGGCCTCCTCTGCTCTGCTTTGTGTGTGTGTGGCTTCTAAGACTTGCCGTATTTGTCATCACTAATACTAGGAACGGACTTTTTACTCATTAATTTGTTCATTTTCTACTGAGATAACTTTTATTTATTTATTTTTGAGCAGACAAGGAAGGAAATGATAGTTGAATGTTTTAGTACTAAATTTTTATGATAGTTGTTAACTCCTTTACTTTTGAAGAAGAAAGGATCCTGGATTCCTCTTATTTTAAGCCTATATTACACACTCACTGAGTGCATCTAGGGAAAAGAATAGCACTTACAAGTTCATGGCTCTTCTTTAAATGTGCATGATCCATTTTTTAGAGTGTGTGTGATCCCTTATTTCAGTTTTCCTCCTGCTCACCCCTTTTTTCCTTTTTTATCTTTAATAATCCCACTAGGGAATAAACAACCCTAGATAAAATAATATGGTAGAATGTGTCTAAATTGATATTAACAGCTGTTGTAAAGCCAGACGTGGTAGCGCACATCTGTAATCCCAGCACATGCAAGGCTGAGGCAGGAGGATTGTTGTGAGTTTGAGACCAACCTGGGTTACAAAGTGAGCTCAAGGCCAGCCTGAATTGCATAGCGAGACCCTGTCTCAAAAAGAGCAAAAATAAAAGCAGTTGTAAATATTTGTTATGTGAGGAGAACCTGAAACTCGAAATGATGCTCAAAAATTATCTCTAGAATTCATTTGTAATATTGGGTAGACCTATAGGAAATTGACCTATTACAGATCAAAAATAGTTGAGTATTATAAGTTTTATATAGTTCAACATAATAGTTCAAACCTTTAATTTGATTGATATTATGTGTGCATACAGACACACGTGTATGCGCGCGTGCACACACACACACACACACACACAAAACATTTCTCTGTTCTGAACTGGCTTTCACTATGCCAGAGTTAATTTTTTGCCCATTTTCAGTATTAAAGAGACTAGAAGGCTGAGGGAGAGCAAACTGAATACCAATGAACTCAGGTGATTTGTCCACTGATAGGTTTTGCAAGCTGGGTATCATATTAGGGTAGGGGGTCAATAACCTGTTTAAGGCAGGAGTATATTTTATAAAGAGACCAAGGAATAAAGTAAGGTAAGATCACACTGCTCAAGATAGCTAGAATCCTATTGATTAATGCTGGTAAATGAGACACCAATATAGAAAACAAATCCATCTTCAGACAAGTGGTAATTATAGATGACAGTCTAGGTTAATGATGCTTTACTTAGGTGGCGATGTTGTTTCTGTAAAATTACTACATTCAAGAGAAATTTGAGACATTTGAGAACTGAATATTTTGTGATAACACTTGGGTATATTTTTTCAGTTTTATTCAATACCATAAATCTCTTCAAGGAATATTTTCAGGCCTGGATTTATGGACACTATGTATAGTATCCTTTATCTACAAGCAGTTGTGATGAGCAAATATTTTCTCAGCATTTCTTAGTCACTTTAAGTGCACATGATGGGGAAAATGAGAGCTCAAAAGAAAAAGATTGGCATTAGTTTCTGTGATCAGAAAACTGCATTTGAGCAGTGGTAAATGTTAGTATCCTTGATCTTTCATCAGGACAATACTGTGTGGTAACCTGGTCTCTTGTAGGTTTCTCTTCTCTCTGTTTCAAATCTTCTTCTACCAACTCCTTTTAAGAATGTGTGCGATTTCATTTATGCCCAGAAAGATAATCCAGTAATTTTCCCATCTCAGAATCCTTAGTCATATCTCCAAAGACTTTGCCATGTAAGATAGCATTCACCCATCCCAGGGACTTGGCTGTGGATAGCCTTTCAAGGGTCATTTTTAACCCAGCTGCTTCCAGCATCCCTGTTCTAGAAAACTAGCCACTACCAGCTTCGTATTCTGCATCTAGATTATCCCTTATTAACATATTCCCTCACCTTCCTTAGTAATGACTGTGTGATTTTCACTGTAATATACAACAGCAGCACTAAGTATCTCTCTCTGTTAATGTAAGTCAAGAATCGTTAGCAAAGTTACTCCTTTTTTTAGGGGACCAGTTCACATTTAATTAGTTTAGATAAGTCATAAAGTTGAATGCTGTAACAGTTGTTGCTTTTCACCTGGAAATAGAACAGGGTTGTGTCATGGATGTGCATGTGTATACACAGGTAACATGCTCGATATATACTTTCAGGACATACTTAACAGAAGTTAAATGTCAGAATCTGTATAGTTCTTTTAAGTGAGAGATAGAGTTAATGGCACTTCCTAGGAAGAAGTGACATGAATTTATCAAATTTAGAACACATATTTTCTTGAAAAGAAAATGAGATAGTTTTTACCTGGCATGAGCTAACACTCACAAAGCTTTGAAAATAATCCTTTTGAATCTGATCTTCCTTATATGATCAGTATTCTTCAAGAAAATTTAATAAAAGCTGGTACTTGTTGATTGTAGCCTGGATAGCTAATGTTATGGATAGATATGTGTGTCTGCACTTTGTTGCCTGTCCTCTAAGTAGAATCTAATAATTGGTTTTAATCTTGAGTTATGTGACTCTTGAGATGTCATATATAACATATAATATGGGTGGTACATTTTTGAAGTTCTATATCTCGCTGTGTTTTTAATAATATTGCCTGCTATAGTGAGCTTCTCTTACAGATTTTTTCTCCTTCAGATAGATGTTTTGCTTAACTGAAAAGACAGCAGATTATTAATTATATAGGAAATAGTGTCTTATATCTGTTTTTTATTGCAGGAGTGTGTAATTCTGTCAAACTTGATGGGATATATATGTATAGGTATACATGCACATGCATGCACACACACACACAGGATCAGTACTTATTATAGTTTAAAATAGCAAATGGATAAACACATTAGTCAGAACTTTATGTCTGCTCTGAGTTTTAAAAAGTTACACAGATTTCCAAAATAAGAGCTAGATGAAAATAATAAATGTGAAATGCAAAGTCCAGATTGTGTAAATGGTGTAGGAAGAAAGAGTACCTAAAAAAGAAAAAAAAAGTTTCGACCCAATGTGAGAAGTCAGCTAGATTGTACAGTTTCAAGACCATGATTGTCCATGACAGAACAGCAGACAGACATGATGCCAGCCTGTAAATGGGACGTTCAGAAGGGAGATAACTGCAAACGAGCTACCGTGTTTTTTTCTGAGTCCAAGTTCAAGTTGAGTTAGTTTAGTTATAATCAATCCTGTGTTATTCTGAGGAGCTAAGCAAAGAGGCTAAGGAGATCCTCCTCTGGAATCATTTTTCCAGTCTTACTTTTGATGAATTTCAAACTCTGCCTAAGCCATTAGCTATCCCCGTGCTCACGAACTTTTAGTTTCAGCTACTTACGTGTTTTTTTCCATAAGAGTATCAATCACTTACAGTATATACCATACTCTGCCAGTTCTTTTGGAAGCAATTTAAATGAGAAAAATGAAGGACTTTGGGCAACATTATTGAAGTATGTCTGGTAAATTATTTTACTGTTTGAGAAGAGTTTTGGAGACTCAGATGGATTTTCCATTTAGTAAAATTTGGCCTTTTTTTGGTAAGCTACATTTGTTGAAGTCTTGTATGCAGAGAATGTAACGTACTGCTCTTGGTATTACTTGCTGTCTAGAACAGTGTTATGGACTTTACCGTAATGTGTCACTGATCAGCAGTGGCAGAAGCAATGGATGACTCTAGACTAGAAGCATGGCGAGTGTGATACATGATTTTCTTCCTGTTCTGGGTTCTTCAGATTTGGAGCAAGTATACTACTTATGCTTGTTCTCAGGACATTCTATCAAATACACGTTTCTGGTTATTTTAGTTGTAACACTTCTTAGATATTAACACCATACTTGAGAACTTTGCTCTAGACATTCATATTGATTATTGTGAAACATGGAAGAAGTTTCTGTGTATCCAGAGCATATTTCATTACATGTGACTTTCCCTAAATTTCTAGCACTTCTTGTAGCGCTTGTGTGTCATCTTTTGTGTGTGTGTGTCTGTGTGTGTACAGAGACCTTATATGTGTGAAGTGGAGTTTCAATTCCCTCAGCTGGTCCTTACGCCTTAACTTTTGTTCCCTCTCAGCTCATTCTCTACTCAGGGGCCAGGGAGATGGCGTTAAAACTCTCCATATTCTCCTTCCCAACTTAGCCTGAAGTGCAGACTTCTCACCCTGTGTTGAAGTTTGTGAGTGGTCACTGCCTGCCTCTGCAACTTCAGCTCCCTCCAGCCCTGCTGCAGTCTCTGGGCTTTAAGCTCCCAGACTTCCTTTCCAGGTCTCCAACCTGCCAGGCCCTTCCTTCCTGGAGAACTTTGCCCTTTCTATTCTCCCTGCTTGGAGAGTTTTTTTGCTGTTTATAGGATAATGTTCTCCTCACCCCTCCTGGCTTAGCCCAAAGGCGTCATGATTAGAGACACTGTCTGAGACCACTCCATCTGCACTACCCTACTTTCAGTATTCTTGACCTCATCATATTTGTATGTGTGCATGTTGCCTACAGTCTCCCACAAGAGTTCACCCCTTCAGTGTATTTGAAACAGATTGGGGTTTGCAGAAGTTCAAGTGCAGAGCTCACTCAAGGGCGGCTTCCAAACATCTTTTATAGATAATGTGAATTGCTGAATTTGCTTTTTATTTAAAGTTTTCTTTGTGTAAGGCTTGGGTTAAAATGCAGAATTCCATTGCTGTTGGAAAGAATTATCACATAGTTTATCATGCAGGCTTGAATGCCAGAATTGGACAGCATATAGCAGTCAGCACAAAATGCTTTTTTGAGGAACTAAAATGCTAGGTAAAAATTCAGTGCTAAGCCTCTTTAAGCGGCAAGTAGTTGAACAGATGAAGGCCTTCCCTATACGTGAAGTTTGTGTATTTCCTTCCCTATAAGTGAAGTTTGTGTATTTCCTTCCTACCAAATAAATGTAGTAAATTGTCATCACTCCTTCCCCCATTTTTGTTACTAAGAATGAGCCACTTTTGGTGGCTACAGAGTTACTTTTGCAGTCTAGTATTAATTGTATCATCATTAACTTTACCCTTGGGTAGAATCTGAACTTTGTGTTTTCCCTTATGTTATTTTCATTACATTTCATGTAGTCTATGAGAATTAAAATAAAATCAGGTTTGTTGAATGCATAGAAACATAATTGAGAATATTAAAGCTTTGATATGGAAACTGTTTCAAAAATTTTTAAACTATTGATTTCTTTCATAGTTTTGGTATATTTGGTAACCATAGTTTGGCTTTCAAATATTGTCAATAGTTTTGATTCCTTGACACTTTCATAAAAGTATCTTTTAAAAGTGGTATAATACCTTTTATTTTGTATTCTGAATGGTTTTCTTTGCTCTTACTCTGTTGGATGATGAGATAAAAATAATTCTTTTCTAACTGTTGGGAAACATTGTGGAACCTGATTTTTTGACCACTTGTGCTGGTGCTAGACACTGTTTGCCTACTGTTCCCACTTGGTTCTGCCAGTGAGGGCAGGCTCAGCTGGTCACCCTGCTCTTAGGAAGAAGTTCTTAAGTAAACTTAGAGTCTGTGCTAGAAATACAAATGGAAAGCTGTTCCTTGCCAGATGTTAACAGAGTACAGAGAGAACAGCGGTTCTACTTTGAGAATTATTAGTATAACCACCATCCTATCTGAAAGCATTGGCTACCAGGTAGTAAGTAACTGGCATTTTGGAACATTGGCAGACCCTGTCATCTTGGTTGAGAGACTTGAGACATGGAGGAAGGAATGAGTTCCACTGGGGACACACAATTTTATTCTAGACACATGTAACAAGTCTTAGCTGTGTTGCCTTGTACTTGTTCTAGGGAATGTTTACTTTCACATTTCAAGAGATTGTTCTTTATTTGGGCCTTTGGGCTTTGCTGCGAGAGTATAGGACTCAAAAACCCAATGATAATCTTGGAACCTTCTTAATTTCTTTTTTTCCTACTCTCTTCTCATTTTCTTCACTGCTCTGAAAATTAACACCTGCTTGTAAAATCAGCTTTATTCTGTTTTCACTGGTATCGCCAAAGCAATCCTGGCAACTGCTGTACTGTAAAGTGAAATTTGGAAATCGTCTTGATTCATGTGGACTTGTGCAAGCTGAAGTTATTAGAGAAGATTAGGGACTACAGCTGGAGAACAGATGGAATGCTTGTAATTTCACAATCTCAGATAGTCAGAAGCCCAAATCTGCTCAGAACTGCTTTGCCTTATCTCCAATTTATGTCACTTTATCTTGAATCCTTTAATTCTTGCAGAAAATGAACCTCAGTAGGTCTCTCAGATAAATGGCATCACTTATAGTTTGATCATATAAAATTTCTTGCAATTTTAATATAGTGACCACGTATTTTAAAAATGAACTTTTCATAGGCACAATAAGTATGGAAGAGAGACTAAGACCTTTATATTCCGTTTACAATGAAGAATGTATTTTAAATTCGAACAGTGAAGACTAGTAGTTCACAGTGCTTGCAACTAGACAGTTCAACTACTTGCCGCTTAAAGAAGTGTGTGATCTGTTCATTGGTTTCTTTAGGTTTTTCTGAGTCCATTTCCACTATCAATTCCTTTGTCATGCATCCAGGTCATCTAGCCCATCCATCTTCATTGCCTCTGCTGCCTAATGACAAACTCACCTGCTTTTATGCAGCAGCCCACTCAGTGGCATCTTCTCTTTTCTGGCTTATAATAATATGAGGGCCTATACTGTTCAGACCAACTCTTTACCATCTCAGAACCTTAGTCCTGGGCCAAACTTTCAGGTAGATTAGTGTATTCCTCAAAGTGTGTGAGAGACTTCCGCTAGTGGCTTTTATGAAGGTCACATTAGGACTGTCATTCTGCTAATACTAATTTACACATTAGTATAAGAACAGAGTTAATGTCTTACTTTAACAGAGTTAATGTCTTTCACGCTGTTTAGCATTTCTTTACTTTACTGAAAGGCTTTTTTAAAAGGCTGTTCTCCTCTAGTGCTAATGCTTAGTGTCTGGAAATATAGAAAAACAGCTGGAGCCGTAAATAAGTTGTGCAGTCTGGATACACTCTGTACTGGTCAGGAAGAAAACAACACATAGTCCTTTCAGGTGGTGCAACACAGCAAACAGCTGTAGTTTATGGTCCAACAAAAGCTCTGTTCTTTTGGAACCAGCTTTGCTTTTTCTCTAAAGCTATAGTCAGCTGCTAAAATATCTTAACCTGTGCTTTAGAAATAATTTTTCTATAATACTCAACGTTCTAGCCTCAAAACATCCTAACTGCTATATGTCTATACATGGTGGGATATGAGTGAGTCTTGTGTTACCAGTATATTGGCACAAAATAATCTGTGGAATTATTGTAGGAAACAATATTCTTGGCTTCTGAAGGGCATTTCACTAGTGTGATTTGGACTTCTAGATGGACTTTCTGTGTTTGGGCGTGATGCGGAAGCAATAGTACAAACACATATTGACTTCTAATGTAGTCATTTTCTACCAAGCTAAGTAGTCTAGCAGTACCTTCAAGCTGATAGATTTACCTATCTTAAGAAAAACTGTTTCCCCCAGCTTCCACTTGTTATTCTTGGGCACAGGGAATGTCATGAGGAGGGGAGATTTTGGAGGGACCCCAAGAACAAGAAGACTTGGACCAAGAATCAGAAGACTTTGGGTCAATACTGTTTTGTTTTGTTTAAGATTTGTCTGTATGATCTTAAGTTTGTAACATCTCTGATTTGTTGATTCCTTATCTAGCAGATGGGTATAATACTCTTGAATATGTTTGCATGTTTATATTACTTTTAACATGAATTTTCTAGAGCTGCCAAAACAAGGTACCACAGTCTGGATAACATAAACAGGAATTTACATTTTCACAGTTCTGGAGGCAAGAAGTGTGAGATCGAAGTATTATTAGTTAGTTTCTTCTGAGAAAAGGACCTTCCCTCCTGCCTTTTACCTGGCCACTTTTTCTGTGTCTTTACATCTTCCCTCTATATGTGACAGTATCCACATTTCCTCTTCTTACAAGGATACCGGTTGTATTGGATTAGGCCTGCCCAGATGACTTCATTTTAACTTAATTACCTCTTTAAGGCTCCTGTCTCCAAATGGAGTCAAATTCTTAGTTACTAGAGGTTAAGGATTCAACACAGGAATTTTGGAGTTGGCCACAATTCAACCTATTACAATATACTACAGAGGTCACACTGATTTACAGTTCTTTGAGTTGATTTGGATAATCTGAATATTTTAATGGACATTCTAGAATTAGAATTAGAATTCTAATTAGAATTAGAATTAGAATTCTAATTAGAATTAGAATTCTAATTAGAATTAGAATTCCAATTAGATTAGGCACACATTTATTTGAAAAACATTGTCTTTGAAATCTAAACCTGGACTGGCTCGCTCCTTGCCTCATAGGTGCCCAGAGGGAGGGCCCCTGGGTCACGGGGAGGCACGGGCAGGGAGTGCCGGTCTTCTGGCTGGCTCACTTCCTGCCTTGTAGGCGCCCGGAAGGAGGGCCCACACACACACGGGGAGCCACGGGGAGGGGAGCGCCGGTCTTCCAGCTGGCTCGCTTCCTGCATCGTAGGCACCTGGAAGGAGGGCCTCTGCACACGGGAAGCCATGGGTGGGGAGCGCCGGTCTTCCAACCGGCTCGCTCCCTGCCTCATAGGCACCTGGAGGAAGGGCTTCCGTTCTGCTGGCTTGCTTCCTGCCTCATAGGCGCCTGGAGGGAGGGCCTCCACACACAGGGAGCCATGGGTGGGGAGTGCCGGTCTTCCAACCAGCTCACTTCCTGCCTTGTAGGGACCCGGAAGGAGGGGCCCAGGCGCATGGGGAGCCATGGGTGGGGAGCGCTGGTCTGCCAACTAGCTCACTCCCTGCCTCGTAGGGGCCTGGAGGGAGGGCCTCCGTCTGGCTGGCTCACTTCCTGCCTCATAGGTGCCCGGAGGGAGGGCCTCTGGCACATGGGGAGCCACAGGCTGGTAGCACCAGTCTTCCAACCGGCTTGCTTCCTGCCTCCTAGGCGCCTGGAAGGAGGGCCCCCGGCGCAGGGGGAGCCACACGGCATGGAGTGCTGTTGCGCGCCAGCCCTCAGGCCGGCCGCCGCTGCTCAATTGAGAACTACCATGACACAGAGAAACAGTGACACATTTGGCCCACCATGCACCGGCTGCAGATGCCCACCCACAGACGTGTGTGAACCATTCAAACATGGAGAAACCCCTGGGAATACGTGCCATACAACGGGTCACTCTTGCTCCTGCCATTGAGAACCAGAAAGGTCCAGAGTCAGTGGAGGAGCAGCTGCTGAATAAGGACTTGGAGAACATGAGAATGTAGAC
>NW_004955420.1:2318277-2322493 GCF_000276665.1 Chinchilla lanigera
TGTTCAGGAATTTGATATCTTCTTGACCTAACCTTGGTAATTCGTACATATCTGGGAATCTGTACATTTCTTCTGAGTTTTCTATTCTCTGGGAGTAAAGATTTCAAAGTAGGTATTCATGATCTTCTGAATATCTATGGAATCTGTAGTAATTTCATCCTTTTCATTCCTTATTGCCTGAATCTGAGTTCTTTCCTTCCTTTTCTTGAGAAGGTTGGCTAGGGGTTTACCAATTTTATTTATTCTTTCAAAGAACCAACTCTTTGATTCATTTCTTTTTTGGAGGGTTTTGTTTGTCTCAATTGCATTAATTTCTGCCCTAACCTTTATAATTTCCTCCCTTCTTTGGGCTTTGGGCCTGACTTGTTCTTCTTTTTCTAAAAGTTTGTGGTGCAACATTAGGCTATTTATTTGTTCTCCTTCTGTTTTCCTTATGAGTGGATTCACTGCTATAAATTTTCCTCTGAGGTCTGCTTTCATTGCGTCCTGTAGATTCTGGTAAGTTGTATTTACATTTCCATTTGTTTGTAAGTATTTTTTAATTTCCTCTTTAATTTCTTCTGTGACCCATTGGTTGTTGAGGAGGTTGTTCTTTAATTTTTAAGTGTTTATGGAGTTTTTGAAGTTCCTTTTGTCATTAATTTCCAATTTCATTCCACTATGGTCAGATAATATGCATGTGATGATTTCAATTCTTTTGCATTTTGGAAGATATGTTCTATGGGCTAGGATGTCGTCTATTTTAGAGAATGACCCATGTGCAGCTGAGAAAAACATGTATTCTGATGTTGTGGTGTGGAACACTCTATATGTCTGCTAAGTCCATTTGTTCACAGCTTTGGTTCAGATCTGTTATTTCCTTGCTGATTTTTTGTCCAGTTGACCTATCTCTTTGTGTCAATGGGGTGTTGAGGTCCCCTGTTACAATAGTGTTATTAATTATATGGGTTTTCATGCCTGTTAAGATTTGTCTTATATAATTTGGAGCTCCGATATTTGGTGCATACATGTTTATGATTGTTATCACATCCTCTTGCAGTTTGCCCCTGACAAGTATGTAGTGACCTTCCTTATCTCTTTTGATTGTTGTCGGTTTGAAGTTTACATTGTTTGCAAACAGAATAGCTACCTCTGCTTTTTTCTGGGTTCCTGTTGCATGAAGGATTGTTTTCCAACCTTTGACTTTTAGTCTGTGGATTTCCTTTTCAGTGAAATGTGTTTCCTGTATACAGCATATTGTTGGGTTTTGGTTTTTAATCCTCTCTGCCACTCTGTTTCTTTTGACTGGTTAATTGAGGCCATTTACATTTATAGTTACAACCAATATGTTGATATAGTTACAACCAATATGTTATTATTGTTATGTTATTTACTTGTGTTGGTTTCCTACTTTTTCTACCTATTTACCTGCTTGCTCTTCTTGAAGTTTCCTTTCTGTTGTTCTTGAAATTGCGGTCAGATTTTTCTCTGTCTAGAATATCTTTTAGTACTCTTTGTAATGCTGGTTTGGCACTCATGAATTCCTTTAATTGTTCTTTGTTGTGGAAGTATTTTATTTCTCTGTTGAATTTGAGGGATAGTTTGGCAGGGTACATCAGTCTTGTTTGGAAGGTGTTCTCTCTCAGGACCTGTGATCCTTCACTCGAAGCTCTTCTCGAATGGATGGTTTGTGCTGAGAAGTCTCCCGTGATTCTGATGGGCTTTCCTTCATAGGTAATCTGTTTCTTTTCTCTATCAGCTGTTAAGATTCTGTTCTTTTGTGGAGATCTGGGAACTTACCTATTCTATGTCTGGGTGTAGTTTTATTTTGGTTGTGGTTGTTTGCAGTTGTATGTGCCTCATTTAGTTGTGTATCAGGTTCTGTTTCCATACTTGGGAAATTTTCTGCAAATACTCTTTTTATGTCATTTGTGTTTGCCTCCTGCTGTTACATTGACTCCTATAGGTCATACATTATTCCTCTTTGCCTCATCTTGCAGCTGTTGAATGGACTTTTCCTGGATCCTTGTTGATTTTACGAGATCCTTTCTTTCATGATCGCTAGCTGCCATGCTGTCTTCAAAGTCTGAGTTTCTATCTTCAGCTTCATTGAAGCGGTTTTGGCAGCTTGCAATGGAAGCTTCGTTTTCCTGGAAGTCTCTTTGAAGCTGGTTCATATGTTGGTCTGGATTCTAAGTCCTTTCTATATTTTTCATTTAACGCTTCTGTCCATTGCCTTTGTTCTTCTATTTTCTTACATGTTTCATCTTCAGACATTTTGAGCAGTTCTTTCATTATTATTGTCATTTCATTTTTTGCCTGAGAGATTATTTCTGATCTCATCTCTTGTATGGTCTTATGGAGTTGTTTCTTTATTTCCATTGAAATCATTTTAGCTGTTTCAGGCATGTGTTTACCAAGTTCTCCTATGTCGATGTCTCCTGGACTTGTTCTGAGTGGGGTGGAGTTCTGGGATTGCGTTTCAGTCCTTTGTCTTGTCATGTTTGATACCGGATGCAGAAAGTTCAGTTTCCCTCTTCTGTGGCTGCACAGCAAAGGCCGCTAGTATCCCTAGTTTTCCTCTTGGTGAGGTTTACCTGTCACTGTCCTCTGAGAAGCACTGTGGTTTTCTGGCAGTTGTTGATTTGTATCTAGTTATCTGAGGTCTCAGACGTGGGCATTGGTGTCAGCTGATGGCAGACTGTCTGATCCAGCATACCCTTGCAGTTCAGGGCACATGCATGGCCCAGACTCAGGTTGCACTGGTATGACAATCCCGGTCCAGTGGACCTATGTCCCCAGGCAGTTCAGGGTACAGGCAAAACCCAGACAGGAACTGGCAGGGTCAACAGTTTATGAACAACCTGATTCTGTGTCTCCAGTCAGTTCAGGACACATACAGAAACTAGATGCAGGCCAGACCGACAGCAATCACAGACTGCCTGTGCCTGCAACTCCCCCAGGGGGTCCAGGTGCAAGTAACGCTCAGATTCGAATTGCAGGATCAGCAACTCTTGGAGCACTTTGCTCACTTGGCTCAGGGCCCACACAGGGAGGGCCCACAGGCGAATCCCGGTGAGAGCAGTCCCTGGGGCTTCTGAGTGAGGAATTCCTGTCTGCTGTGGGTGCATGGAGGGCAGAAACTCAGACTATAATGGCGGTGGGGTCCTGGGTTGCCTGCTCTGCCCCCAGGAAGTAGATGGGAAATACCTGGCTCTCTCCGCAAGTTTCAACTGGGAACTGTGGCAGTGGCAGTGGGTGGCAGCCTGACTGGTTCTGCTTCTTAGTCAGTTCAGGGCGTGCACAGGAGCCAGACCCCAACCACTCAAAGAGCCATGGCAGACTGCCTGTGCCTGTGACCCCACAAGGGGTCCGGGTGCAAGTAAAGCACAGACGCGAACCACAGGACCAGCAGGTCTTGGAGCACTAGCTCACTTAGCATGGGGCCCACGCAGGGAGGGCCCACATGTGAACCCCAGTAAGAGCAGTCCCTGGGGCTTCTGAGTGAGTACCTCCTACCTCCCACAGGTACATGGAGGGCAGAGACTCAGACTGTAATAAGATGTTTTTATTTAATTATTTGTTTTTGCAGTATTGAGTATTGAATCCAGATCCTCACACATACTACACAAGTACCCTACCACTGAACTACACTTCCAGTGCGATAGAGGATATGTATTTTTTATTCCATCAGAATAAGATAAAACTGTTTTGTACACAGAATTTCGGTTCTTAGTTCATTTTGTTCAACTTTTGGTTGTAGAGGATTGCCTAGGAGTTTATTGGGGAAGTTTGGATGAGGAATAGATGATATGAATTGCTACTTGCCAGCAGAATTAAAGAAATGTAAATTAATCTTTTGGTCAAGAATAAGTAAATACGTACCACAAAAGTTAAAGTTTGTGCAAATGGCCACATTTTACTCAGAGCATCTATCTGTGGGGTGGCTTGCTATAAAGACAAGTGTTACCATAAAGAGAAGTCTTGCTTGTGTCTTGAAGTGAAGCCAGATAGAATTTTGTGGGTCTAGAATAGAGGGAAATGTGAAGAAGGAGATCTGTACTGGAATTACAGTCAGAGGACTATTAATTATGGGAAGAAGGACACCTTGGTGGGATGCCATATACACTGTAGAAAGAGAAAAAGGGGGGCTGGGGATTTAGCTCAGCGGCAAAGCGCCTGCCTGGCAAGCACAAGGTCGTGAGTTCGGTTCCCGGTACCGGAGAAAAACCAAAAA
>NW_004955420.1:2322593-2360927 GCF_000276665.1 Chinchilla lanigera
AAAAAAAAAAAAAAAAAAAAAAAAAAAAAAAAAAAAAGAAAGAGAAAAAGGTGGGAGATGGTCAGGACAGCTGAAGCATGCCTTAAGATTGCAAAAAGGAGACTTAATTTTGTGTGCACCCTTTCCTACTTGGCCAAGTAATTATTTGTTAAATAGGTATAGAAGAGTCAACCTGTGAGTATTTTTAGACACACAATTTATGCACATAAAATAATGGTGGAATAAGACACATGGAAACAACTTAGCTGGCTAAGCCAAACCAAGATATTTTAGTCTCTCAAAAGAACACTGTATATTCAGATTTAACTTTCTGAAGTAAGACTTGTATATAGCAGATTCAGGTCCTACCTCTAGTGGGTAAAAAGTGTTCCAATCTTCTTTAGGGTACTCTCTTTGGGATCTTTAGGAGTGAGATTCAAGAATTCTTGTTTTCTTTAGTTGCATTTGATCATTATAGCAAGGATGTTGACTTTTGAAACTTTCTCTAGGTAGACAGTTACATTTGAAGAAATATTTACAATCTATACTACCAATTTATGGAATTTCTGTATTGGTAACAATATAGATCTACAAATTTTCGGTACAGTTTTATCATAGTTATTTGTAATATGATTGACAAAGGTACCTTTCCATGTGGCTTACTCCATGATAATGTCTGTTATACCCTTGTTTTTAAGTAATGAAAGAGCAAAAGGGCAATAGGCACAGTTGTGGGTAGTATTTCTCTGTTTATTCAGATAAGCATTCAGTAAATGGTCTCTGCCAAACACTAGGGAATCAATGTTGCAAAGCACAGACATGAATTACTGTGTAGCTCTCTTTTTCTCGGGGGAGGGGAATGAAGGATATTCGATGAACAGGAAATTAACTTATGATGAGGAGAGTAGGATGCTTGAGGACATGGTACTGTGGATACCATTAAAGGCCTGAGTGATGAAGGGAACACTTGTTGGAAGAATTGATTGTTTGTAAGAGGCCTGCAGGTTGAGTGGACTCAGCCAGAGTGGGAGAGGAGGAATAAACACACTTAACCTGTTCTGTGCTATCCCTCAGTCCCTGGTTATTAATTTAAACCTTTGTCCAGTATAAATTAACCTTTTACAGTTTGGTGTTTGCTGATAGAAATTCTATCATTATAATCTCAAGTAATCTTGAAGTATTTTAAAAGAAGAATTATCTAGTGAGAAATTGTCAATTAAATATAATTGCTGAGAGCCATGTTTTGTACTTTTTCATGTCACTCATCGTCTCTCTTACCTTCCTTCTCCCTCTTTTTTGAGGGATTGGCATCTCTTTTGGTTTTTTTTTCTTTCTATACTGTCTTTTACATTGTCTCCTGGTACATTTTATTTCTCACCCAATTTAATCCATGACCCAAATGTCTGCTTTTGCTGCTGGGTGCTCGTTGGACCCAATGGGACTGAGGTTTGGACACTTCAGTTCTCAGTACATGGAGATCATCTGTAGACTTTGAAATATGGCTGATAAGTGGTACTATGTACAGAGCTGATCTGTAAATGTGATATTTCAGTTGTAAGACGTTTGTACTGAATTTTTAAATAGAATACTAGCATCATTCTGAGAAGCAGGTAAAATATACAAGCAGAAGACATGGCCTCTTTCATATTTTGAGCATAAAGGGCATACATTTGGATAACAAATATGTCTCTGCATGGCTCAAGATAAATCCTTTATACAGAATACTGAAAACTAAGTTCTGATTACTTTAATTTTATAATAATTTTAGAATGTAACAGCAAAATCAGTACATATAACTTTGATATACTGTAAGTGGCTTGAACGCAATTTATAACTTTCACATTGACCTTGGATTTGTCCACATCTGCTCTATTGTATATATTTTGGATAATACAGTGAAAAAAAATTGTAGAGAGCTTCTTGTCCTCTGTGTAGCCCCCATCTTAGAGAACAATTTCTCTGGGTAGTATCTTTCATATAAACATTTCCTGCCTGCTGGCCTAATCTTAGCTTCTCATTTTAGTTTATTTCTCAGTTCAGTTCATTTAGAAGACAGTCCATTTTCAAATTTCATCCAGGGGTAGATGATGCTATTTTGAATAGATTATTTTTAAAAACAGAATTGTTGATTAGGAAAAAGAAATAAAACACAATTAAATTGTGAGCAGAAATCATACAACCTAAGAAGACCCAAATATGTTTAATGTTTTTCTACTTCAGGTTTATTGGAGTTCACATTTGAATTATAGTTCGTGTGACATATTTTAAAATATCATTTGAGATTAGTGCTTTGTTTTAAGTATGGTTGGGGTCAAAAATGTCTTGCAAAAGATACATGTTTTCAGAGGTGGGATTTGTAGAAGGTGTTTGTATCATGGAAGCACTATACTCATTAGTGGATTAACCCATTGGTGAGTTCATAGCTGAATGTCCTGTTAAGAGGTAGGACCTAGTTGGAGAAGATAGGTTACTCAGTTGTAACGTGGAAGGGTCCGTGGCCCCTTCTTCTGTTTCATGGTTTCCATGGGTTGAGCAGCTTTATGCCCTCCTCCATTGTGTTTCTGTCTTGGAGCCAGTAGACCATTGACTAAAGACTCTCAAACTGTGAACCAAAATAAACTTCTCTTTTAAGCTGTGCCCAGCAACAGAAAGGTGACTAATACAGATACTTTTCTCTGTACAGTAACATTTAAGGAAGAAAATCATTGGCTAAAAGCAGCTTTTGACAAATCTAAGGTGTTTGGATAAATTCTACTTTATGCTACTAAAATATCTCACCTGTAGTCTAGTGGCACTTTGCATTTTGTTACTATTTGGCCACTAATCTTAAACCAGAATACTTGACAGGTGTTTAAAAGAGAAGTCAGAAGTAAATGGACAAAGGTAGCATAACAGCTTAAAAGGGCCTCCTTGGCTACATTTGAGATAAACTTAACATTTTAAGTAATGGTAATAATGGGGTATTACAAATTTTAACACACTGAATAAAAGGAATCTGAACTCATTGATACTTTAAAAAGTGAGGAAGGCAACTACATAAAAGGGTTACCATCTTGCAAATACCAATCTAACAGTTCATTCTAGCAAAGATCACCACTGGTTACTGTAGCCCTCTGGCAAATGGTTTGATAGAGAAAGATGTCATATATCACCTTACTCAAGTGATCAAACCATGCAGCACCAAATGATTTAAACCATATTTTGTGCCTGCTCATGTTATAGTATGGAATTTATCTTTATGTAGAACTCTTGCCAAATTCTTTTTAGCCTGTTAGTCATGACTAAATAGTTACACAATTTAAATAGTAGTATAGTCTTGAAAATTGGCTCTTTGGATAGAGGACTATTGTCTAGAATGTGTACAGAGATGTGTTATGTACATGTACCAACTTTCCACAAGGAATGTAAACATTATGTATTATTGGTACATACATATACTAATAAACTAAAATTTTTTTTAAAATGGCAAGTAAAATGAGAAGTTCAAATGGCCAAGAAGAACTGTATATGAAAAAAGTTTAATATCTTTCTCTAGTCTTTAAAAAATGTAGAAAACTACAGTGAGATCCCATCTCACCCCAATCAGAATCACTGTCATCAAGAATATAAAAAACAGTTAATGTTAGGATGTGGGAAGGAGGTGAGGGGATGGTGGGAAGAGAAATCTTTCTACATTGTTGGTAGGAATGTGTATTAGTACCACCACTTTGTAAATCAGTATGGAGATTCTCAGAATACCATTTGATCCAGCTATACCATTCTTAGACGTATTTCCCAAAGAATTCAGGGCTGCATATCCACGTTTATAATAGCTCAATTCACAACTGATAGATGAATAAAGAAAATGTGGTATGTATATACAGAGTGGACTATTATTCAATCATAAAGAAGAATAAAATCATGTCATTCACAGGAAAATTGATAGAACTAGAAACTGTTATGTTAAGTGAAATTGGGCAGTCCCAGAAAGTTAAATACCACATATTTTCCCTCATATGAGAAATTTAAAAATACATAAATCAACTGGTAAATAATTAAAGGAGAGAGCACAGGAAGCCAGAAGGTAGACTTCTGAATGGGGAAGAGGCCAAGCAAGAGAGGAGAGGAGAAGTAAAGTGGAACGATGGGATTGAAATTTGTAAAGGCTGTTAAGTGCATGTGCCAATTTCTCAGAGTGAACTCCCTCATCATGTAATGGTAACATGCGCTAATAACATACAATTTAAAAGTGAAGAAGAAATAAACTGATTCAGAGTCTTCAAAAACGTTAACTTTTTAGGACAAAATCCATTAGGGTTTTTTGCTTCTACATTAAGGAGACTAATCACCCTGACAGCAGATGCCATACCTGATTGGATCCTTGACTGGATCCTGAATTCAGGGGAGAAAAACGTTAAAGGCTTTATTGGAATAATTTGGAAAATTCAAATGTAGGTTGTGGATTGGATTTTATTCCATTTGTGTTAAATCTCTTGATTGTGATAATGTGATTGTGGTTATATCCAGGCATGGTGTCTCACATCTCTACTCCCAGCTACTAGAGAAGCAGAGGCAGAAGGATCTCAAATACAAGGCCAATGCGGGCAATTTTGCAAGAAATTGAAAAGATTGGGATTGTAGCTTAATGATAGAGTGCTGCTTAACATGTACAAGAACCTAGGTCCAATCCTCAGCACCACCAACCCCCAAAATGTTTTTGTGGCTATATAAGAGATCCTTGTTCTTAGGAAAACATTTAAACTTTGAGAATAAAGTGTCATAAAATCAATAATTTCCATTCTCCATTCAAAACATTCTGATAAAGTATATATGTGGCAAGATAAATCATAAACATGTAAATACAGCAAAGTGTTATGAATTGGCCAATCTATGTGAAGAGTATTTGGATATATTTCTTAGCTCAAGCTGCTATAACAAAATACCTTTAACTGGCTAACTGAAACAATAAACGTTTGTTTCTTTGTTTTATAGTCCTGGACCCTGAGAAATCCAGGATTAAAGTGTGGTTATACGTGCTGCCTCATCAGGCTGTGCTTCTCCCTTTGGAGTGGACACCTCACTGTCTCCTCACATGGCCAAAGGAAGAAGCAGAATCTCTCAAAGACCCTGAGCATGTTCAAGAGGGCTCTGTCTTTATGACCTCATCTAATCCTGATTACCCCCAAAGTTCCCACCCCTACTGTCTTTGCACTAGGAATTATGAGAGGACACATTCAGTCCATAACAGTGTTCATAGTACCACTCCAGATTTTATAGGTTCAAAATGTTTTTAAAAATAAATGTTTACAAATAGGTTTTACATAAAATTTTGCATTTCCAGATTCTCTGAGAAAATTGGAATATCTGTTAAATTTAGTCTGTAGTTCCTCATGTGTAGTTCACTGGATGTATGCCAGCTGCCCGCTATAGTTGTTCCCTTTCCTGTTGCCTTACATTTCTGTCATCGTTATCATTGATGCTAGCAGGCTGATGGCTCTAGACATTTGAATATGTAACCCAGTATCATAGATGGTGATAGCCTTTCCATATGGCAAAACTCTGATGAGAACTGGAGCCCTGGCACATGAAGTTAGCTCTGCATCTGATGCCCGTATCAGCTGGTGAGCTGCACTCTGTTCTTTGGCAGTAGATTGAATGTGTAGCCTTACCCCGCTTAGTCATTTGAAACATAATTAAGAAAATGTTGATATAAAAACTTCAAAACTTGCTGTATGGGTGGTGTAAATATTAAAATTCTCTTTCAGATGTAATGTATTGTAGAATTGTGTTCTGTAGATTCTGCCCATCTGCCCTCATAGCCTTGTGAAAGTATTAAATAAGCTTCTTAGAATTTTTCCGTGTGGCATGCCAAGTCTTAACGAAAAAGCATTTTGTGGAAACACTTATAGATGCTACTGCAGAAAGTCATGCATAAACTTTAATTATCTTTGTAAGTTGTTCTATCCTGTGTTTAAGCAACTACCTTCCTGTTACACACCCAGAGAGGGCACCAGCTCTTGCTGGATAATCATGGAGTTGAGCCTTTCCCCAAAATAAAAGAACTATATCTGGCACAGGTTAGGGCTCAGTGAGCTAGTAGATAGTTCAGACATGCAGGGGGAAGAAAAGGATAGGGCTGCTGTTAAGCTTGCCAGGCAAGCATATGTGTAATATTTTATCCATTGTGGTAGAAGGGTTGAGGAGTGGTGCCTGCTCATCCCTCTTTAATTTGATGTTCTTAAAAATGTTTGTTAAATTTGTCTAGTTCCATACATGCATAGGATTTTTGCCTTGTGAGGTGAACACAAGGATTTCTCTTAGGAAACTTGACAGAAATTCATATACTATAGAATCTCCCAGAACTCAGTTTAGTTCACATCAAAGTAGGTGGTTAGGAGACAAGGCTTAAATTGGTTTGGGAGCCAAACAGAGTACATGGTATTTTCCCTTTCCCCTACTTTTCATTAAAGACCACACCCTGCACTTTGGTGGTGCCTCTCTTACTACCTAAGGTGTTGTGCTGCTTTTGCCAAAAGGGGCCATTTGCTTATGAGTGAATTAGTGTGTATGTTCGGGATAGGACTTGGCTTCAAATCGTGGGTCAGGAAAGAAAATCATTCTTTTTACTGAATTCCAGAAATAGCAGCACAAGTTCACAGGAAATTAGCCCCTGCTGTTCCATTTACATTCTCTGTCCATATCTCCCATCCAACTGGGTACTGCAAAAGGGATTCATCTCCAATTTTCTCCTTTCTTTTGGGTTCTGGGATCTTTTGGGACCCAAGCCTCTTTTGAAAATACTTTCCTAGACCGGAATGGAACTTCATACAACATATGTCCACCTGCTGACTGCTTTCTTTTTCATTGTTGAGAGTCTAGTATGCCTTTGGCTATCTTTTAGAATTTGAAATAATCACTCAACTAGCTAAATGCATGGTAAGATGTTTATCTTTGCTTTAGGACCATTGATTATCAAGATATTTCTGGAATAGTTCCCATTTGGGATTAACTGCATCATCCTTGTAAGGTGTTATGCAAATGTACTCAGAGGTGATTTTAAGTATGTTTAATGTTTGAATTTAAGACCATTACCTGTAGGTCATAATCACTAAGTGGAGGTTCTGAAGTAATTAATCCTATTTTTATGTGTACTTATTTATTCCTTTGCCCTCCCAGCGTAAGTATTCTCTGCTGAACGTGGTGATAGCCAATTTACTTTTTCAAATAAAAAAAGCATCTACAAGCATTCTTATGTTTTCTTCTTCCTTCTTCATTCTCACAGGTATTATTAGTAGGAGTAACTGGATATCTAACTTGTCCATATTGTTGAGCTATATTTTTCTTTTCATCCTAAAGTATTTTTTTCATTTAGTGCCTTTGATTGTTTACTGTTGACTTTAAACCTCTTATCCCCCGAGATGGGCATGATCAGACACAGTATGTTCTACTCATTCCCACCAGTTTTATTGTACATGATTTGTTAGAGTTACCCATGTCAGCTCCTTGGCAAATCTCAGAGCACATATTCTGTTATATTGGACATATCTGTGAATGAGGAGACAGAAGGTTCTGAGAGAAGTAATGCTGATGTCATCCCATTGGAATGAAGGCTGTTACAACCTTAAATACATTCTATAGCTAGCAGCTAAGTGTGTAGCTGTATTTCTTTTCTAAGAAGGAAAAAATGTGAAACAAACCAAAGAAGTAAATTGTGTTTATAAAAGGGGATATTTTAATTAGTGTAGGCCTTGCAGTTATTCAAACAGTCTGAACTTACATTTCTTTTTGGAGCAAACATGAAAACCATTATTTATGGAAAGTTTAAATTTCACATGACACATCTTCCCTCTATGTGTGTGGTTTTTTAAAAAACTGTTTTGCTTGTGTATTTTTATTTTAACCTTTTCTTTGGTAAAAATGCTTCATTTTCTTGTTAGGAAAGTTGCTTTGAGGGGGAAGAAAAGACCTGAGTCTTGAGCTGAGCCCCCCTCCCCCACATTTCCAAATAAGCTCATTCTCCCCTCATTGGGAATATGTTTGAACTAGAGGCTCTCATCCTCATTCCATTTCAAGAAATGTTCCACCCCAAAATATGCCTATATCTGCAGTTTCTCTGTGTAAAGCTGTCTCTATCCTGGTATCCTCTATTTACTGTACTGATGAATTGATCTTTTCAGGGAAAAACACTTTCATACACTAAGGAGGGCAGGATGTAAAGGTGGGGTGCCATGTCCATCCAGCCAACCAGTTGTCAACAGAAGTGAAGGAGGGGGAAGAAGGGTTTTGATCTGTTTGCTGTTAACTTAGCTGTATACAGTCAGAGAAGGAATGGACCCTCAAGGAGGTCCACACAAAAAATGAAGTCATCAGAATTATAGCTGGAGGCTAATCTAAAGAGATGTTATAGCCAGGCCTGCAAGATAAACAGAAACTTGAGATTGTATTGTAATTAGCAGCACCTGGTCCAGTGGGCCCAGAGAGGCATCAGATGCATAGGTGGGTGACCAGATCATCAGGACGCTCATAACTCTTCCCTTGCCCAAAATGCCTTTGTTCTTTCCATGTGTCCTTCTTATGTGACTGGTTTCCCTACATCAATATTAGCCAAGTGGCTGTACTTGAAATTCTGTAGGTTGATTGTAGTTTGATTCACATTGTATCCACATTGTGGTTTTGCTATATGTGTTACCCATGACAAAGGGCCTTGGTGGCCACTGGTTTGGGACCCCTCCTGTCTCTCAGTTTTCTCTTAATAGACCTTGCTACTCTAACTTCTTTTGTCCCTTGGAATTCACTCAACCATATTTGGGGGACAAGAACTCGGTGCATTTGACATCTCTCAGTCAGGAGTTACGTTTTTCGTTCATCAGTGGCAGTTTCAGTGTGAGAACAAAGAAATATAAATTTGGATTCCTAGATTTGCCTCTCAGCTCATTTACCCACTGCAGACTGGAAGGAAGAAGCCAGCCCCCAAACTGGGGAAGATATACCTGTCCTGTGAGGGGGAAGAAAAGCCCTGAGTCTTGAGCTGAGCCCCGCTCCCCCGCATTTCCAAATAAGCTCATTCTCCCCTCATTGGGAATATGTTTGAACTGTGGCCTTACCTGTGGCCTTACCCAGAACCTTGCTGTTCTGTCCTTTTGAGGACAATCTCCTTCTCAGTTGGCACACACCAAAAACCCTTAAGGGGGAAGAAACAAAAATAAGACATCATTTTCCTTTTAACTTTTTATAAAAGAAGACATCCTTAAGATAAAGCACCAGGGTTTGGTTTGGTTTGTTTTGTTGATTCATTTTTGTGAGGGGAGTAGCTAGTCTTTATTTCTTCTCTCTCTCAAAATATGGGTGGTGTGTGTGTGTGTGTGTAAGAAACAGAAAAAGAAAGCATGTGAGCAAGTGGAAGCTTGATCCAAGCTCTGACATACACATGTCATACAGCCATTTTATGGAAACACTGACAGTTCAGAGACACATGTAAACATCCCCAGGGAGAGTTAGGCAAGCAGGCTTACTTAACTCAGTTATTTAGGGAGTAGAGTTGTGAATTTTAACATTTTCATATGCGACTGTTTGTTAGCTTTCATACAATAATTTATTTTATATATGGTAAGTAACTATCACTTTAGTTCAATTAAACAGATTTTATTTTCACTCTTGTGAAAATTGTGTGCCTGGGATTTATTTAATTTTCTTCCCTTAGTCTGTAGCAGCACAAATGGAAAACCATTAAATGAATGTGGTATAAATGCATTTTTCTCTTCTTTTTCCATATTTGCAATTAGAACCTTAAAAAAAAGGAGTCCAGGTAGGCTTTGATGCTACATTCTTTTGATGTAACAGGGTGCCACCAGAAACAAGGTGGCAGTGACTGTGCTGTCCTTTCCTTTCCCTACACTTTGCCCTTCTCATTTTTAATCTTTTCAGAATCCTTTGTTCATTTGGTTCCATTCATGGCCTGGCTTTTCTTGTGCTTTCCTGACATACTTGTTTCCCAGATCAGTGGCCTTTGCTCTATTCATTTGGCAGCATTTTCCAAATTGGAAAAGAAAAGCCAACACAAAGCTTTTCATGTTACTTAGAAGGTCTCCTCTACTGCCCTCTCTTCCTCCCACTCAGTGCAAAGGCCCTCTTCCTCCTGACCCCAGAGCTCTGCTAATTCATCACAATTCAGTCAAAAGTTCTACTTGCTTTGGGAACATGTACTAAATCACATCTGTTCTCTGAACCTCAACTTGCTCATGTTTCTCATCCTTCTCTCTTGGTCAGCAAAGACACCTGCCAACATTGTGCCCAGCTTGGGAGATAAAAAACTGTGATGTGCTAAGTAGACATCAGTCCTCCTCACTGCTATAAAATGAAGCAGAGAATGTCCACCTTGCTAGGAATGCTGTAAGAATCAAAGGTGATAGTGCACCAACCAGCATGTACCTAGGTGCTCAGAACATGTCAGCTGCTGTGACCGTAATCAGAGGCAGATGGACAAGATCATGTTGCCCTGTCTTGAAGGTTGATTTTATCTCACAAGCTGATCTTTCACTTGCGTTTCTGGCTTTCTCCTGCAACCCATTCTTTTTATTTTGGACAGATCTTTTTCCTTCTAATCTGCCCTTCTACCCCATTTTTCCTTTTTTCTGTCAAGAATGCAAACATTTCTTTTATTCTCTGCATTGAAAAGTGAGTGCTTTTAATTCCAATTTTTGTGAAACACAGTATTCTTTTTAATTTTTCTTTCAAGCACTAAGTCCAGCAGGAAATCCTGAGGACTCCTCCTTTGCAGATCTCTTTCATTCTTCCCTTCTGTGTGCCTTGAGCATGATACCAGTCCTTTTCTTATCTAAATGTTTATTACTTGAATGGTGGGATCTGGCTCCTTGCTTTACTTTCTAAGGTAATGGAAGTGTATGGGCATAGCAGAAGGAAACTTTGTCTCTTTCAGCTACATGTTTGAACATATTTAGCCGTGTGAGTGAAACCATAGGGTCCTTTAAAGTCTACAGTAATCAGATACTGAGGTAACTTTAAGGATGGAGTCCATTTGTTTATTGCAGCTATGTTGGTAGCTTTTGTTTTTAGTTTATTTTTTCTCCTGACAGTTAACTTTTGAGTTAATGGTATTTAAAGTTTAATTACTTAGTAGGGGTCTTCCAGAAAACATGAGGCTATATCCTTTTGACTTATGGATATCTCCTCTATCTATGTCTTAACATGAATGCATGATTATAAGTGAGTTGGTTTTTTGAATGTACATTTTCTTATAAAAAGTTGCTGTTTATGATATTACCACTACACCATTTGTTTTCCTCACTGCAATAATAGTATACCTATTCTAACTAGAATGCAATGGGAAAAATGAGAACCTATTACCTTTTAAAGTTTAGGGTGGAGCCACTAGGACTTTCTTGTTATTTTTTAATGTCAACTTTATTATTTATTTGGTCACAAGTATCTTTTGAGCTTGAGCTATTCAGGATCTGTGCTAGGTGCTGCTAATAAATGGTGGTGATGTCTTCAGAAGGATTTAGCAAGCTGAAAGGCTGTCTTTATAGGATCCACAAATTAATATGCTCATTACATTTTGAAAGGATTATTAGGAAAGAATATGTAAGAGAGACCTGTATGTGACCCACAAAATTTGAAATATTTTTCTGGTTCTTCACGGAAAAGGCCTGTAATGCCTCTGTCCTTTTAAAGCTTCGATCTTAATAAGAAAGACCAGTCATAAGCAAGGGAAGAAACAGATGAAAGAATTCTCGGGTTCTGGTAGATCCTGGGCAGTAGGATTGGAGAGTGAAGTTGGGGCAAGGGAGCAAGTGTAAGAGTGAGAGTCTCTGAGGAGGTGACTGAGATCAGACCTGAGCAATGAGCATAACCAGCCCTATGTGGAACTGGGTTTGTTAACTCATGTCACCCTTAAGTTCCACTTCTCCCTTCACCACTATATGCCTGCTTCTCCATGGGGCTGAGGTAGTTGTTGGTTCTTAGGAAGCTTTTTGAATGTTCTCTGTGGATAGTAATCACATGGCACTGTAACTG
This sequence comes from Chinchilla lanigera, assembly GCF_000276665.1. Taxonomy (NCBI): domain Eukaryota; kingdom Metazoa; phylum Chordata; class Mammalia; order Rodentia; family Chinchillidae; genus Chinchilla; species Chinchilla lanigera. The sequence continues at coordinate 2,334,585 of NW_004955420.1, forward strand.
CACATTTATTTTCATGACCCCTTCTACCCATTAGACTTGAAATATCTTGGGGGAAGTGTACATCTTGGTTGGTAATCATATCTCTCTAGTATTTAGCTCATCAACTAGGTTGAACAGTTAAATGGAGTCTGCCATAAACTTAGTATTAGATTCTTATGAAGCATGTTGTGAAAATCAAGAGGCTCTTCTGACAAGCAGATTGTTTAATTTCTGTCATTTACCTTTTTAAAAAATACATCTTTGCCATGCCATCTTCTGTATTCCAAGTACTTTTCCTCTTTAATTTCTAGAATATAATTCTCAACCATTACGGCACATGCCAGTTTTTCTCTCTTATTGAAAAATATCATTTATCTAGTTGATTAAGACAAAACTGGGAAACTGTTCTTGATTCTCCACATTCCCTACCACTGCCTATCACATCCAGTCTTTCAGCACTTGTACCTTCAAAACTACTCCTTTTTACCATCTTTACCACCAGTTCTAGCCTAGGCCAGCTCTATCCTTTACCTAGGCTTCCGGTAACATACTGCCTGGTCTTTTTGCTTCCAAATTTATGTCCATTATTCACACAGAAGTCAAACATCTCTTAAACACAAAATAGGGTCAGCCCTTCTTTTGAATACCCCTGTGACTATCAGACTTAAAAATTTGAGCTACACATACATACGTACATACAGATGTACATACATACATGATAAACATAAAAGTTTCATCTTACAGCCCTGTGTGGACTGGCTACTGTTCCTCCACCCTCATATCTTCATTATCCTCTGCTTTTAACTGCACGGTCTCCCTACTTGTCCTGTTTATAATCCTTTATTCCCTATTGTCCATTGAATTACTAAGTGGAACTGTGTGTTAATTTAGTTGACATTGTGATTACTTAAAACTCTATCCTGCAAATTAGCACAACTACGGTGAAATCACATCCCACAGGCATGCCCACTTCTGATTCCATTTTCAGGTTCATGGTACTAAATATCCATGGTAACAAGCAGCTGACCAGGGGGAAGGAAATTGACATCCTTATTGTACTCTAATGTATTTTCTTTTTTCCTTTTTTCTTTTTTGCAACACAGAATATGAGTTGGAAGTAAAGAGGGTGCAAGACATTCTTTCTGGAATAGAGAAACCACAGGTATGTTTTCTGCATTTCTCAGTGTAAATGACACTTCATTAAGTATTTCAAAACTACTTTATTAAGTATTTCAAATGTACTTTTCTTTTGCTTACATAGTAGATAAGCAAAAGAACCCCATTCCCATTGATGATTATTTATAAACTATGAAATATGGTGGTCAGTTATTAATGGGACATGAAAATATACAACAGCAGTCTTCTGTAGTTACCTGCTGAAATGTCATCTTTATTCAGATATTCTGAATGCACTTAGGTATTCTCAACTTCCAAGGATACATTTTTTTTTTCTTTTGATAATTTCCTTTTACCTAGGTAAATGTAGCAATAATAATTTCTGAAAACCTCAGAAATTCCAAGTATTTTTCCAAATAAATTTCAAAAAGATATTTAAATATTACTTGAGAAAAATAAGTTCAGGACATTGGGTGCAATGGCAAGGAAAAAATCTGGGAGCTGTGATATTGTGAGGTTTTAAGTTTGATTTTGCCAGGTGCTTTGAAATTCAAGTGAAAAATTCAGATTGTTGATTCAGCCTTTCATCTGAGATTAGAGAGCCAGAGTTCTTTGGAGTGTTTTCTAGCTGAGTTGGAAAACTTTGACTCTTCATGTGTTTCAAATACTGAGGCTTTTTCACTGAAAGGTCCAAACATGCCTCAGGGTACATAGTTGAGTTTGACGAAACCTAAAACATGTGGGTGTTTCAGAGGAGGGGCATAATAAGGCACTTGTGGAGGCGTGGGGCCTTGATGTATGGATGGGGTGTCTGAACTACTCTGGGAAGGAGCAGGCTACCAGTGGGGGTTTTTGAGAAGACATTGAGTAGTCAGAGCTGCATTTTCAGCATGACCCAAGCAGTTGGCAGATGGGTTGGTGTGAGAAGTGGGTGGACCCAGGGAGAGAAGTGTCAGGAATGTGCTAGTGCAGTCTAGTGAGGGGCTATTGGAGCAAAATTAGGATAATGGTATCAGGTGTGGCACGGCCATTCTCTTAGCGAGAGTGATGGGGTCTGGGGCAGGTGTTTTTTGGTGTGTGACCAATAAAGAATGGGATGTAGCAGGTGATGGTAAGGAAAAAGCATTAAAGTTTATTAAGGCAATAGTATGCTCGGGGTGAGCAGGATCATGCCTGTGATAAGAAAGTAGCATGAGCAATGGGAGCATACAGTGTAGGTGTTAAAATACTGTGCTGGTTTAGGGGAACCTCTCTGGGGGATCTTTATGATTTACAACATGATTGACAGGGTATTGAGTCATGTCAGCTGCATGTACTGCACATATCCTTTTGTATAATTTATCCTGTTACAATTGCACGTATGCAATGTAGTCTATATGAACCCTTGATGAGGTCCAGGTGAAGAAAGTTCAGTGTAGGTCAGCCACACATGTGTCCTGGTTTAGAGTTTTGGAATTTTTCAGGGAAGGTTTGGGGTGTCTTTGCTTTTATTTTATCCCTGCCTCTGGGTGGGTAGTAAGACTGGGGCCAAGGGTTAAGGGGAGGTGGCCCTGGGCCACAGAAGTTCAGTTAAGTGGAAGGGAGTACTCCATACCCCTAATTGTATTATCTATATTAATTCTAGAAATACATCAGTAAGACTTTATAACCTATTAGATACCAGGTGTTGTCATGAGTAACTGAGCTTTCAGTTGAAGATGCTTTCTCTTGAGTTGTATCCTCATTATTGTCCTCATAGTCGTTATTTAGTACCACCGGTACTACCTCTGGTTTCACTGTGTCTTCCAGGTATCTCTGCCACTGCGTTTATACATTTACTCCATTCATTAATTTCTACATCTTTCCTAGTTGTGAGTAGTTTCTCTAGGATAGGTTAAAGCCTGTGTCCTTTTTATCTCTTCAGTGCTGTTCTTGGACACACTGGGTTTGTCTCACTGGCAGGGCATCCAGAAAGATAAATGATCACAGATGTCTGATAGATTCAGCACTGTGGAGGGAGGAGGATCAAGACACTGGGAGATTAGGTGCACAAGAAGGATAGTTAAAATTGTTGTAATGGGTGAGAGTTTTGGAGGCAGGAAGTGCAGTATAAGAGTCTCGAAAAGGTTCACAGGTGGAATCATGGGGAAAGCTTTTATTTATAGCAAAGAAGAAAAATCCTTTAGGAAAACAGAGGAGTCAACCTCAGAGAAAGATGGCAGAGTAGCATGTTCATTTATTGTCCCAGAAGTACTCAGAGAATAGTCATCTCAGTCATGTGTAGGCACGCAGTGATTTTCTGTAGATATTCTGAGTCACTTCTCTGCAGTAGAAGTGTACAATCTATGCAGAAGTAGTGATGTAACACTAAGAAGATAAAAGCAACAGCTAGATGTGTTGTGTTTTTCCTTGACTCAGCATTTATTAAACACTTAATCACAATTTTTAGATCAGGATATATAGAGATGCTTTTGTAAATAGCTCTGATACAAGTTTCAATATGATAAAATTGTCATACTCCTGTCTGTATCACTTAGAAAGGTTGCTTGACCACAGATGCAGGTACATCTTGGCCTGGCAGCTGTGTCCCCACCATGGAGAGCAGGCTGGTAAAAGCGCAGTGCCTTTAGGCCCTTGACTCCTGCAGCTACTATCCATTGTTCTCATTTGGTACCAACACAGCAGACTGGAGAACTTGGCTTCCTTGTAGGAAACAGAAAATGTACAAAGCAGGTTGGTAGTACTGTTTAATCTACCAAATAATTTTGTTTCTTATTATGACTTAGTAATTGGTAATCAGATTTCATATATCTGATTCTGTAAGTCTCATAATGTACTTGAACCATTGCTGCATCTGATTGACTTTGGAACACTGACCACACTGAGTGTCTGCATTGTTGGGCACAGAGCCAGACTGGTGTGTTCACTTGGGTGCTGCTATGGGCAGCAGCCAGTGTCAGAGTCCACCTCACGTACTTGAGTGCCAGCCATTCTCATTGCCCCCTTCCAAATTTTGAAAATGGCTTTGGGGTTATAAATTCAGATAAGACATAACATTTCCTTATCAGCAGGGTTCAAATGGGTTCGAATATAGTGAGTGTAGCCAAAGATTTTCTCAGTGCTATGAAACTAGAGTTGTCATTTCTGCTTTCTAAACAGTATGTTATAAAGATGGGATGGAAATGTTTGAGTAGAAACAGCAAAATCTTAAGTGGTTATGAACTCTAGATCAGCACTTTATACCTAATGCTCTTTTTTAACATTGAGACTTGGACTTGCATTTGACCTTTTAAGCAATCTGAGAAAAATCGAATCATCAGATAGGAAGTGTGTATCTTTGAATTCAGTTGCTTCATCAGCTGGTGGGTGGTGGTGGTACTAACTGTCCTCTGGGGTCTGAGGCACTGGATGGTCCCAGAGGTGTACATGTCAGCCATAGGTATTTTCAACAAGGGAGTTCTTATGAGTGCCATGCTGTTGCACATCACCAACACAGTTTCTCTCTCTGTCCACCTATATTAGTTTACTGTGGCTGCTATAACAAATTATCACACATAGAGTGACCTAAAACAAAATACATGTATTCTCTTGAAGTTCCAGAGTGCAAAAAGTCCAAGAATGAGTCTACTGGGCTAACATCAGGTGTTAGCAGAGCTGCATGACTTTCTGGAGGCATTGAAAGAGACTCTCTTTCCTTTTCCAGTTTCTAGGGGTAGCTCCAGGCTACCTTCCATCCTCACAAATAGTAGTCACATCCCTCCAACTCTGCTTCCATCTTCATCACCCTTGACTTTCACTTTCCTGCCTCTCTTTCTGTCACTTAAAGGACCCTGGAGATTATGTTGGGTCCATCTGGATAACGTATAATCATCTCCATATCATAAGAACCTTAACTGTATCTTCAATCTCTTTTACTATGTAAAGTAATACATTTACAGGTTCCCTGCAATAAGATACAGACATTTTTGTGCGGAGAGTGTGTGGGTAGGGAGTCATTCTGCCTGTGGTCCTGCCCAGTGTTCCTTACAGTCCTCTTCTGCCTGGTCCACCCATCTTTCCCAGCCTAGTGATGTATAGCTTTTCTTTCTCTCTCCCTCCACTTTCTTCACCTTCTACCCCTTTTCTCTAAAGTTCTAACTCAGGATTGTGTCTTATTTGTCTTTGTGGCCCAGGGTCTAGGACTGACTTTGGTACATAGAGAATCTTAACAGATGTTTGCTAAATACACATGTGGTAAACTGCAGTGGTTGCAGTGAGGTTCTGGCCAGCATTAGTGTGGCTCCACCAGCATGGAGGGACATTGGGAATGTGGGTGCCAGAGTGTAGGGTGGCAGCCAGGAGGGGAAGGAGCTGTGCTTTGCAGTCAGGCCTTCTGGCTTGGTTCATAGCATGAATGTTAACTGTGACCTCAGGTAAGTTTTATAACCTCAATTTCCTCATCTTGAAAGGTAGGATAACAAATCCCACATAGGAGGCTCTGAGAAGTTATATGCTATTCAGAGAATAGTTGGAACAAAGTATTACTCTGTAGTTTGTAGCATATCACTAAGCAAAAGTGAAGCTGTCTGCTATACTCTAAACTGGGAATAAGATACTATCATGAGTAAGAATTCTACTTCTGAGGGAAGAAATAGAGCTATAAAAGAAAGTTGGACATAAAATCATTTTTTAAAAAGCTGTCCCCCTACCCCTTCAGTCACATCTGGTAGAACCTTAAAAAAGGGGGATATGTTTTCCTTTTTTTTTGCAGATGATTTGGTTTAGATACAGAAACAAAACCTATGACTTCTGGGTTCCAGTCATCTTTCTAAAGCTTTTGCCACCTTGAGTTGAGAAAGTTGTCTTAGTTATAATTCTCATTGCTGAGACAAAATAACCCAACACTCAAAGTTAAAAGAGGAAAGGTTTATTTAGCTCACAGTTTATAGAGGTTTCAGTCCATAATCTGCTAACTGCATGGCAGGGTGGCACATGGCAGAGGGGTAACCATTCATGGTGGCAGAAGACAGCAAAAGCAGCAAGAGAAGTGGAAGACAGGCATCTTTTTATCCCTGTTGTTGTATCCATTCTTCCAGAATTAGGGTAGTGTCAATCCAATCAGTAGAGTGATCCAACAATCACACACCCTTAATCCCAGCATTCTTACTGTCAGCATCACACATTTTCGATCCAGCCCCCTGAGAAAGTCCTATGACCACATGAGGCTTTGAGAGGACATATAGACACAAACTGTAACACAAGTAATTTACTCTTTGGAGAACCACATCTATAAAGATCCAAATATTTAAGATAGTTTTAAAAATACATGAGGCATTGTTCTGGAACTGTAGCAGTTAATTGTCTTGGGGACATCTCAGGTATACCCACTGCTGTACCAGAAGCAGAAGCTTAGTACTAAGTGGTTCAGGACTTAACCAGCTACCTCCATCCTAATGAGGTCTGAGCTCCTCTGATGATAGTGTCACATATAATTTCCCACATTGTGGTGGGCTGTTTATCTTCAGGATGTAAATAAATGTAACCTGGGATTGTGGTTCTGCATTGTTTCCATCCAATAATGTTTAGCCTGTGGTTCTGGAAGAGAGATCTGAGAGAAACACTTCCCTGTAAGAAGCAGTTCCTTGAAAGATTGGCAGCAGTATGTCTGGGAGTGAAGCTTTAAGACTCTTACACTTAAGGGGTTACAGAAGCAGAGCATTATGAGAGTTTTAGATTAAGAAACTTTTTTGTTTGACCTTCCCCTTTTTCATTTATTTTTCCTTCATGTTGTTACCTCTCATAATATACCTTAGAAGTGAAGCCAGTATTTCTATGGAAATATTTCTTCAGCGTATTTCTAATTCAGATCAGTAGGCCTCCCACATAGTGAAATCCAAAGGCTAGACCAAATTTAGAAACTACCAACTTACAAAGAAGTATGTTTTGAATGTGAGAGTAACTGTGGGAGAGAAACGGTGTTTCTGATCCAGGTTCTGAATATCATTTCCATGTAGTACTGATGATGAAAAAGAAATTTATAGGATAGTTTTAAAATGCTGGAATGAACAGAAGAGAGAGACAAAAGAGAGCTAGGAATCATGTATCAAGTAGCTATAAGATAATGTGATTTTGTAATTTCCATATATGCACATATAGCAACTATTTTCATGTTGGAATCGATATTCAGTAAGTACATAGATAAGACTGAATTCTAGTCAGTGTATGACCATTTAGAAGTGGGTAGTAAATTATAAGCCCTTCAAGAGACTTAAAAAGTTTAATTTAAGTAATGAGCAGACTTAGACTATTATCCTATACACTAGGTACTTTGTAGAAAAATGTGTTAGATTCTTCTTTTTCCAATAATGTTATACATAACAAGAAAGCACCATTTTTATCACATTACAAAGGAGATTGGCTTCTTGTTATGGTAGATTAAACACCAGCAGGTCAGTTTTATGGCTTTGAAACATTTGTGGGCAGGAGATGTTGACATACGATGACCACTGTGGAGGTCAGGTTGGCTGTGCCTTGATTCTGGTAATGACACTGCTGGTGAGGAGGGGTCAGCATAGAGAGAAACTTGTAGTGGAAGCTCAAGCTCAGGCGCTTGAGCTCTGAAAGTAGCTTGATTGAGCCCAGATGGAGTTTGTAGAGTTCTCAATCTCTCATGAGTTATCACCTGGGAGAACAGTTGGAGTAAACTCATCCTGTGCTGGTGATTGACCCCTAGGTGACACCCTCCCTCCAGTTTCCTGGAATTAGCCCTAAAATGGAAATGACTCCAAAGTCCTTACAGGCTCAGTACATGTTCTCAGGGTTCCAATGCCTGAGGAGGAGAAGCCTGAGGCTGGGAGTTCTGAGAGGGAAGTTGCAAGAGCACAAATTATAGTTTGGGCAATTTGGCCCCACACCAATGGTTATAACCTAGGTGGCAGGCTGCTCAGCTCCAGGGAGGAATTCAAAGAAGCTGCTTCCTTCCGAGGTCATGTAGAGTTCCAATGCACATGTCTGATTGGCTGGCTCTTAGGAAGACTGCATTTGCATGTAGGTGTGGGTTCACATCATAGTTTGCCTCCACGAGGATTGCTCAGGGTCTGGGGAAAAGACAAACGTTATTTTAGCTGACCCTTACGGTGGTGTACATCTCTATTCATTTAAACAATAGCTTAACCATGTCTTGAAGGAAAAAAGTAAATTTGTCATAGCTAATGAAAAAGGTAAAGTTGAAAGGAATGTGAATTAATGGGTGTATAGACCATGTCTGCAGTACTGGCATTTGACTGAGCTATTTTGAGATGTGCTGCTGATTCATACCACCATTCATAGAACCAGTGTCACTACATACGTTGTTCTTGGAAGTGTGCAAAGCAGCCATTAATTACTTCAGCTGAATGTCTCCCAAGACCTACTCTTTTGTTTTCCATTATAAACTGAGCTCTTCAGAGCAAAATATTTCCTGTTAAGTTAAAAAACAAATACACTCTGTTACAGGGTTACTTGTATGTGTAAAGGAATTCAAATGTATTGGTGTACATAAGCAGTATTCAAACAGCCAGTGTTCAGTGTAATGAAATAAGCACTGAATATAGGTACTGTACTAAGAAAATGTGGCTGGAGCACAAAGAAAATAGCAATTAATTCAGACCAGAGGGTCTGAAAAGATAGGCCAGGAACCTTCCTAAACCAGCTCCAGGTGGGTTCCCCTGTGGGTACTATATCTGCCCTGAGGCCCCTCACACACCTCTTCCCTCACCAAGTTGATGCTCCTGGAGCCAAAGATAGGATCTTAGTTACCTCATGTCCACAACCCCTCACACAGTGAAGTACGATAATTAAATGAAATGAAGACAGCGTTTAAACTGGGGTTAGAAGAAGTGTGTTAAAGCCAAGAAATTGACAAAGTCAGAGGCTAAGTCACAGAAGGAAAGGGTGGTCACACAGTGTGGTATAGGGAGCAGACAGACACTGCAGACTAGGTGCTGCTGGTCTAGAACCTTAGAGAGAACATCTAATGTGTAATGCTAGCCTGCTACCCATGGTGTCACCTGTATCAGACCCTTCGATTTATTGTTGACTACACAAACATTTAAGAAACCTCCTTGCAGTGGAATATGATTTTGGGTGAGCCTTAGCGAGTCCACAGTCCAAGGCTGTAAGTAGGATCAGCAGTGATAGTAATAGCTACAAGGTTCTGTAGCAGACAGAGAATAGTGAAGAGCAAGATACATCAGAGAAGGCTACTTCGAGGTAGTAGGCCCAGCTGCAGTCTTGAAAGATGGGTAGACATATGTTGACTAAATACATTGTGATGCTTTGTACAGAACAGAATAGAACACAACAGGACAGAACAGTATGGTGGGATCTCTGCTAAAAAATGTGATAAGTGACAGACTGAAAGAGGATAGTCAACATTTATATTGCATATTAATTATTTGTGCATTTAAATTATTTTATATTACATTTTTATAAACCGTATAATTCGAATAGTAACAAAAACGGAAGAAGTAAAAACATAAGTAGTGAATAGTTTACACATTTCTATCTATAGATGTAAAGCCTTTGTAAACATTAAACTTTAGCATTTATGTTATCTGTTTGTGTGTGTTTAATGTGTTATCCAGCCAGATATCCCCGTAGCAATAAAATGTTTAGAAAACTAAAACATTAAAGTTCCTTGTTGGATTTATTTTAAGGAAACGGAGTGACTCTATACTTTAGGTTGGGTTTCTCCACAAAGAGGCTGTACAACAAAGTTTTGAGTAGAAATAATTTATTTGAGGCGATGACTCAGGGAGTCTCTGTTAGGGATGGGCAACTGAGACAGGGAAGGGAAGGAAGCCAACAAAGGGTCTGTGTACGAGCAGGTTGCTGCTGTGGCCACCTGGGCACCACCTGAGTACCTCTGGGAACCAGTGTACAACTGGTCTCAGAGTAGTGCTCAGTCAAGAGTCCTTTGCTGAGCTGGAGTCTAAAGCACAGAGTAAACCAAAAAGGTAAAAGCAGGGCTTGAAAACCCCAACTTCCACCCATATCTCTGTCTCCTATCAACCTGGTCCTTAATTCCAATTCTCACTCATCCCGTTCTCCTAGGAATCACCGGGACTTAAGGGAGCTTAGTTTGAAAGGTATTATTTCACATCAACCAAGGTTTGAAGGTCCCCAGTCAGTACCTGTGGGTATGGATGTATTATTGAAGTCTCTTACCCAGCTTTCTCCTTGACAAAAAAATGGTAGGCATGGCTGATCATTTTACATCCAGGAAAACTGAGAGTGAATTGCACTGGTCTTGGTCAGAAGTTTGCATTATAAGGACAGCTGTTGCAGCTGCTACAACAGGACTCTAGAACACCATGAAGAACTTCTTTCATTATAATTAAAATTGTTTACGTTAACTCTCAGCCAGTTTCATGTCACTACTAGTAATTACAGAAACATTAGAGGAAGTAGTACGTGTCTTGTGCAATGGATATGAATACTTCTGTCCCATGTTTTTCTTCTCAGGTTTCTAATATTCAGGCGAGAGCAGTTGTGTTGTCCTGGGCTCCCCCTGTTGGACTTTCATGTGGACCCCACAGTGGTCTTTCTTTCCCCTACAGTTATGAGGTTGCTTTATCAGACAAAGGCCGAGATGGAAAATACAAGATAATTTACAGGTAGTGTATATTTCCATGTGTTTTGTTTTATTATTTTAATTTAATTTTATTTTATATGGGAGTTTGGTTTTATTTTGTTTTGTTTTTTGAGGCGGTCTCACTATGTAGTTTGGGGTGCTTCAACCTCATGATGATCCTCCTGCCTCAGCTTTCTGAGTGCTGGAGTTACAGGTATGTGCCACCAGGCTGTTTCCACATGTTTTAATTTGCTGCTAAACTGTGACATTGGAGTTGTTAAAGAAAATAGAAAACAGAGGAAGAATGTATAAGTTTTGCAAATTTTCCTTGAAATAGGTCTTTTTAAAAATTAGTAATAACTATAGTGTCAAGAATTAAATTTTGTCCAATTAATTATTAATCAGAAATGAGTAGTATATGGAGCCATTGGCATCAATGAAATAAATTGCTTGTTATGTTAGTTATCAGGATAGTATTAAATTTTCCATTTATATCTATCAGGGCAGCAGTGACTGACTTGTAGTTTTGTATACATTAAATAGTCATGGGATCGCTTACATTTTAGACTCAGCCCTTTATCTTGGGTTGTTTTAAAAAATTCTCCAATTACCATTTGCTTTTTTTCACCCTCTTTCACACTCTATATTAGGTTAAAGATACTTTAAAACATTTCATTACATGGCTTTCCTAAGTGGTCAGAAGTTTAGCAACAGAATAAGGAATTAGCTTTTTCTGTTTTATGGACTCCCACATAAGAACTGTCCAAATGATTTATAGCCATGTTCTAAATGTGATAAAAATTTTAGGGTCAATTCCTTTCTCCTTCATAATTGCTTAGCACTGGTCACATTTACAGAGCAGGAAATCAGAAAGCCAGTTTTGTTTTAACTATTTGTTTGACTTCCCTGTGAGCAGGCCCTAGACAGCCTGCCCACACCAGGGTAATGTGGTCACACAAAGTCCACTTCTTTCTCTGCCAGAGGTTTTTGTTTTCTCCCTCTTCCCCCTGCCACATCAGTGCTTCAGACTGTGTCTCCCCCTTCCTGTCCTCCTTGGTAACTTGCTGCCCTGATGGATTTTCCTGGGAACAGACAAGGGGAAGTAGGTAAGGAAGGAGCCAGTCTAGTTGCTGTCTTCTCCTCTTGCTTCCCGTGCTGCTGGTACTCTTTGCTGGACTCCTGTAGTGTCCCTTAGGTCGTGCAGCGTCTACTGCCACCCCAACAACCCAGCCTCGGTGCTGCAGAACCATGCCAGAGCATGTCACTGCCCTGCAGAGAGCACTCTGTGCATTCCCCACTGTTCTTTGAATAAAGTCCTAGCTCCGTATTCACACTCACAACTAATTTGGTTCTATTTTGAAAAAAATCAGAAATATAGAGAGCTGTTTCCCCTACTTTACTAAGAAGCAGAACATCTGGGCTCCAGTGATCCTTTTGCCTCATCCTCCCCAGTAGCTGGGACTAGAAGCCCAAGCCTGGCTTGGTAAGAGTCCATTAATGCAAGATGAACACTGCTGGCAGGAGCTAGAGTCTCAAGTGCCTTCTACAGATAGGTAGATGACATAAATGAGAAAAGTTCTATTTGAAGATGGGAAACAAGAGTTCCTATCTCTATGTGAAGAGAGCACTTGCTGTTTATCCTCAGTCATTGCCTGGATTTGCTGAAAACTCCCGTTGCCTGGGGTTTTTCCAAGGGGTGCTGAAAATGTGAACTATTAACTTTCCCATATTGAACTAATTCAGCAAATGCAAAGTATTTTAAAGGTACAGTGCAGTGAAACAGCAGAACTGTAGTCATAGTACACATGTAGCTTCAGTTTACAATTTTAAAAAAACTTTTATTTGGAAGAACTATAAACTTATATAAAATATTGTACAAATAGATCACAGCATATAGGTGTACTCTATCCAGATTCCATTACTGACTTTATCTTGTTTGCTTTCCCACTAGAACTCTTCCCTCTTTCTTTTTTGTCTGCTACTCATCATTTTTTCTCCATGTTTTATACACCACAGTCATTTGCTACTAAACATTTCAGTATATTTCCTCAGAATAAGGGTATTTTCTTAATCACAGTGCAATTATGAACTTCATAAAAATGCATTGATACAGTGCTTTTATCCATCATCCATATTCCACTTTGTCAAGTGATCTGAATAATATTTGACATTTTGAAAAATATTGTGATAGCATTTTTCTTCCCTTTAGGAAGAATCCAGTCTGTGATCATATATTGCATTTAGCTATCTTGTTAGCCTTCTTTAATTTAGAGCATTTCCATGGTATTTCTTTATTCTTTATGACACTGACAGTTTGGAAGAATACAAAATGAGTCATACCCATATCTAACTTTCTGCTTCTGACTTTCTGCTTCTGTTTTACTGTACTTTTTGAAAACATTTTAATGAAAATTTCTTACTTCATATTTCACTGTAAGTTGAGATTCATTTGCACCTTTGGGTCATAGAAGTAGTTTTATTTTATATCCAAGAGCTACTCTTGGATGCATTTGTATGTCAGCGAAGGAGATCAGATCTTGTTAAGAGAGTCCAGAATGGAGGGGTGGAGGTTCCTGCCACAGTAGGTCTGAAAACTGGCTTTGCCGGACAACTAGTGCAGTTATTACGTATTTCCTAACCACTTACTCTTGTGTATTACTTTCAAGTAGCAAGAAGATGTTATGGGATGTTAAGTGAACTGTGTTGTTTCCCAGATCCAGAATGGTATGATTACAAGGAATCTGATTTTTCTAGTCAATAATAATAATAATTAAGAAAGTATATTTCTGATTTATGGTAGAATCACTCATAGTAGTTCTTGTGTTGTCAGTACACAACTATGAGACTGAAATGCAAAATCTGTTTTACAGTTGAAACTGGTATTAACTAACAAATGATTTTTCTTTACAGTGGTGAAGAATTAGAATGTAACCTGAAAGATCTTAGACCAGCAACTGATTATCATGTGAGGTGAGTTAAGACACGAGAGCTGAACAGTATTGGAGAGTCCAGGTTGCTAAAGTAAATCATTTGTCCCATTTCATGAGCTTTTGGTGAATGACACTTTCTTAGTTGATAGCTTTCAGCCCATGGTGCAGTGGCCATTCATTTACATTCTGCACTCCGCAGCATAATGACTGGGAGGACACAGATGTGCATCTACGGAAAGAAAAGTTGGTGATGCACTGGGCAAATTTTTAACATTATTTTTTTATTTTACCCAAGCTCTTATAAGAACAATTGGACTGTGTAGTTTAACATACTTTTCTTTCTATAGGAGTAATTTATTTTTTACCATGGATGTATGAGTTGTTTACTTTATATAGATGGTACCGATGAATTATCTTCAGACTAACTGAAGAAGCAAGAGCATTTTTGGACCTTTAAAAGCCAGTAGCATTTGAAGTAGGCAGGGAATACAGAGATCATATTACCTCTGAAAAGAATTTACCCAGTTTGACAAAACCACCCGTATAGGCTGAAATCTCAACTGTGATTTTTCTGGAGTCCTTGCTGTAGCTGCTCAGGAAGGCAGTGCTAGATTATCTTAGCAAGAAACCTAACCACGCACAGATCTGTGAAGAGGGATTATCTGATTTTCTACAGGCCACATCTGGTCATTTAATAGTATTTATTTCCATTCATTTGCAAATGAGCAGATTTCTAAATGCAGCCCATAACATTTTAAAACCTTTATGTAAAATTTTTAAATTCATCAGAAAATATAATTTTGTCTAATTACACACATGATTTTGTATGTGTACATAAGATTGTGTAATAAAATTACAATTTTAAGAACACTTACCTGCTTTCCAGGGATAATTCATTCCCTCACAATGGAGTGGGACAAAGCCTAGAAGAACCATATGCTAATTATCAGGAGGCTTGAATTCTTGTTTGCTTCTGTCATAAATTGGCTATTTAAACTTTAAGTTATGTAGAAGTTTTATACCACAGTTTTCTCATTAGGAAAAGTAAGGAAACGGGTGAGTTGAGGTTGTAGTATCTTACTAGCTGTGTAAGTGTTTTAAAACTAATTGTGGAGAAATATATAAAAGAACAAGTTGTTTTATATTGTAAAACAGTGCACATCTGCTTAGCTGTTGTATTGTTTAGATGAACGCTATTGCAACCATCTCTTCTGTTTAAATCAAAACTTTAGGATTTTGAGTCAGGTAGCATCTGTCCAAACATTGAATTCCATACAATCTGTATAAACAAAATGATTTTTGCTCGTGAAGAAAAAGATGATGACAGAAATATCATCTTTAAAAATGGTCAGTTTAACAACAAACCAGAAACACCATATAAGGAGTCATATAAATGTTATTCATTATTCATTGTTAGCATATGTTTCTTTCTTCTCCATGTTTTAACATTTGTTGTTACTGCTTTACTAAGGGTTTATTTTATTAATTTCCTATTCATTCATGAACTTACAATACCCTTTCAAGAAACTTAGATGTCATAAAGGCGTCTACCCTTTTATTTTCCACTGTCTTTTGTTTCCTGTGGTTTCTTTTCACCCATCTTATAAAGAATAAGTTTTGAGAAAATTCGATTGTAAGTACTTTTTAATGTTATGTCCTATGAACATCTTGAAAGGTGTTCTGCCAGATAAAAGGATCTTGAATAGATTCTCCAAAAAGAATAGAAGCATGAAGTGGTCACTATCTAGAGGTCCTAAATCTAGACTTTCTCCTGACATATGGGCCTCTATGGATGTGACATATGTTATGTATGTGATCGCACACATAAGATACAGCGTACAGTATAAAGCATGTATATTATTTGGTCTAACTCTGCCTGCCAGAGAAGTAGAAATTTTTTTCACTCCTGGATGACGGTCTACTTCAGTATTTTTTTAAAAAAATTCTTCTGATAAAAATGTCTATAGTTCAGATTTCCCTCTTTTTTGCCATAGTACGCAGTTCATACAGATTGCTCATTCTTTTCCCTTTACAGTTTTTTCTTTTTCAAGCTGTACAAGAATCTTAACATTTCCTACTCTTAGGTTTAGCTTTCTCTGCTGTGAATTGCTTAGGTGAAGCAGCCTGATGCATCATGGCCAAAGCCTGAAACTTGGATTTAATGGTTGTGTCTCAACCAAGGGTTTGTGCTTAACAAGCCACTGGCACTTCTTTGGCCTTGTTTCCAAGTGTGCAAAGTAGGGCTAATAATGACACCCACCTCAGAAGGGGTGTGACTGCAAGTGAAATATGTGCACAAACTGTTGTAAACCTGGAAAGGACTGTATAAATATTATTTTTATTTTGTTTTTCCAAGACTATTGCAGTTTTTTCACTCTGTGAAAGTTAAAGGGACTTAATGTTGCAACTTCTTTGAACTTGTATTTATTTTTGACTCTTATCATTCACTTTTAATGAGATGTTTATATATCATACTAGGCATGGAACAAAAAGGAGCAAACTCTCCCTTTTAGGATGCAGTTAACATTCTCAAAGTCTTGATTTCAGGAAAGTAAGTTTTTATCACAAAAATGTAGCCTCAACTATCATTTAAAATTAATATTCACCCATAAGGCCTCAGAAGACTGTATGGAATACCTTCTTCACTAAATTTCCATAACAACAGCTACAAAAATAATTTCATGAGTGGACAACTGCAAAATGAGCAATTTAAGCATTGTCATTTTTATTTATTTGTGAAAGTATCATCCTTGGGGAAGTCTGTAGAGCCAGTGAAGAAAACTGAAATATTTTCTTTAACAGCACAAAATAGGCTATCTCCTTCCAGTTGTTAGTATAGCATATTTTGTTTAAGACCTATAAAAGTCTCTGTTCAAAAGGTTTCTTTCTTTAATTAGGTACTGAAGTTTCACCATGGTTTCTACTCTTGAAATTATTGTTATTTTTTATTTTGCTACCCAATTTTGTTCTATTTACACTTGAATATCTGATATTTTCATATAATGCTTTTTCTTATTTTTCAACCTCAACCCTAACATGTTAGGAATATAGGAATTCATCAAACAGATTACCAAAAAAAATTTTTTTTAAAGTGGCAGAAATCTTATTATTAAACTGCTTGGTGCTTGGCTGACTCTCCTGGCAGTAACAGCTCTTGACTTCTTTACTGCGGGAATTTGCTTGGACCAGTAGGCTCTAGGTCATGTGCCTCTAGCTCTTTTTTTCAACTGGCATCTGCCATGCCAGTTAATCCAAATTCCCCATGTAATATTACGTCCTAAGGCGTTACAGATTTTCAAAAATGTTTCTTCTTTCTCACTTTGTGCTCTGAATTTCTCTTTGCCATTGCTGCATGTCTATTCCACTTAAATGTTTTTCATGATTGAGGAAAATGGTACCCTTCTATAATATATACACTGATTTGCAAGTTTTAGGTGTTGGGTCTTGGCTTAGTTGTTTTTTTTTTAATTGTCCTTTTTTTAAATTTATGATGCAGTTCTTATCCAAGTTGTCTGTTTTTGTTAAGTGTTGATTCAGTATTAAAAGAATCAATTTATAATTGTCAGTGGCATTGTGGTATATATTATATAAAGCTACTAATATAAAAAAATGTGTCTTTGTGTTTGAGAGAGGATGAAAAGGGGGGAATGGAGAGATGATTTGTTGGAGAAAAGGGAGAATTTAGACTAATATAAATAATCTTTTTAATGCTTATACTTTTTTTATATTTTTTTAATGCTTATACATAAACATGAAGGTTTATATATATTACATATACACAAATATATGTTGTCTATACATTTCTTAGAAAAGTATGTTTCTGTTTTAATTTGTTTTATAATTAACAATGGTACTGAAATAACCGTTTTACTGTGTGAATCAAGAATTTAAATTTTTATCAATAATACAATAATTAGGCATTTGATGAAGTGAATAGCAATTTCATGACAAAGTTTGCAGCAGTTTTCTAGTCGTCACCATAAGCAGTTTGTCAAAGATGTTGCCCAGAGATGATATCATACAATGACCTTCCCCAGAAAAATTATATGATGAAATATTTCCAAAAATAGCATTTACCATCACAGTACAAGTTTATGAAATAGGTGTTCTTGGCCAGAAAATATGGTGCCTCATATTTTACAGATGCATGGGAAGAACTCAGAGGTGTATTTCTGAACTCTTGGAACACGTGTTTCATTATCGTTCACTTTTTAAATGAAAACAAATGTGAAAACCCAAAACAAAATTGATTATGCCATATTGTTAGAAAAAGTGTTTTCTTTTCCTAGGATAAATGCAAAAGAAACTTACCAGTTTCTTGATTTATTTAGTCCAAGAGACTGATCCTACCCTACAGACCCTCCATTACATCATGTGAAAAAAATGCAGTATTTAAAGTATATCAGAAACCACTTTGAAGATATCAGTATATAATACAACAAGCATTGTTAATTTCCTACCACTTTGTTTGTAACTCTGTATTGTCTGTACTGCTCTTTTGCTATTTTGTAAAAGGTTGTCTGTCTGTTAATATTTTCTTCCTTTTATTTTTAAAATAAAAAAAAATAAAGTATATCAGAAGGGACTGAGGATTTAGCTCAGCAGCACAGCGCCTGCCTGGCAAGCGCAAGGTCATGAGTTCGATTCCCGGTACTGGAAAAAAACCAAAAAAATGAAAAGTATATTACAGAATTGATTTTTTTTTTTTTTTTTGGTTAAATTTAATGGTCAAATTGCAACTCTTTAAAATTAACTGCTGTTTACTAGCAGAGATAATCATGGTATTTTTAGATATTGTGTCAAATTTTACTGGATACAGCACATTTATATTGCCATACATATAAAAATAAATTTTGTTTTCCTTGTTGACAAACTTTTATGTGTGAAAAGTTCTGACCCCTAGTTGAAACAAGCAATAACACTTTTTTTCCTTTTTGTGTGTCATGTCTATGCTGGAGACTGAACGCAGGACCGCATGTGTCCTAAGCACACACTGTACCACTAATCTACATCCACACAAACTTTAATTTTTTAGAGTCAACAACAAGGAAAATGTCTTCATCTGGCCCATATAACTATCTCAGGTTTTCTTCTGCCTTCAGTTTCTTTTTGTTTTATCTTTATTGCCATCCTCCTAGCCTGACAGTCAGATACCTCCGTTCATTCATGATTCTCTAGCCTATGAAGTATAGATTTTGGACTTCAAGAATCCTGTTAAAAAAGAACAGAGAATTTGACTGATTCCAAATTTCCTTCCCTCCTAGACGACTAAACGTGGTCTGAAAGTACCTTGGAAGCTGTTGTCTGTTCTTTCATCCAGATGCATGTTTGGGTTCCACCCATTTCTGTGAACGTTCAACACCTAGTCTGCTGACGTAGTTGTACATTTGCAGGAAAATGCCCTGTGTGTGCAGTTGGGAGAACTGCTGGCTTGAGACAGGGAACCTAAGTGGGCAAAGTTGGTAAAGCCAGCTGAAATGCAGTCCGAGTTCTGAGGAGGAGAAAATAGGGTGTGGAGGGGGGAGCTGCTTCTCAGCTTTACCTTATAACTATAATGGAGAAAAAGGGTCAAGTGTTACTGAAACGTTTCAACTTTTAAAAGAAACCAGAGATTTTTTTTTTTCTAATGAATGATTTCAAGATATTTTTCAGTATAGGCTTAATTTGTACTTTAATTTTTTTTTATTTCGGATACCCTCAAAAGTAGATAGTAGTTTCATGAAATCTTGTCTACCCATCACTCAACTTGTCTTACCTCGGTATCCTCATCTAGTGCCCTTCTGCTCATTTTGAAATTCAGATACTTTATTATCTCAGGTATAAATCACCTTGCCATTAGCACATTCCCACCCTAAACAAACAAAAAATAGTAATTCTTTAATATCTCCAGATTTAGAGACTGTCTCTTCCTCAATTGTCCTAAAAAATAATTTAGTTTAGTTTTGTTTTTTGTAATGAGAATTCAAACACGGTCTGAATACACAACTTAGTTGGTATGGCTTGAATTTCTTTTAATGCACAGTGTTTTCTCTCCATCTTTCTTTTTCTCCAGACTATTTGTTGTACTGATTTTTTTGTGTAGTTTTCCACAGATGTCACTTTGGCTGATGGGTCCTTTATTGTGTTGCTTAATAAGTTCCCCTGTCCTCTGTGCCTCCTGGAAAATGGTGAAGAGACTTAATTCGATCTAGATTCGGTTTTTCTGACAGGACAGTGTTATATAGGTGATGCCATACTCCGGTTGCTTCTTTCTGTGATGGTCATTCCCTATATTCTAGAATTCATAGGTGGCTCTACTGGTTAAAGAGAATACTTTTTCTCCCCCAACACTCGTGTATCCCAGCCCAGATGCCACCAGTTGGAGAGTGCTGATCTACTGAAGATCAGGCTGAAATCCTGCCCATGTTTGGAGCATTCTGTGATTCATTTTAAGTAGCTACCAATGGTGAGCCCTCCTGACACATGGAAATGAGCTTGCCAGATCTACCACTGGGCTTTATATTATCATGCCTTGTTATCCTGAGTACAAAAAGGAGCATTTCCCACATCAGAAGTTGAGTGGAGAGCATTCTAACAATAAAGTATTATTTGTTTGCATCCAATGTTATGGTATCCTTCTATAAGGCAACTAAGTTGCCCCAGCTTTCTAGCTGTATGCCTGTTGGAAGTTTACCTCTCAGTCTAAATTCCCTTCAGTATGCAAAGGGTGATATTTCCCTACCTCATAGAGAGCATGGTTGTAAGAGTTAAAGGTCTGATAATGTATTTACCAATTTTGAATAGTTTAATTAGTGCATCTTTTTTTTAGATAGCAAAGCCTTCCTTGTTGTCCTTTTAGAAGAGTGTTTTAATTTTTATATTATTATATTATAAAAGCACATTACACATTTCTTTCCTCACAGCCTCTCTGGAAAAATCAGACACATGTATGGAATGTTGAGGCAAGTGTTTTAAAGTGCAGAATGGACATCTTTAGTCTTGGCACCTTATGTATAAGTTAAATGTTCACATGGATAAACTGTACCTGAATAGTTTCTGTTGAATCAGAGACAGACAAACTTAGCAGCACACTTTTGCCTAAATATGTACAGTGTTCTTAGTAGCCAGAAGTGATATTTACCCTCTGTTCTTTTGTACTGTTTGACCAGCTATAGACTGTGATCACCATATTTTACTCCTTCTCACCCAACTATTAACTCTACTTTTCACCTTTTTGAACAAAGTTAACTATGAAGTAGCTTGTGTTTTTTGTGGTTTTGTCTTTTGTCTTTTTTGAGACAGGGTTTCACTATGTAATTCAGGCTGGCTTTGAACTGACAGTGATCCTCCTGCCTCAGCCTCCCAAGTCTGGGGATTGCAGGTGTGCGCCACCACACCCAGCCTAGTAGCTGGTATTTGGAGAGCATTTTGGTTTAGGGTTATATTTTTAGAGTATTCCTTTCCATCCAGTAGGCACCATCTATCTTAGGGTGTGGCTAAGTGGAGCACATGGAGGTAAATGCCCTGTCAGGATGATTGTCCCCTGTAATTTCTGACTACGGCTAGATGAGACAAGGTCAGCAGGTGAGAGTGGAGAGTCATATTCCATGTGTAAGAAATTCTCTTCATCTATGGAAAGCCCAATACAAAGTAAAGTTAAGAAACCTGACCTTCTGTATTTAGCCACTGCCACTGACCGCATCTCTGTGTTTTGTTTTCAGGGTATATGCCATGTACAATTCTGTAAAGGGATCGTGCTCCGAGCCAGTTAGCTTCACCACCCACAGCTGTGCACCTGAGAGTCCTTTCCCTCCTAAGCTGGCACACAGAAGCAAAAGTTCACTAACCTTGCAGTGGAAGGTGGGTAACTCAAAGTATCAAGAATACTCTCAAGTTAATATCAATGTCAGTCTGTGGCTACTGGAAATACCTGTTTAGCACTATTTCCTTTTTGTGATAGTGTTTGGATTTCTACATAGTAACTGAAATTATAATGATATCAAAAGTTGCCATATCCTTAGAAATTGGACAAAGCAATGGGAGGAGGGACCTGCAAAAACCCAGCTTTAGCTCTTTTTACAGGGAAATTTGGTACATCTCCCAGGATCATAAGAAATGCTTTATAAGTGACATAAATACATAAAATACCAATATTTCATCACTTTCTAGTAGCGTAGTTCCTTTCATTGAACATTTGAGGACTTCAACAAAGTTTTTATAAGAAAGGATTTAGAGAAAAAGTAGGTTTGTGGTTCTTTCGGCTTCTTTCAGGGATGATGCTGAAATGTTCAACATTTAAAACTGCCAAGAACATGTAGTGTTCAAAAGTGTGTTAAGGCTTCATTAACTTTCACTAATTAAGCCTTAGATTACTCAGGATTAGTACTTTTAAACAGCTGAATTATATAGTTGCCATCAAATAAAATATACTGGCCAAAAATAACTTAGTCAAAGGGAGGGTCCTACAGTTGCTTCTTTAAAGTATGTCATTAGTCTATTAAGCATAGTCCGGGAGAAAGCAGTAGATTATGTTTTCAACCTCTATGGTAATTATTTCAAATTATCCATGTTTTAAAATCTAGTTTAAAATGTAGCATGGGTGCAGATGATGAAGTTTGCTGGTTTGAGGGAGAACACTAGTGCATGAAAGAGACATGCTGGCTGGGAGATGGACTGAGCATAGGGGCCAGCATAGGCATCTGTACGTCCTGTTGTATGGGCAGCTGTATTCTCCTAGATGGTGGCCAACAGTGAGTGTATTATATGGATAGAAGCAAAGTTGGAACTGGCTTAGAATCTGAACTATTTTATTTTCCTTTCTGGCTTCCAGGGATAATCCAGGTCAGTGATTTCCCATCTTTTCAGAGTTTTAACACCCAACTGGTCATTGTGGCTTGATTCCTTGGGGAATATACATCCACTTAAAAATATGTTCTATTTACACGTATTCTTATGTAAACATATTTTTCTTAAGGAAAGAATTAAAATCCATTTATTTTGAAAAATATAAGAAATCTTAAGATTATCAGAGGAACCCTGGGGTTTTATAAACCTAAAGTTGGGAATCACTGATGATATATTCTGTGCTTAAAACCTGGATGAAATTCAGGTCTCAGGCAGACCAACAACTTCGAAAGAGTTTAGTTGTGAATCAGAAATAGACTTCAGTTTCCTTAAGTTCTGTACAAACATGAAAGTCCTAGAGTGAGTTCCATTTTCATTTAAATGTCCTTAGTACAGGGTTCCTATCATTGTGCTTCAAATAAAGGCACAAGGACCAGGGACCATTCTCTAGCAGTGACTTGACCTGAAGTCCACTGAGACACCGAGCGAGCTAGATATGTGACATCTGGCTGGGTGTGGTGACGTGTGCCTGCAATCCCAGTACTCTAGAGGCTGAGATAGGGGGCCTCAGGTGTGAGCCTAGCTCAGACAATTTAGCAAGACCCAATCTCAAAATTTTTTTAAAAAGGACTGGTGATATAGATCAATGAGAAAGCCCTGACACCAATCCCTAGTACCACCAAAAAAAAAAAAAAGGAAGAAGAGAGAGACGCCATCCTGTTATCACCAGTTACTGTTTATACAAGAGATGAGACAAAACAAGACCTCAAGCCAATGTATCCACCCTAGGAATTAAAGAACTAGTTGGGGAGTCTGGGGACATGATGTCATGAAAACCACTTCGTGGAAGAATTTGTGAGCCACTGTAAATGTAGTTCTTTTCATAGAAATGGACTCTCATTTAAAATATTGTCAGATATATTATTTAGAATTTTCAATGTATTCCTATCTTATCCTCCAACCTGAGACCACAAAATCTGGAAATTGTTGTCACACCACTCATTCCTGAGGCCTGAGTTTAGGAACGCAGAGGTTTTGTGACTCAAGAAAGAAAGGGGTGGAAAAGAGGGGATAGAGAGAAGAGTTTGTTTCTGGTCTAGGACTTACTGAGTCCCTGATGGTGTTGTATTATTGACAGTAATTGAGTAACACCTCCTGTTTATCGAGTACTTTCTATAAAACTGGTTAGCTTAGTAATGATTATAGGTTCTTTCAATTACTTATCTTCCATTCTTGGAATGAGAAATTAGACATCGATATTAAACAATGATCCCTAGACCACACCTGATGAACAAATAGCTGCACTAGGATTGAGAAGCACCTAGGGCTTCACTGAGATCCTACTCTTTCCCCAAGGAAGAGCCAGGCCCAGGCATGGTTTTGAAACAAGAGGCCAGATCCTACTTTTCATCTCTTAGTTTCTCCTTCTGGCTAGATTTAATCCTGATCTTTTGAGTCCCTCTCACGCTGTTCCCCATAGTTCCCCCTGCCCCACACAGTGTTGAAACCTATTTTCTCAGTGAATGAGATGTCACCTTGCTTTCACAAGAAAAGTAAATGACAAAACTTTTTGCTAAGATGTGGAGGGCTAAGCCTCTAGTGATCTATCCAAACAAAGAGTCTCATTTCTCCTCAGATTTTCAAAAAGGAAACCTTAATGCCAAAGGTGGCTTTCTAATCTTAAGCACTCACACAAAAAAAATCCCCCCTGGGAGAATTATGAAAATATAAGCTTGTTTGTGCTTCCCAAACACTCTCCTGACAATGCCTGTGTATTTCGGTGGGACCTTTTCCTTCTACACTTAAATGTAAAATACCTCTTAAAAGTTTCATCTCCAGAGGAAGTGAGTACCATGTAGGTGTCAAGCAAAGGTGTTGGGGAGGCAGCTTTTGCTCTTTATGGGCATGACTTATTAGTAGTGAGGACTCATATGGTTGAATTGTATTAAAGTTGATGTGTGATAATGTTTGGCCAAGGAAATGCAAGAGCCACCGGGTTCCTCTCTCTTAAGGGGAGATCACAGAGCTGCGAGCAATAGACGTGTTGAAACCAAGCTTGTAACTTGTCTGAACAACTTCCTCCAGTCTTATTTTTATTTATTCATTTGTTTTTAGGCACCAATTGACAATGGTTCAAAAATCACCAGCTACCTTTTAGAATGGGATGAGGTAAGCATATTTGTACATTTGTCATCTAAAACACCATTTCAGAAATAAAATTGCTAAACAAATACCATTTTATTCTTTTGAAAGAATACCTAAGTACACAAGTGACGCTAAGTAGACAGGCACTTAAGTCAATAATTACTGAATATGGAAAAGGAAGACGATTGAAGTAATGGAGTGAATTGTGCATTATATTTACCTGGCTGATTTACAAGCAGTGCTACTAAAAGAAGCACAAGGTGTGATCTGTTTGAGTCGCTAGTGCCCCACCAGCCATTTTTATTTGTAGTAAAAATTGACTTCTTTGTTATCTTGGCTGCTGGTATGGTTTTGATAAAACACTCTGGTTGGAAAGCACCATTTGTGAATCCTTTGGGGACTTTGATATGTGTGCTCTGGTGTTGCCCTGTTGAGTGTTCTCTGCAGGAGACTAGAGCAGCGCACCAAGTTCTCCCTCTACCCAAGCCCCTTAGGAGTTAGATACTGTCCATAACCCCTAACTTCTTGTTGCCCATTGGCAGAGACCTTGAGATGGTCCTCAAGGTGAGTCTCCTTGAGTTCAGAGCCTCTCTGCCAACAGTGACCAATGAACCTCTGGAATGTCAGGCAACAGACGCTTGGTGCAGAAGACTTTTGTTCCAAAAAAGCGACTAAGCTTTTTGCTCTTGTCTGTCTAATTCCATTCATTCATTGGCCTTACTTTGTTCTGTCTTTCTGTGCTTGAACAAGTAGCCCAAGCATTTTAAGAATAGAAAATGTAGAATTTGAGGATAAGTGCAAGTTAAGTGGTCTTTGTGAAAATATTTTGGAAAATATTTTAACTAAATGTGAAATGAAAAGTATGAAATTCTCATGATGAAATTTTGATGTGAAAATGGGGTCCTTCCTTGCTTTCTTCAGAAAGTATTTGCTCACCTATGTTATGTCTGAACAGTTTGAATTCCAGGTTACCAAAGATAGTGACCTAATGTCTTTAGGATCCTTATGAATAGATCAGATACACAGATTGGTGAAATCTCAGGCTGCACTGGTACATTTTACAGATTAGGTGGATTTTATTGTAGAGTGATTTGATTAGAAAATGTAGCCACCACTAGAGCTCTTAGATGTTTACATAAAAACAAGAATGTTGGAAAACCCTTGACGGACTGTAAGCATGTAGTAATATCTTCCCATCCCCAGTTCCCTGTAAAGATGACTGAGAGTTTAATGCAAGTCTGTTCTTCTGTGTTGATTTGTTATATTGATCTGATGCCTTTTCTCATGTATTGAAGTTGTACATCAAGACAGAGTTTACCAGTGAAGAGGTGCAAATGTCCTTCTCATTTCAGATGTCCTCTGAGGGTGGTGTGTGTGTGAGTGTGTGTGTGTGCTTCCATGTCCTCTGTGGTGTTTGTTTTGTTTTATTTTGTTTTGTGCTTCTCTGCCTGGGACCATGACTTTCTCAGTTACAGGAGGTCAAAAAAGTTGAATGTTTGAATGGGAAACCTCTAAGGAAAATCCAAGGTAGCATGCAGTGGCAGTAGTGACCCAGTTGCTGGCCCTGTCACTTAGTAAGTGAAGTGAAAGTCTCCTAGCATCCATGATGCTGAGAGATAACACGCTGCAGCCCCTGGTGAGAAGTATTAGCTGAAGCCGTGCTTGATGACACTTTATGCCCTGCAAAACCCCCTATGATCACAAAATGTTAAATTGTTGGCTTGGCATCTTCTGCCTTCTGCTTAATGTTCTCCCATCTTTTCCTCTCTTTTTTTTTTT
>NW_004955420.1:2361027-2371564 GCF_000276665.1 Chinchilla lanigera
TCTCCGGTACCGGGAACCGAACTCACGACCTTGCGCTTGCCAGGCAGGCGCTTTTGCCGCTGAGCTAAATCCCCAGCCCCATCTTTTCCTCTCTTTCATCTTAATTTTTTTTTTTTTTTTCCTCTCCTACCTTCAAATGACTGCTGGTATTGGCTGTGTTAAGTTCTGCTGGAAATTCTAGGTTGACACGCGCCTGCCACAGACCCTTGGCCAAGCCATGGATCCATCTATGTTCTGCAGCTCAGTATTTGCTGCCAGATTGCAGGTTCCCCAGGGAAACACTCCCTAGCCATTAAGTATAGTGGGCTCCCTGGTAGCAGGGGATAATGGAAAGAACACCAAGATTAGGAGGTAGAAGTTCTGTTCTAAATTGGGTCAATTTAACCTCTGGGCAGCTTAATCTCTTTGATCCTCCATGAGCTACGTAGGAAGTGGTAGATAGATTAGCGCCCCCAGCTCATGTGCATTTACATTATTTGTGCTGCCTCAAAGCAGGTTATTTATAATTTTCTTTTCTGACAAGAGAATATCTAATCTTTTTCACTATTGTTTGACCTACTCATTTATTAATTACTTCAGTATTTATGTTGTATATACCTCAGGGCCCCAAAATTGTATACTGTCATATGAGGAACACATGGCAAGACAAGTAATGTCCTTACTGTGATAACTGAAAAAGGTAACGTGCGTTCATCCTCTTGTGCTCTTTTTAAACAGATTCAGATAAACAAACTTAACTGCATGCTTCTCAGATTTTTCTGTTTAGTGGCTTCTTTGCTTTCCATCATATTTCTTCTTCAGTAGTCCCCCAAAAAATGGTTTCTTGGGTTTCCAAGCAATGAGAATACATGCAATCATAACCAGTTTATTCTTGCTCATGCTACTGTTTTAGAAGTGAAGTTTCTGACAAAACTGTATGTTTCTAAATTTGGAGTTCAATTGGGGATCCATAGCCCTTTTGGAGTCAGCTCACAGAATTAGTCCTTGAGTGCCCTAGTCCCAGGCCTTTGCATCAAAGAAGAAATGGAAATGATCTGACAAGGAGAACAGCATCTGACCTTCAGGAAGTGTGAGCACAGGAGGCCGTGGCCCTCCCTCTGAGCCATTCTGCTGGGAGCGGCTGCAGCCAGGTGCTCCTGGCTTCAGGAACTCTTTCCAGACCCTGCCCGAATAGAGTGGGGCAGGAACTTAGGGGCAAGATGTGTTTCTAGAATCATTGCCATTCTCTCCTCTAAAGTTATCTGCCCCGGCCATACACCAGTGGCCTCTCTTGTCCAGGAGGCTGAAGAAACAATCTTAGAGTGCAGAAGCACTATGTATGTGGGGGAGTTTGGTGTAGTGCAGGGCGAGCTGGTGACACTGTCTCACTCAAGTTCATTATCATTAATCTTGTGTCACCATGACATAGAATCCACTTGAAAGTTACTTGTGATAGTTGTATAAGTAGTAGCTACCTGTTTCTCCCCATTAATAACTAGCTAGATGATGCCATAGTTTTGAAACCAATGTAGAGTAACCTGCTATGACATGATAATGAGCAACTAAAAACGGAGTGCTTGCGTATCTCTGGCTCTTCAGATATGGTATCAATTTCAGTTTTCACCTGCCTCAGATCAGTTTTCCTTACTGGAAAAAGTATGGTCTTTCCTAACCAAGTATCCCTGTGGTGACACAGGCATCTTAATGCCCTGTGACAGCTCTGAGATTTTGCAGGTCTCTAGCCACCAATTTCTCAATCAGAACATTCCCTGTTACAAGGACGAAGGCAGGAGGTGATTTTAAGGTAGTGTTTTACTTGACTTTTGGTTGAGTCATCACTGCATTGTAATTTCTTTCCAATCACAGTGCACCCCTCAACTTGCGTGTGCATTTTAATCTGTAAGTAATCATTATTCTAGCAGAAAGCAGATTTGGAATTCTTAAGGGTTTATTTTGGCTAGATTTATGAATTATATATTTTTTAATCCTCTTAGAAAAAAGCTTAGCAGTTTTTAAAGAAAACAGTAAAACTGTAGATGCTAGATTTCTTAAAGTGGAGGTTTTTTCCCATAATAAGAGAACTGGGGAGGGGAGAGTAGGGTATTGCTCAATGCTCTGTGTATTCCCCCCGCCAGTAATCCTTTTAACTGCCCTTGTCAAAAGGCAATGTATCCTTTCTTGTTAAATTGGCCCCTAGTATTGCTTCTCTGATGACAGGTCAGTATCTAGTAGAGGTGACAGTTTTTCTGTAGCAGAAGCCATTCAGGAAGAATTAAGGATATAAAGACCTCTAAGGCAGGAAAGGGCTTTTAGGAAGATGATTTGGGAACCTTTGGATTGAAGCTCCCAATTGGACTGATGCCGTCTCAGTCTGTTTTAAGGTTCCTAAGTAGATGGTGATCTGTCTGGTCTTTTATTTGAAAACTTGAGAAATGGAGTACATTTCATGGTCACATAAGAACTTTCTCTTTCATTTTACAAAGAGTTCTGTAAAGGAAGCATTTACAGAAACTTAGCTTATAAATTACACTCTCAGATACTGCTCTAATTTGTGTCATGCAGCATATTGACTGGCCCTGTTGCTAGTCGTGCAAAGCAGATGCAGTTTTCCTGAGGCTGTACCGTGAATATGTGGCATAGATTCATAGTGAAGGTATTTACCAGTGATATGGTGTTTGTCTAGAGAGGCCTGGATTAATGATACTTTGTACAGTCTCTTAACTGATCATGGTCCCTCAAGCAAGCAATTTAATTCCTGAGTCTTAGGCTGTCTACGTGAAAAATAATGTCCATTTGTAGGTATGCTAAGATTGGATGGGCTAACTTGGGCAATAGAAGATTCAGTACAGTAATTGTTTCATGTTGTTGATGTGAGTCCACCTAAGCAGGTGTTAAAGCCTGAGGTGGATGCAGTCAATAGTTAGAAGGATTTTATGAAAGAATCGCCCTAATATTAGGGTTGCTATTTTGAACTAAACAAAAACTGATATCCATGCCATATATAGATGTTTATGTGCTATTAGTTTAGCTTCCGACCATGACATGTAGGGAATATTTGCAAGAACCAGAAAAATAGCTTCGTGGGAATATGACTAAAGGAGTTCCCAAGAATCTTCCATACATGTGATTCAGCTAGCCCAGGAAGGAAGTACACATCTGGTTTCCTGGTGACTAATGAGCCAACACAGCTGTGAAACCCAGTGGACTTAGAATAAACTATTTACCATGGAAATCAAGGGAAGCATGATGTGAAGTCAGAGAATAGGAAGGGATGACAGCAGGTAGAGCCTGTAGCCCCTGGGAAACCGGGAGCAGGCCAAGTAAGGCCATGCCCAACAGAAACTTCCCTGTGTGAGTGGCCAGCACCACATTGTAGCCTCGCGGACCTCTAGTTCAGGAGGAGCCAACTGGCTCGTTGAATGACTGAGTGTGTCCCAGAGGAGGAATTCAGTAACTTATTTATCAGATGCCTGTGTAACTTGGGGTTCGTAATCTCTCAGAGTACTTAATTGTCATGAGTGAATTTACACATTCTGGCTAGATGACAGCCATTCAGAAATGAAGGCAAGTAGAGCATCAGCAAACAAAGTGACTCCCTAGGTCCCACACAATGGATGAGGAGAGCCACCCTGAGGACTTGCTTGACTTTAGATTGAACTGTGCTGATTCTCTGAGGAAACCAGAAAAACTGTTTCCATTCCCCAGCTGACACTAGTTCCTGGTGAGAAGAGAGTAGGAAAGTGCTACTGCCTAGATCCACATAGTTAGTCCATGCTCGTTCTTGATGGTTGCCCCTGTGGAGTTAGAGTGGGTCCTAGGTTCATTTGGAACTCAGCCTGTCTGAGACCATCTATCCCACAAACTAACCCTGTGACCCTGCCGAGTGACAGGGTTTCACCCCTGCCACAGACC
Source organism: Chinchilla lanigera (assembly GCF_000276665.1). NCBI lineage: Eukaryota > Metazoa > Chordata > Mammalia > Rodentia > Chinchillidae > Chinchilla > Chinchilla lanigera. Next base: position 2,364,919 of record NW_004955420.1, read on the forward strand.
TCACTGCCACACCCAAAGGTGGATTCAGAGAGCTACCTCCACTCCAGCGGCTAAGCTGTTTTTGGTAGCTAAGCCTCTCACCAAGAAGGGTGTAGAGTCACCAAGGCAAGTTAAAAGGAGGCCGCTCATCCCTAGCCATCACATACCTGAAGCAGGCTTTCTCACTGCTGTTCCCCATTTGTCCTCTCTGCAGGGTAGGCTTGTAGGTTTGGGTAGCAGACTTTGTGGAGAACTTCTGTCTAAGGCTAAATCACAAATGCTTATCTTGGTCCCTAGCACAAAATTTGTCAGTTTACTATGCCTGCTGGTGGCCAGCTGGATGGCAGCTGCAGTGGACCATGGGTAGGTGGATGAATCAAGCCCATTTGTCCCTTGGTTTCTTTAAAATTTGTGTTGGCAACTTGTTCTGAAGTTACCTCTCTGTTCCTTTCCTCCTCTTTCCCTGGGACAGTCTCAACACGTTGATCTTATCAAAGCACTTGACATCAGATGAACCTCAATATTTGTGTGTGTGTGTGTGTGTGTGTGTGTGTGTAGAGAGAGAGAGACACAGAGAGAGAGGTGGAAATTGTGTTATATTAATCAGGATTTGATGATCATCCTTGGCTGTTTTTGGTAGCTAAGCTTCTCCCAATAACAGAACTTGTTTTTTAGGGAATAAAATCCATGTAGTTTATTGAAAAATATGCAACCACAAAGCATCCCAGCCCCTTTTCTTATTTTTGCTTCTGTGCCACTGTGCTCAGTAAAGTGAAAGAAATGTCCCTGAGGGGAGAAGGGAACTTGCCACAAGGAACTTCTGAATCCACTGGTGTGTGGGGTGTCCCTGCCTTCTTGATAGGCAACAACCCCTACAGTCTCATGTACTTATGCCAAATGCATACGTACTCTTTATTTCTCAAGGCAACATTTATCTTTGATGTCTCCTAGGGTTGGCCAGTGCTGGAAGAACTGCTAAATATAGACACACGACCAGACTAAATCTCCAAGCCTGGCATTAGTTCAGTTGGGGAACACAACTTTACTTTTCATTTGATATATTGTTGTGTTTCTGAGAGATCGAACTGTTGTTGTTAGTGGCTAGCCCAGAATCCTTTCATCCATGTCTGGCTACAGCAGCTATGGGCCACATGATAACTGATAACCAACTGCATGTAAGTTATCTAATGCAGTTAACCAACCTGCTAAGCTCAGCTCAGGAAGGCAGCTCTGCTAAAAGAAGGAGGATGATGGGAAGAGGCCACAGACCGAGAAACACCAGAAAAGCTACCAGCACCTGGCCAAAGGGAGCCAGCTCCCCATTCTCTTTGTGCCAGGAATGAAGATGTTGTGAAAAGAAATGGGAAGGATAATTTCCAACCTATTAATTTTAAGACATTGGGGGGAAAAAAAAAAAAAAAAAAAAAACGAGCCAAATTCATTCGTGAATGCCAACAGTGAGAGAAATACCCACCTCCAGTGTTGTTACTGCCAGGCTAATTGAGAATGTTAGCGAGGGTAGCCACAGCCCCTACAGTCTACTGAGTTTCTCTGGCAGAAGGATACTATAGCCTGAATTAATAGGGATACATACACGTTATATGTATAGAATGTTATGTGTAAAGAATCCATGCCACATGCAGGTGTTAGGTTCCCTAACCAGAACCAGCCTATCTAGAGAATTTATTCTCCCCTGTACTAAAGACAGCTGTTAAGAGAATATTGAGTAAGGAAAAACTGATATGAAAGTTTTTTTAAATTGTTTTCACTCTTGCAATTACATTCTTTTGACAAATTCACACAACCAACACTATGTTGTTTTTAAACATATTTTAACTTGAAAATAACTTAGTCACATTTTATGAACCTAATCAAATAAATACTTTGTATATACTTAGTCTTCAAAAAAACCTGTATGTAAATCAGCTTCTCCATTAGTTTCCTTTACATGTTTGTAAACAGATACCCAGGGAGGAGGAAACCTTGTTTCATGTGGAGTTCTTATTTCTTTACCCTGTGGTTTTAGGATATGTTGTACCAAAACACTGTTATATGACTATATTTTAAAATCTCTTCAGAGTTCTTGAAACTTGGGATAGCATTATTAAAAATCTTAATTCAGCTGAGATGTATAAGTAACCCATAAAATGAAGTAACTGCATTACATTCTCTACCTGTAGCCACTGAAGAGCTACATTTTAAATACCCTTCAAGCTCCCTTCTCTCACCCATGTCTTTCTGTGTTTGGGCTCTTCCACAGTCTGGCATAAAGTTGGAAGTTACTACTGTTCTTCAGAGTTTAGCAGGAATGGCATAGGACCCTAGAACAACATCTGGACTCCTATAATTAGGACTTATAACAAAATGTGTGACCCTGCTGAGAAGTTAGGATGAGAATCAAGCAGAGGGGAGGGAGGTGCTAATAGTGTGGCATATTCTCTATTACACTAGAACTTTCCCTGAAAGATGGTGACCCCCTTTGGATAGTGACACTTGCTTGTCCATGTTCAGATGAATAAGATGCCCAGGCTGCCTGGTGATCTCTGGCACATAGCTGTGATGCCCTTGGGAGAGTAGGCTTTTTGAAACACTGGCAAGAACCGAAAACAAATACAGCCATTGGTGTAAAGCATGTAGATAATATCCAAAGTATTTTTGTTCAATAAGGAGAAAGAAGTGAAATGGCACCCAGGGCTGGGAAGTACTGGCCTGGTATATATATAAACTTGAGCCAAGTGTCCAGCAAGTACAAGTCTCTTCCTGGAGAGCAGTTTCACCCAGAAGTGGATTACAGGCCCTGGGCTTTGGTCAGAAAACTATTTCCCAGGGTGATAAATTGGTGCTCCCATGCTAGATCTGGGTATGAAACAGTGGTAGATTAGCAAGTCCTGTGAGTTCAATTGAGTGAGAAGAGGAACACTTAGCTTGAAAAAGGAAACAACCCAGGTTTGTAATGAATTACCCCTTGCCAAATTGAGCACCTGGAGGTTTATCTGCACATAATTGGTTTGTTTCTTCACATTCTGGTAAAGACTAACCTTGCCCTTGAATGAACTTGGTATGACGTGTAGAAACAAGCCTTTGGGCATGCCCAAGAGCGTGAAGTAGAAGCAGACCAGTGAACTCTGAAAATCTACCAGTTCTTGTCTCACAGACTGACAGTAGAAGTTAGGCAGGAATGCCCTGAGATTATATACTGATTCATGTCAGATGAGGGCTGTAGCCCAGTGGCTAGGTCTAGACAAGAATGACCAGGATGTGGATTTTGAGCCTCCTCTCACCAGTTTCTCTAATGAGATGATGACTGCTTTTCTTCCCTACCAAGAATAGGAACCCAGATCTCATTTTAGAGATTATGATACTGACTGGTTATGTGCTATGGGCCTGATCCACCAAGGCACTGAGTCCAGGCACTGCTGCCATCTTCCCTGCGGGCCAGCCAGCTTCTGGGCCCTTTGACCTGCCTCCCTCTTACTGTCCTCTGTCAGCCACCCCACAAGTGGCCTAGGGGTAGCAGCTGGTCAGAATTAGCAGCTGCCCTCTGTGGCAGTCCCTCTTGTCTCCATTGGACCAGATTATTGCTGTCATTTCCATTAAGGCCATATTTTAGTAAGGAACTTTGCATCAGGCTTATGTGAAATATTAAAGTTTTTTAAGTAAAGCTAGCATATCTCTAATCTTATGTAGTTCAGATTAAATTTTATTGAAAGAGAGATCATGCCATAGATTATAATCAAGTATGAAAGTTGTGACTTGTCTATAAAACTTCACTGATAGTACCAGCTGGGGAATATTTAATTTCCAATAAAAAATGATGAACATTCACATAATCACATTTGTCAATTCATATGAATCTTTCAGTCTTCTAGAGCATAATGATAATAATAATAATAATAATTATTATTATTATTATTATTTTACTCTATCCATTTTGTCAGTAAGAGCTGGTTAATACTTAATGCTCTTTGTTATTTGGGACTCCCTCTTGGTTTATGAACAAATTCTCTAAATCTGTAATTTTCTTTTTGAGGTCTAAGAATTGTACCCTTAGGGTTTGGCACATGCTAACAAGTGTTGTATCTCTTTGTCAATTTTTTTTTTTTTGAGTGAGGTCTTGCTAAATTGCCCAAGTGGGGTTCAAATTTCCATCTTCCTGCTTCTTCAAATCTTGTGTACTTTTGAACACATACTTTTTCTAATGCTTATGCCCCAGAGTCAGCTAGATGAGGCTTGCAATGCACAGTGGCCAGGCCAGCAGGTTGGATGTACCACTGGATTGGGTCCGGAAGCCCATGGCCTGCTCCATCTCTACTTGTTAACCTCTTGGCTGGAAGTAACTTTTGCACTGTGATGACTTTTGTGAATATTAATCATTTTTTCTTTGCAGATATCCCTCTTATATTCAAGTCCATGTTGGATATAAATATTTTCTTTTATTCAAAAAGTAGTATATTAATAGCCTATTTTATTTTATTAGCCTATTTTCTCCTTGTTTGGTATTCTCCTTAACATCTAAAATTTTTCAGTAAGCTTTAATCTTTAACTCTATAATGTATTTGTACTCTTAAGCCTCTTAGACTACACAGGTAATATTTAATATCAGGATTTCAACACTTCTTTCTGCATGTTCCTAAGTTTCACACAAACAATGTTAAGATGAAAAATTTAGCATACTTTGTCTAAAAATGTGGGAGTTTATTTAGCAACTGTTCCTGATAGTGAAGTAGATTTTTGCAATATAGGAAGATGTTTTGAAGTCCCATAATGCTTATTTCTTCAATTCTTTAGTGAGCTTGAATTGTACTGCTCTTTTAAAAGAGGTTTCTTTCCTGTTGTTGATACCTCCCTACTCTTTTTCTTATTTAAGCCATGGTCTTTTTTTAAAACCATATTAAAGCAAATTAACCTAGCAAGAAACAGACAGGCTTTTATTTACTGGCTGTAATTCTAAGTACCAGAAATGGGCAAAGGAGACCAAACAAAGAAGTAGGAAAAATGAGGCATTGAAGGGGAGCCAACATGTTTTGGAAGGGATGATAGCTTCCGCAGTGGCAGGATGTGCCTTTCTTGCACTGTTTACTCTTGAGTTCAGAAATAGAGGAGGAAAGAAGGTAGATCAGTAGATCGTGCTCTACAGCCTGGAATGGATACAAAACACATCAGGCCTCACATGGGGTGTAGTCAGACACTGACAGTAATTATGCAAATGTATGCATAAACAGTTGTCCCATGCATAAATCAACTGTATCAGCCTTACCATTCAAGGTGAAAGGAAGTCATGATACTCTGGCTACACAGAGACTTTGCTCAGGTACCAACTGCAGTTGTTCTGCTTTACCACCTTTTGTTCCCTATAGTTGGACCTGATTGCACTTTTAACTCTTGACAAAATGAACTGTGAATCTGAAAAACCTTGAAGATGTCCATTCCCAGCTATGGGAAAATGCGACCTTGCTTTGGGAGGGAGATGATATGGGGTTATGAGGATGAATGTGGCGTGATTGTTTTTAATCTGTTTATCTTAGTGATATTCAGCTTGGTTGTATGTTTATCACACTTCACCTGGAATGTATTCTAGTAGTAAGTATTTAGATGCCTGCTTAAAGGAAGGAGATGCTTAAATTAGCTTGTGGGAAAATGTAATTACTTCGTTCTTTACAAAATAAACTGCAAACTTTAAACATATTCCTAAAGGTCTAGGCCTGACTGATAAGAATGCTGAGAATCATTTAGTATTAGCATGTGGTTTTCTTTTGTGTGAATGTAGATAATAGGATGATTGGATTATAGGTAGGAAATATTTTTCTGGCAGACTGCTTATGTGAGTATTCCATATTAGCTGTGCCATTCTGAGCATAGCATAGCATTGTCAGGGTTTCTTTTCCCCCTTAGCCACAGGTCTGTTAACAGACCTTACTGTTTTATTTTCACCTCAAAGAAATTGAAACATCCTATAAGGATAGAAAGGCATTAAAAATATATTCCTTGCTTCATAAGAAACTTAAAGTGATCGTAGTATATGTAGATAAACTCAACTGGTGTTCCAAGAGGGGTTTTTCTTGTCTTCGACCTTTTCTCGTTAATATAAGTTTGCCATACATTTATTGTGGAGGATTGGTACATACAATCACATTTCAATTCTGCAAATAATGATTAATCTCCCAGGTTGTCCAAAGCACTGTAGGAGGTAAAAAAGATGCTTCGAAGGCATGTGACTAATATTTAGCATGCTGCTTCCTAGCCATTGGAATGTACATGTGTTGTGGTTGGGCCACTGGAGGAGAGGAGAGACATGCTTGGTATGGTGCGCTCAGATGTGTCCACTGATCCTTTTGCCAGTGAGAATTCCTAGGATTAGCTGCACAATTTCAGAGCAGGGATCCCTCAGTGGTTGCGGGCAGACTCTCCATTGACTGAATTAGGCAGTTTTGACCCACGAAAGTGAGGAAGGGGATGTTAGAAATGGTGTGATTTTTAACTGGATTACCTGTGTCACAGAGTTTTCTTCAGGGTCTTTATGTAAAGGATGAAATTTCACTGTAGACTGCCATTTTTGTTACATGGGTACTTCTCCTAAGTGTTCCTTCCATTGGTTTAGTTTATCTAAACTAGGAAATTAAACAGTTATTTAAAATTCTCCTTTGTTTTCTTTTTTTTTTTTTTTTTT
>NW_004955420.1:2371664-2430570 GCF_000276665.1 Chinchilla lanigera
AGCCAGAGGCCCAAATCCCATCTCTCTACCCTCCTTTGCCCGCTTTGGTTTTTCTCCGGTACCGGGAACCGAACTCACGACCTTGCGCTTGCCAGGCAGGCGCTTTTGCCGCTGAGCTAAATCCCCAGCCCCTCCTTTGTTTTCTTATGGGTATTTGTTTGAAGCAAATTGCATATTTTATCTTGTTTTCTTCTAGGGAAAAAGAAACAGTGGTTTCAGACAATGCTTCTTTGGGAGCCAGAAACACTGCAAGTTGACAAAGCTTTGTCCAGCCATGGGGTACACATTCAGGCTGGCCGCTCGGAATGACATTGGTACCAGGTATGACACTTCCTACCCTCTTGCCCTTCATCTTTTAGGTGGGGAATCTGGGCCTTCTCTCAGTTGCTTGAAGGTGTGAACAATCCCGCTGCCTCTGCATTGAGGCAACTGCACCTTTTCTGAGAGGGAAATCCAACTCAGAGGGGAGAAAGCCTGTTCTGGGGTGATAATGCACTGTAGCCTCTGTAATCTTGCAAGCTCTGTTACCTGACCCCACCTACTATGTATCTCAGAACCAGAACAAAGTGGTAATACAGACTTTGAAAGGAATTCGTGTTGGAGCTTTATTTTCTTGGATCATGTGCCTTTTTCTTTTATCACTTTAGCAAGCTTATCTTTCATTTGGCTTTTCAGTGCTATGAGTGATTCATGATACAGAGAAAGGGGTGCTGCACAAGCCATTGTTGTCAAACGCAGGGTAGATACTCCCAAGACGAGAGAAAGTGAGGCTGGTTTGGGTACCACAGCTTGCTCAGAGCTGCAGGAGAAAGGCAAGAACAGGTGTGTAGCCAGGCACCCCTTGATTAGAGAGGCTTTACAAAGGCCACATTGGAGTAGTGGAAAAATCGTTCTTTCATTACTTCATGTTGAAAATCTTAAAGATTCAGAATTTCAGTGGTTCCTAGCCTTCTTTCCAGCCCAAAGAACCCCTTCCTAACATCACAGAGTTTTGCAGAACTGGCAGGGCAGCCATTGTAATTTTAAGAGTTCCCTGGTTGAAAAATTCACAAATACAGAGGCTTCTGTGGTTCAGGAACCTTTCAGTGAGTCAGAAGTACCCTCAGACTTTCGAAAAGCAGGACTATATCTATTTGTAAATCATTTTTTCATCAACAAGTAGTTGATAAAACACATTGACTTGAAGACCCCTTAGTAGCTGAGATTCAGCTGGAATAAACATGGTACTGTGCTGCATTTTCTACTCAGTGCTGCTGGAGGGAAAATAAATTCTTAAGTACACTGTCCTATAAGTTGGTATGCTTTCCTAAAAGTAGACTACAGAAGAAGATAGAGCAAATCTAAAGTTATAGGGAATGTCATTAAAGAATGCTGGCCTGCCTGTGTTTGCTGAGTCCGCCAGACCCCCAGCTTTTCACCCCAGCTAAATGGGGTTGTGCTTAGCTTCTGTTCCTCTTTTTAAACACCAGGACCCTTCATATACATCTAAACATATGTCTCATGGTTTTCATTTCTCTGCAGTGGTTATAGCCAAGAGGTGGTTTGCTACACATTAGGAAACATCCCTCAGATGCCGTCTGCACCAAGACTCGTTCGAGCTGGTGTCACATGGATCACACTGCAGTGGAATAAGCCAGAAGGCTGTTCACCCGAGGAAGCAATCACCTATACCTTGGAAATTCAGGAGGATGAAAATGTAAGTTTTGCATATTTTCTTCCCCCTGCATGTGTTCTGTATAAATCAGCATTATCATAGCATTGGACCACCAAGAAATTAGATTAGCTACCTAAGCTCAGAACCAAAGTCTTTAATTTCTACCACCACTGCTAACAGCAACCTGCTCTTCCCCATCTCAGTAACTGGCATTCCGTCCTTTCAGTAGGATAAGCAAAAACTCTTTTGGGTAATCCTTGCCCCATATATTATCAGTTAGCAGATCCTCTTAAATGTTCCTTCAGAAGTTATCCAGAAATTTAATAATTTTTCACCATTTCCACTGCTCAAATGTCCTTTTACAAGTCATCTTCATGTCACCCCTGGATTAGTGCAATGGCACCTTCATACTCCCTGTAACATCACCCTGATTATAGTCTGTCCTGCACATTTCATCTGAGTGATCCTTTGAAAGACAAATTGTGTCCATGCTCTGCTCAGAACACTTCCCATCTTGGTACCTTCCCTCTCTCTTCCAGAGCGAAGCCAGAGCTCTTCCCTGCCTACATGGTCCCGTGTGGTTGGGTTCTCCGTCACTGCCCTTGTTCCTTCCATGGCTGTCTCCTAGCCCCATGTGTGTCGTTTGGACCTACCATATGTGCCCTGGCCTTGTGGCCTCTGCAGTTCCTGTGCCCCTTGGCTAAAATATCCCTCCAGATACCTCTGACTCACTTCCCTCATTTCTTTCAGGTCTCTTCTCAGATGGGACCAATTATTAGGACTGCCCTTGCCTGGCCACCCTGTAGAACAGCATCATTGCCATGATGATAGAAATATTCTATAGTTCGTGCTGTCCAATGAGGTCCCACCTAGATACATGTGGCTAAAGGCACTTGAAACATGCTTATGGGTATAGGGGCTGGTATTTTATTATATTAAATTTGAATTTAAAGAGGTAGCTGTGGCTACTGTCTTTACACATGAAGCTGTAGAGAGCAGCACCTCACTAGCTCCACCACCCTGTGAGCCAGGTTTATTCCTGTCATAGCACTTTATACCAACTGCCCTACCCTCTGACCAGGTGTTGGCTTCTTGTGGGCAGCAGTTTGTGTGTTCTTGGGCTGAATCCCTAGAACCTGGAGGGCACCTGATGCATAAAAGAAGCTCACTGGTATTTGACAGATGAATGAATAAATGAACAGTAGAGAACATTACTGAATGAACTCTGTGGATTCATTTTTTAGCGGAAAGGCTCACTCTAATGAAGGATTCTGCCCTTCCCCGTCTAAGCTGTCCTTTCGCTTTTGGCCAGAAGAGGACACTGGATGCCCAGAAAACCTCAGCCACAGCTTGTTGCACAGCACAGTACAGCATGACAGCCATTATGTCAATACCTTCTTTCATGACAGATTTATTGTTTGTTTGTTTGTTTTTTTCTGGTACCGGGAATCGAACTCATGACCTCGTGCTGCCAGGCAGGCGCTGTGCCACTGAGCTAAATCCCCAGCCCCGATAGATTTATTGTTAATTAAATTTTTTAAAAATACTTATTACTTTGTAACAATAAAATTGACCAGACCCAGGAAAAGTTACAATGTGATATGGTGAAATATTCTTTTAAGTCTTGAATGCTGTTTCCAGCACCGTGGGCCTCTGAACACAATGCTTTGTTCTCAGTAGCTGCCGACCTCTGTCTCCCTTGTGACAGTGGGAAGAGGTAGTGCAAGGATGCCATGCCTAGGTGTTACTATACTGATTTTTGTTTCTGGCTTTGGTTTTTCAGGATAACCTTTTCCACCCAAAATACACTGGAGAGGATTTAACTTGTACTGTGAAAAATCTCAAAAGAAGCACACAGTATAAATTCAGGGTGAGTCGATCATTTTGGTCCCTGAAGTATTTAAAAATGAAGCTCTGATGTGTCATCATTTATCATTTTAAATTGACTCTGCAGGTTAAAAGTGTGAAAGTGCTTTACCTTTTTAAAATGACATTTATACTTCAAAATGCATGCCATCCTCTAATGTTAAAGATCACTTTTGAGACAGAAAAATATGCTGTAATAAATTGCTGTTCAGCGTGGCCAGTGACCTAGGCTAGGGAGACACCCCAACCAAGCGTTGGTCACTCACCTGCATGTTGCTCCTTTCTCTTTTGTATTTCTTCTTTCAATCTGACTTCTCTTTTGCTCTGTATTTTCTCTTTTGCCCATTTCTTTTTCCTCAGCTGTTTTCATTGTTCTTTATTACCCACCCAGTCTCCACTTTGGTCATTAACAATCACCATAAGTGTTACTGTAGAGCTTTGTATCATAGCCAAAAAAGTGAATACAACTTTGAGATCACTAAGAGAAAAAGGAGCCTGCTGCATTCTGTGCCACAGTGCTATTTATCGATCCTACGTAAGGCACCACCCACATGTCCCAGTAGGACAGGCGTGCACTTGAGAGACGTACGGTTGTTTTCTGATTCCGTCTTTCCTGCTCTAGTTTTAGGGTTGGGTTGGGTAATTTGGCACATGGTAGTCACACAGTAAATATTTTTCAAATTATCAGGTGGAATGTGTAACTTTTTGGGGAAATTAATAGTTTTTTTAAAACAACCTTGTTATTGGTGCTGGTTCCAGGAACACAGCTGTACTGCTAGCATTTCTCCACAAGGTGGCATTGCCTTACTCCGCAATAAGTGAAGTGCATTTTATCAGCATTTCCCAACCTTTATTTCCTTCCACAAAACACTACAAAGTAGGTAGTGACTTGCTGATCTTATATATGTCTTCCTTAAAGGTTGAAAATGTTGTTACCTGAAAGCCACCCTGTGGTTTTGTTAATATTCAAATATACAGACAATGAGTAATTGTAAGAAAAACACTATTAAATCAGTGCATAAGTTTAAAAGGTGTTTGTCTGTCTGTCTGATCTTGAAAAAGTACCTGTTGATTTAAAAATACCTGATAATGAAAGCATGTTCATGGCTTCTTGGTTATGCTATAGCTGACTGCTTCTAATATGGAAGGGAAAAGCTGTCCGAGTGAAGTTTTGGTTTGTACAACAAGTCCGGACAGGCCTGGACCTCCTACAAGACCCCTCGTTAAAGGACCAGTCACATCTCATGGCTTCAGTGTCAAATGGGGTATGTTTGCTGCTGCTATTTCTTTTTATGGTAGATTTTTCAAAATTGATTATTTTCAATGACAAGCCAAAAAAAAGCATTATTTGTGGGGAATTTCATACATTTGAAATATACATGTGAGAAACATGTGGAGAATTCCACAAATTAAAAGAAGCAATTCCATGAAAATGGAATTTTAATGCACAATTAAATTTTAATGGAAATTTAGATGGGCAGTAGTAGTATATTACTTACTCAATGATTTCCCTGTATTACATAGTTTCCTTTTTAAAAATGTATTACTGATTTGAGGGTAGTCATTTCTGATTCATTCTTCAATAGCCTTCTCAAAAAATGTAGCAAAATTAAATAGAAACATTTTATTTATAAAATTAATGTTGAAAGTGAATTTAAAAATTCAGTTATAGCTTAATAAATATGGATAAATTTTTGTTTACACATTATATATAGCCACCATCTTGAACTTCAGGAGGTTTTCATACTGAGGCTTCTATGGGGTTTGTGGTCATCTGACAGAAAGAGATTATGTTAGCACAGATTATTCCAATGAAACATCTATAACTGGAAAGTTGGTAAACAGTTGTAATTTTTTATGATGTGTGTAATTTTCCCTAATATTTTGTAACAATATTAATAAAAAGGCAGAAACAAAAAAAGAAATTAAAACATTTTACTGGTAGCCAATTAATGGAAGGGAAATTTAAAACATAGACTATTATTGTAACCAGCCACTGAAACATCTTATTTTAAATTATCTAATAATTTTCAGATAGAATTATTAGTATCTTTATTTCCCTGGCACACAAGTACAGTTAAGAGAAATTGTAAAAATATTGGTGTGCTATTTTGGCAGACCATAGAGCTTTTGTTTACTTTTATTAGCTCTATGCTGTAATATTTGACTTTATGATTATTGCTGTGAATCTCTATTGCTGCAGTATATATACATTAATGGAAATACCACGTGAAAGGAGGAAGGACATAAATTTGCTAAATGTATGTGTGCAAACTTAAGTCTCTTTGAAAAATGTCTTTCAAGGAATACAGAGGGGGCAGACTGATGTTAGGGGGAATTTCTTTGTAATTTTCAAAGTAATATTACAAGGTATCTTTCCGCACAGTTACCAGAAGGCCGTGTACCCAAGGTGCCACGTGGCTCTAATAAGAAGCTGCAGCAGTCTTCCTCAGACTGTCTGCCTGGTGCATAGGTTCTTGTTGACCCACAGCTCTGGTTTCACATCAGGTTCACCAGAGATACAACATTCATTTAGTTGTGAACACATTCATTTCCTTTTGAGGCCTATTTAAAGAGCTGCCTTTGGGATTCCCACTGTAAATTTGTTAACATAAGTCTTAGAAGAATCAGTTCATAGTTTGAGTTTTGTTCATGCTTCATTAAATAAATGCTAACTCTATGACATATCTAGCTTGAAGAACTTTGAATAATCTGATAATATTCAATCTCTTGGTTTGTTTTATTTTTCATGGAAGCAGGTAAGTAAACTTAATTATTGTATCTTTTTATCCAATCTGGATTTAAGGTAGTATAATGTGATATGATCTTGTGTGTTCTAATGATATTTTCCAATAAAATCTAGTACCCTACAATTACTAAGAAGTATCTGTTTACTTCCCAGACCCTCCAAAGGACAATGGTGGTGCAGAAATTCTCAAGTACTTGCTGGAGATTACTGATGGAAATTCTGAAGGTGAGGTTTTTGGAAATTATTTTATACAAATGCAGTAATAAGCCTTATTTTTAATGTAATAAATATCTTTATAGTAATAGTGGGCAATCATTAATTTTAATATTACAGCTATCATAATAAAACTGTAATCACATATTTGCAGTTTTCTCTTTCATATATGGCACCAGAGATCAGAGTTTACTTGTAAGGTTATTTTTGTCATGTTGTTTCTATTTTTTTATGTCGTTTTTTTTTTTTGTTTTTTTTGTTTTTAAAAACAGAGATCCTAAAATAAATAAACTTAAGGTTTTCATCTTTTAACTTAGCCATACTTTTTCTGAGAATTCTCACAAACAGAAGCAGTCATCAAGGATAAATTAGAACAGAAGAGTTCAGTAATCTGTAAATTACCATGTAGAGTGACAAGCAACATGTGGTGTTACCCACCAATGCAAGCTTCATACTTTTGTAACAAGTTTAGACCATAACTTTCAGTCTTCATTGTGATTTTTGAGTTACATTATTTATTCACTATTATTTGCTATGTGGATTAAAATGGGACCATCTTAGAAATTAAATTTCTTTTTAAATAATCCTAGATTTTCTTTGTAAGAAAATTCATTAGCCTTTAATAAAGGTATAGTTGTTAGCACTTTAAATATGGCACATAATTTCACCAGTGTAATATAACTGTATAATCATTTTTTAGATGCATGCATATGACAAAAGAAGACATTTGACCTAGTAACTTTTATAATATAAAGATTATATGTGGCTTGCCTTTTACTTTGTACCATGAGAACCAGGTGGAGTTTTTTGGTTTTTAAGTCTACTAGGTCTTACTTTAAGCTGAAAATATGATAGTTTTTTTTGGATGGGCCCAGCTGTTCTTAACATAAAATCGTATTCTCTCTATAAGTCTTATTTAGTATTTTGTGTTACAAACCTACCAAGAAGAGAAGTTATGTATACGTCAGTGGCTCATTAGGAAAACTTAAGTTTTTGCCTTTCCTGGCTTTTGTAACTACTAAAGACAAATCAACACCAGATGCCCTTCTGTCTTTACGTTAACAACTCTAGGTGTGTCATTAATTGAATCTTTACTTTGTTGGTTCCCGGTCACCTTCTCAGTACAGGTATCTGACCTGTACCGACAGTATGCTTGTCCTTAATATCCCATTTTTCAGATGGCCGTAGTACATACAAGGAAGTTTATTGTAAATCCAATAAGGATCTGAAAGCATTTGTAGAAGTTACTCTAGTAAAATGTCATAAAATAAACATGTTTTCCCTAAAACAACTTTGTGGAGTAAAGAGTTCTTAGTCAACTGGAAACAGCATGAGTGGGAGCCACACACAGGAGGAACGTGTCCCAGCCCAGGCTGTAGAGACTGGCATTCAGTCCAGGTGGCTTCTGTACTTTGTGCTTGTCCCCAGATAACATCAGCCTCTTGGGCTGCCTGACCTCCAGCAACCCTGCTTTCTTTCCTCACTCCTCAAAAGTGATTGGCTAACCTGCGTCACATCAAGTGTCCTATCTTTGATTCAGTCACCCTCTCAGTCATTTTTGTCTTTTAAGTGGACTCCATAAAAACAGCAGGTCTTGACCTAAAGGACTCAGCTTGTCATGGGAGCAGTTCACTCATTGTGACCTCTAGTCAGACAAGAGTGGGGAGCAACCTTTCAGCAGTCCTCATACTTGCCAGGACCCTCATGGCTGAGCAGACATCACATACCAGCTGGCCCCATAGCCTCCTCACTCGCACAGAGACATTTCATAGCTTAGTCAGCACCGCCCTTTGTCTTCTTGAACCCCTCCTCCTGTGCCGAGGGAAGGGTGATGTTGAGAGGTTCAGCCAACAACACTAAACATTACGAATGCCTCCATGTTGATTTAGTGTTTTAATGTTGTAAGGAAATGGAAAGAGCCCTGTGCTATTAAAAAAAATAATTGATGTAGATTCTCATGGAAACTTCTTACAGCTTTTTCCTGTCAGTAGTGGTTAATACTATGACATTTTTGTAAAAAGCATAAACTTACACGAGTCTTGTTCTTCCAGCCAATCAGTGGGAAGTGGCATACAGTGGATCGGCTACAGAATACACATTCACCCACTTGAAACCAGGCACTTTGTACAAACTCCGAGCGTGCTGCATCAGTACTGGTGGGCACAGTCAGGTTAGTGGCTTGGGGTGGCATGTAGGCCTGGTCATTCCATCTTCATCTTTACCTTTTTAAAAGTAGACATCTTTGATCAAACTTGGGCCAACTATGTCAGTAACATCAGATTAAAGTTGCAATTTAAAAATATATCTTGGTGATACAGCTTGCCATACTGTCACTTCAGAAAATAGAAATGGAGCTTTTTGAACTGTGTTTTTGATATAAGACCCCCAAGTGATATAGTGGAAGTAAAACTCCCAACTTGCTAAATGTCTGGTAATGCTGCTTTCATATTCCCCAAAATCAAAGAATAAATTCTAAGGAACAATGGAGGTTAAAAGTAAGAAATATTTCTTGAGAGATAGACAGCTCCTGAGAGGGACAGGAGGGGACTGAAGTAGTTGCCAATGAGCCTACTTCTCAAAGGAAGTTTTCTAGAGCAAAATCACGAGGTGGGTACAAAATTATGAGATAAGTACAATGTGGGACAAAACTATGACCAATGACAAAACTATGACCAGGTTACAAGTGTAGCTGCTTAGCTAATGTTGATCCCACAGGGAAGCAGGTCACTTAGCAAGTATACATGGAAAGAACAAAGAACTTTTCAGGAAGAGATGGTCTGAAGGTTTTGGTCATCCACCAAGGTGACTGATGTCTATCTAGACTTTATTGGACGAAGTATTACCACTTAAGCCTTGGGGTGGCATGTAGGCCTGGTCATTCCATCTTTATCTTGAAGCTTGGCCTCCAGCAGATGTGCCTCTGATCACAGTTATAATGTGTTTTCATCTTTTGTATTGACTCTCTCGAGGGCCTAGCCCTATCTGACTGCCTATAATATTTCTGCCTAACTCATCTATCTGTAATACTTTTGAGGACAGAAAATATAGGCCCAAATGAGTCTCAGCTGAACTGTGATACCTTTAGGTACTTTTATCACTTTATTTCTCAGGAGACTTTGGCATAATCACATGTGACAGTTAAAAACTATCTGGAATTTACATTAACTAAATAAGGGAGTTCTCAGTTATCTCAATGAAAGAATATAGAATTCAGAGTCAGCAAGATAAGACCTGCGCAAATCTATTAATTTATGAGAATTTAAGATGTACTTTCCTCAAGGTCCTGTACTGCCATCTGCTGGGAGACTGTTGGAAAAACCATGGAAATCTGGGGTGATTGAGCTGATGCCCCTCCTGCCCTGAGCAGTACGCAGTGTGCATAGCTGTAGACAGCAGCCATTCTCTTGCCTATGACCTTATGACCTTAGATCAGCCAAGGTGACATGTCAGGACTCTTAGTTTCAACCACATACTGTTCTTGTAAGTTCAGGATAATCTAATAAACGCACATGAATTGCTCTAGAAATAACATAATTGTTATCTAAATAGCTTTATCTTATATTTGGAAGAGTGGTTGAGAGGCATGATGGTAAAAAGATGTTTCCAATGTAGATATTTAATGCAATGATTTGAAACCATTACTATTTTCAGAGAGGAGGGATGTGCTGGGTTGAGTATTCAAGAGAATGCCTACCACTTGAAAGCCAATTTTTCCCCCATCGTGCTACCTCTAATCGTTTCTTGCAGTTATCTCCACTGCCCCTCCACTACTCACTGCAAAGAGAGCAATACTGTGACATCCAGATTGCCCACATAGAGAGATGTCCTGTGGAAGAAGGTCCAGTTATTAGAACATTGTTTTGTGGTGCTAGAGCTCTCTGGCATGCCTCCCAGGAGGGAATATATCCAAGCCAAAGCTGTAGAGTATCAGCAACTATCTCTTGTATGTAATTGGCTGCATGAGGTGGCACCGAGCCTGTACTGCTGGAATGTATAGAGTTCATTTCCTCTGTACCACTTCTCAAGAAGAGATTCAATTTGGTTGAGATGCGTAGCTCAGTTTACCATGTTTCCTGTGTCAATAAGAGGGTCCGCTTTCATACCACCGGGCTTAGAGAGCCAGATCCTGCAAAAAAGTAGGCCCACTCAGGTTAGCATTACCAAAACCTGTTGGTTAATGTCAGACTCAGTTGACTGGTACAGATTTTATTTTGCTTTTCTGCTCTGTCTAAATGATTGGCTATTTATGGAACCAGTCTAAAATTTCATCCAGCTGTTGCTTTGTGTTGTGTTGTCCTTATAAGGGGTATCTCTAGTTTTGATTTGAAGGCAAGTAAGTGTGTGCTTAGGATATACAACAGGCATACTCACTAACCTGGCTTCAGAAAGACGCATTCATATTTTAAGCATTTCATGTATAACATAAGTCCCTATTTAAAACACAGACACCCATATGTAAGTCTTACTCCATAAAAAACCTCCAGTAGTATGTACACAATCAATATGTAGTTCCTTCTTGGTCACATTTGTAGTTGTGGGGTAGAATTGGCCTGGTATATTGGAGACCTGTAAATTCACAGTAACTAAGAAATGCTTCTCTCTGGTCTTTATCCTGCAGTGTTCTGAAAGTCTCCCTGTTCGCACACTAAGCATCGCACCAGGTCAGTGTCGACCACCGAGGGTTTTGGGTAGACCCAAGCACAAAGAAGTCCACCTAGAGTGGGGTGAGTAAACAGGCCGTCACACTGATATCAGCAGTTTGGACAATTGAAGATTAATACTGAATACTTCATAATTAAGTTCAAGGCTTCCTTTTGAAATGGTGTATTGGCTTGGATTTCTGTCATCCCCTCTCAGCCCTTGCTATTGCTCGTGCCCCCCTGCCTTTTTTTGTCTTTTTGAGACAGGGTTTCACTATGTAGACTGTGGCCCAGGCTGCCCTTGAATTCTCAGGTATCCTCCTGCCTCAGCCTCCAGAGTACTGGGATTACAGACATGCATCAGTGCTCCCTTTCCTGACTGAGCCACACATACTGTCTGTCCTGTACCCTGCTGAGTTGCTTTTCTAGGGCGTGTTCCAGAAAAGCTCATCTGTTTCAGGAACGTTTCAACTTTATTTATAAAGAAAACTGTGCTCATTGTAGAGATTAAACCAAGAAATGGTTCAGTGGCTAACACTGAAGTTTTCCCCTTTTTTGTGCAATAACCTGTGTTGATTTGTCACATGTGGGTCCTGGTATTTTTATAGCATTTACTTTAGTCATATTTGTATTTTCTGTTGGACCAGCAGTTTACAACATACAAACTACAAATGTAAATGTGTAGAACTCTATTTTTTCCTGCCACTTATGTCTAAAATGTAATAAAATATTGTACCAGTTTAGGGTCCTGTGTCTGGATTTACCATGACTTTTAATGTCAAGTTAAAGAGCGTTTCTTCCTTTTAATTCTTCCTTTTGTCTGCCATACATTGTAGAGAATTTTGCCTAGTGTAACTATCATATTGGAATTACTTTATTAATATAATTAAATATACTTAAATGTACTTGCTTTGGAGAGTAGAACATCATTAAGGAAATTTTTTATTTTATTGAGGGGTGGGTGTCTTCTATAAGAGAAATTTGAGGACAGGCCCCCTACATGATATTTTGTGAAAATTAGGTGTGATTTGGTCAACTAGAAGCAGCACAAAAATGTTTCAAGATGAATATTCTGCATCTCCAGATGTTCCTGCATCAGAAAGTGGTTGTGAGGTCTCAGAGTACAGTGTGGAGATGACTGAACCCGAGGACGTAGCTTCAGAAGTGTACCATGGGCCAGAGCTGGAGTGCACTGTTGGCAGCCTGCTTCCTGGAACTGTGTATCGCTTCAGAGTGAGGGCTCTGAACGATGGAGGGGTGAGTGTAAGGTTTCATACTGAAACTGGAAGCAGCGTATAAAATTCTAGCTCCTCTGTTTTTACCTTCCCATACTTCTTAGCAGTGTCTACCCAGCCTGAACAACTGTTAAAGAACTGTATATAAAATCTTATTTCTGAATTGATATTCTTGTGATTTCATGTAGACCCAGCATTAGAAATACTCTGTTTCTCTTGTCTTCATATTGAGGTTAATCAGAATATCACCTTGTGTGTGCTTTTAATACTCTTTAGAGGAGTCTCTTATTCTCTCATTATCAGTTGTGAGAAATTAGAACTGCATAATAATTCTAGTAAAAGTGCTATACCTTATTATCTATGTGAACCAGCAGTGTTTAGGTCAGTTTTTAAAACAAGTAGGGTAGAGCCTAGGAAGGCCAGCTTACTTTGTTTTAAATTTCATTTCGAGTGAAAACTAGAACTCCCTGGTCCTTCATTCTACTTCCATGTGTGGAGTTTTCAAAGTGGGTTAGCAGATGAGAATATGCATATCTGTATCTTACTCACAAAGATGTAGTTCTTTTTTTCTTTGAAGTCACTGTGAATTTTGAAAGAGATTCATAAGGAGAAGTATGTGATACATACTTCACATACATACTTCACAGTTTGCAGGGGATTTGGTTGTGTCAAAGATGGGCAGAAAAGTGTGGTGGGTAAAGCCCTCCCCCAAAGTGCCAGTGGTTTGTATTGATGACCTCCTTGCAAATAGATTTAACTGGTATAATTCTTGATGAAAAATAATAAAGCCCAATTGACAGTGATAAAACAAGCAAAAGGGTTTTTGTCTGGTTTTTAGTAGTCCTATGCAAGCCTTTCAGGAGTGAAATGTGTTTGGTTTTAGTCAGTTCTCTATCAGCCACAGCTGGCCATGAAAATCTTTCTTCTGAAACAGGATCACACATTTGAATAGGAGCTGGATTTCTTTTAATTCCCATTAGAAGAGAATTTCCAACACAGCACAGATATTTAAGTGAAAAGTCTAAACATGAAAGCTGTATTAGTGAGAAGATGAAGAAGCCTGTGTACTCAAGCTTACAATTATTTAAGCAGACAGAAAGTGGGTGGTCATGATCACAGATGCGGCAGAGATTCTGTTTCTTTGTTGTTTGCCATTACCTATCAACCCTTCAGGGGGTCTCTGCCATAACAACAGAGAGTGAATGCTACTGATGAGAACAACAGAGAAGAATCTGGTTTTGCTTTTCCTTGTTAGAGCTCCTAGAGAAACGGTAAACTACCAAACAACCACATTTATTTGTATTTGAAAGGACCCCTCTCCATGTCATCTGTCCTGTAGCCCCTGAATTGGCTTTATGAAATATCTTCATGGAGCTCTTGTCTTTGGATCAGCAGTCAGGCTGATCTGAACCCTACTTTTCCCTTTCACTGATTCATTGTATAAAGAAATTACCTTCCACTTGATTTTATTCCTGTTGGGTTGGAAGTTAAACATCTTTGTAGTCCCCTGGGGTCCATTCCAGAGTTTCTCTCCACTCTGTAGTACCGTTGCAAATTATATTGGAAAGTGTGAGTTGCTTGATTTGTTTTTTGCATTGTCTCAGACATCATTAGCCTGGAAATTATTTCAGTCCTTATACTGGCTCTGAATTACCACATATTTCACTACTGGAAAGGGTGGTCCTGGTGGTTATGGCCCTGTCACACTGTGCTCAGTCCTAGCAGTGCTGTGCTGTGAGCAATGTGGTCACTGATGGCAGCATAAAAAAAGACACTCCATGTCTGCTCTAGAATAGTTGGGATGTTGGGAATGTGCTGCAGAGATGTTATGAGAACATCAGTTTTCATAATGGAAAATACCAGTAACCAGAAGAAATACCCAGAGTTTGATAACCAACAATTTGAAGTCTATTTTTATTCATTTAAAATTAAACTGCAGTATGTATCTGACTTACTTTTCTTGGATATCCTCCGAGAAATGTGAAAGCAAAACTCTGTGTTTTGTCAAGAAGCAGCCTAATTTTGTTTCTGTTGTCACAATAAAGGAAAATGTTTACAGAGCCATCTTTATGATCCTTTTGAATTTAAAAAAGATAGACAAGTGCAGTCAACTTTTACTTCTCAGAAAGTAAAAACCATTAGGCAATATTTTTGTAATCATTTACATACATGGTGATATTAGCCTAAGCTTTATTTAGTTACCAGCTTTTATATGCAAATATATGAATGAACATGCTCATATGTGTTCTTCTTTTTCAGTATGGTCCCTATTCTGATGTATCTGAAATCACCACTGCCACAGGGCCCCCTGGACAGTGCAAAGCGCCTAGTGTTTCTTTTACACCTGATGGATGTGTCCTAGTGAGCTGGGAGGTAAGTTAGGTGCATCAGTTGTTGTTGCTTCTGCTTTACCCCACATGCAGATTCTGAGGATTCTGCAAACCCACGGATATGTGTACGTGATTCTTTTGCTCAGTGTGTAGTAATGTCTGCTGACATTGGTTATAGTCAGAGTTGGGAAATGGTCAGAATTAAGAGGAAATCAAGTGTCTCTTTCATGCCTTTGTTTTATATGTATTTGAAATGTCCCAGAGCATTTTGCTTCCATCCTGAGTTTAGGTAGTTGAACATGGGTATGGTAGTTTTGTCAATGGTGTGCTTAAGTACCTGACTTTCTGCTCTTCAGAGTCCTGAAAGCTTGGGAGTCGACATCTCAGAGTACAGGTTGGAGTGGGGAGAAGATGAAGAATCCTTAGAACTCATTTATCATGGGACAGACACCTGCTTTGAGATGAGAGATCTGCTGCCTGCTGCAGAATATTGCTGTAGACTGCAGGTAGGTTGTGATCCAGTACCACTCAAACGGATAGGGGTTCGAGCGAGATACTTCAAGAAACCAAGTCAAGGGCTATTGGGAGGATGGCAGAAGAGAAGAGTCCATTTAAGTAAAAATAAACAGTAATTGTTTTGGTAATTTACAGTTGCTTTGTGCTTCTCTAGGAGGTCCTAACTCATAAGACCAAAACCAGATTCTTTTCTGCTGTTCTTCTCACTAAAGTCTCGCATCTTTGTGTTTGTCAATTCACTGAATGAATGGCCGAGTACCGGAGAAAGGTGGCTTAGCCTCTTAGGGAAGATGCCTTCTAATTCCCTGAGACATATACCTCAGTGGGAAAGCCCCTTGGTGCTGACAGAAGACAGAACATCTATACACCACTTGTTAATTGGAGCCCAAACCAAGTATTAGAGTAATGAGGACTACTCTGCCTTGGGTTTCTTGACCCCAGCCACAGTGACCATGTTCAAAACTGGTTATAGCTTCCACCTGGTAATGCAACTAGCATAACATAAGGAACAATGGTTCTTAGTCTAACCCCCAAGGATCACAGGAATCATGGGCTTGTTTTTACTTCATGCTCTTAGATGATTTTTTTCCTCCTTTTTAAAGCCTCAGTATCTTGAGAAAATAGTGTTCTCCTTCCCTTTTTTTCAATTTGTTCAGAAATACATCTGGAGCTCTCACATGTGCCAGGATCAAAGGATGATCAGGAGGAGAGATACAAAGATATATCAGATGTGGTTGTTGACCTTGAGGAGTTGTCACTTCACACATAATTAATTTGAATAGATAAAAAAGTAAAGGTACCAGAGGTAGGCTGCCACCTGATTTAAGTCATGGATCAAATTGCTTTTAGAAGTATACCCAGAGTCTCTGTCCTCTTTGGGGAAAATATTCCCTGCATAAATTAATTTTCCAGGTCAGTTGAAGCTTCTTTGGTAATTCTGAAGCTTGCTTTATCTTAACCATTTCTGATTAAATTTTTTGTTGCATACCGTCCTTCCTTCCTTCTTTCCCAAGTGGAGCACCTGGGTTGTAATAAACTGTCAGTGAGTCAGTGTCAGAGCACATTATCTGATCTTTGTAACAGTCGTGTGAGTCACTGGGAAAAGGCTAAATGCTGTGCCATACTCCTGTTTTTTGGTGCAAGGCTGGATATAAGTAAAGAACTGCCACCGTGGTAAAGAGCTCCACTCCCCTACGCTTTAAGTTTTGGTGTCTTTTTTTGTTTGTTTGTTTAATCCTCCTGCCTCAGCCTTCTCAGTGCTGGGATTCCAGGCATGTTTCACCATGCCTGGCATGGTATCTCTTTAATATGATCATGTACTTCCCTTTCTCCTTTCAGGTTATATGTTGTCACTTAGCATTGACTTCCCTAAACTGCATTTTAAAAGATGGAATGATAAGAATAGAACCTGTATAGTAATCTCTTCTGTATTGACAGTCAGCAATAGAAAATATTTTCAAATGTCTATTGTCATAAAATGAGCCAGGCTCTATGAAGGAGGTAGTATTTCTGTAAGACTGTTATGGTTGATACATTGTGTCAACTTGAGGAGTCTAGAGGTTGGGCTAAGTGACTCAGCAGGAAGCCAGGGTGCTTACTTTGTATACAGCCTGAGCCTGTGGAAGCCAGGGCATGGAGATTATGTGAGAGCTACACGTCCTCTGGGTGGGGGTAGCCTGTTTACAGTGTAAAGCAGGGAAAGAGGCTGCTTGCCGCCATTCCTCCCTTTTGCTCTGGCTGCATTGCTGTTCGGCTGCCATTCCCCTCTTTGCTCTTGTTGCTTTGCTACCTTCTGCCTCGGAGCCAGCCAAGTATGGACTGAAACCTCCACAAACTGTGAGCCAAATAAACCTTTCCTTCCTTCATTTTGGGTGTTGGGTATTTCATCTCAGCAACAAGAGAAAAGTAACCAAGACAAAGACCATCACTGGATCCTGAAGAAGTATTGCCAGGAAAAAGTCTTCTCAGTCTACTCATTATTGGCTTCTTATTATCTACAAACCACATAGGGATTCTTTTCATTTGACATTACTGTCAAGTCAGGCTAACACCAAATAAAATCAAGTTAAACCTGAATACTTGGCACCTAAAATAATTAAATCATTTTAACGTCTATGTTGTGTGTTATAAAGATTGAATGAATCATTTCTTGTTTTACTTGGGAATTACTGAATTTTTAACATTCTTCCTAGGAATATTTAAATCAAGAAGTATCAAATAATTCTGTTCATATGAAGCATATTGTGTGTCGTAGTCATATTATTACTTAGCAGAAGATACTTTTAAAATTATATCCCTTGAAAGTGGGTAATAAGAAGTGGTATAAATCAAGAAAATATTTTCCATATAGCCAGGAAATAGGATACTGAATAGAATCCTGGAATAGAAAAAGAGCATTACTAGGAAAATTGGTAAGGTTTAAATTACGTCTGTATGTAGTTCATAATATTGTGCCAATGATAGTTTCCTGGATTTGATCACTATTCTGTGGTATGTAAAATGCTTCTATTAAGGAAAGCCTAGTGAGATATATACAGATACTCCTCTCATTATTTTTGTAACTTTTCTGTAAGCCTCAAATTAATTCAGACTAAAAAGAGTTTTTAAAAAGTAGGAAAGATAGTGTTTGGTTCATGATCTTCCCACTGGAAAGAAGTGAAACACCTTTGCTGGCCACCACTCCACCAGGCTTTTACCTGTTCAGCGGCTTAATCTGTACAGTAACTCAGTGAAGTCGGAGTGGCAATCCCCATCTGACAGCTGAGGAAACTGGCTCAGAGATTAAGTTGCCTAAGATCTCTTACATGCTAAATGACAAAATGGAAGATTTGAAATAAACTCCAACTCCTGTTATTCCTTTCCTTCTATTATGTGGTGCCTTACTTTTCTCATTGCTGAGACAAAATAGCCCACACCCAAGGTTAGAGGAGGAAAGGGTTTATTTAGCTCACAGTTTCTAGAAGTTTCAGTCCATAATCAACTGCCTTCAAGTTGGCTTTACAGAGGAGAGCAAATCATAACGGGCAGAAGACAATCAAAGCAAGAAAGAGCGCACTGAGAGATAAGCCTCTTTTTGTCCTTTATATTATTATGCAGGCTACACACCTTAGGGCAGGTGTAGCACTCACACCCATAATCCCAGCATTGGATCATGAAGCAATCACAAACTCTACTTCAGCTGCCTCCAAAAAACCTGCTCCCCATGACCACATGAGGCTTTGGGGTCACATCTGCACTCAAACCATGTCATGTGGTGATGTGAAACCTTAGTTGATGTGAACATTAAGCTCAACAATGACTTATTTTTCTATCCCAGTGATAGATTTATATCTGAAAATAAAATATCCAGCATGTGCAAAGCCCTGGGTTCAATCCCCAATGCTGCAAATAAATAAATTATTAAATAAAATCTGAAAATGTAGACTCTTAATAATTTATGATGTTAAAATTCTTCCAAAAGAGAGCCAAGGTATTATTTTGAATATTACTATAGAGTTTCAGCAGGATATACTAAATATCCTTAGCCTGCTTTTCTTTTAATTAATGAAGAAAGGAATTCTAAATTTTGTTTCAGACCTTTGATACAAGAGTTCAAACTTCCTTTAATTTTTCAGTTTGTCTCAGTAAACCTTCATGTGGAGTAGATGAGAGCTGGGTTTTAGAGTTCATTTGGTACTATAAGAAGGCTATCGGGTTTTTTTCTTAAAAATACATATATTTTATAACACTTATGAAGTACATCCTGTGTATCAAGTCTCGTTCCAATTGTCAAGGATAGCAGCAGCCTTGCATTTACACAGACAGCATTTTCATCATAGAAGTAAATAAATAAACTATGTGATATATTGGTGATAAGTTCTGTAATGAAAAATTAAAATGAAAAGGGAAGTAGAAAATAAGGAAGATCTCAGGGTTTGGGGAGAGGAGAGCAGGTGATTGTGAGTTTATGTAAAATATTCAGAAAAAGTGTAAAAGGGATGATTGAGTGAGTTGTGTGGGCATCTGGGAGCCGTGTTGTAGACATAAGGAAAAACCCACTCCAAAGCTCTGAGGTGAGAGCAGACTTGGTGTCCCTGTGGACCAGCGAGGAAGCCAGTAGAGCTGGAACAAAAACTAAAAAGAGTAGCAAATGGTGGAATTAGATTTTGGTGGGTTTTTTGAAGTGTGGTGGTGCTGAGCAGATCAGATTGGGTCTTTGTAGGCTTTTGTAAGGATTTGAGCATTTATTCTTACTAAGGTGGGAGGCTATAGAAGGAATTTGAACTGAAAATCCAAACTCTTGTTTTAACAGCCTCGCTCTTGTGGTGAATATAGACTGTGGAGCAGGCCCCTACTAGTGTGGAAGTCATCACATTATCCGGATATTAGAGAGTGTAGTGGGACTAGCATGGTGCCAGATGTGCTGATGGCCTGGATGTGAATATGACAGGAATGCAGGCATCCAGCAACCACTCAAGGCTATGATTTGAGCCACCTGGAGGGTGAGGAGGACCACAGGAGATGCGTGGAGATTTTTGTGAAGAAGGATAGGCTGGAAATGAGAACCTCTGTGGACCCTTGAATTTGAGATGCTGACTTGATGTGCAGGTGGCGATGTTCAGTGAGCACTGAGGTTCAGATAGACCAGCCTGGCAGTCAGGGTAGGAGCTACAGCTGCACATCTAAGTTTGGGGGTAACATAACACCATTTACCCACTAGACAAAGATAAGATCTCCCAAGAGTTTGAGCAGAGGTATAAAAAAGAATGTCCGTAGACTAAGCTCTGGCACCCACCAGGACTATGGTAAGTGATCAGAACCAGTAAAGGCAATTGACAAGCAGCAACACACAAAGTAGGAGGAAAAACAATAGCTCGGGGTCCTGGAGACCAAGTGACGATGCTGGGAGTGCTCAGCTGTTGCTGTGTGGTGAAATCAGATGGGGAAAACTTGTTTCAGACATAGGTTTATCATTCACCTGGAAAAGAGCAGATACCTTTTTTAAACCTCCTATTGCAGTTCTAAGGCAGCAGTAGCCTTAAAACTCATATGAACTTCCAGCTCCAGCTTTGCTTGCAAATCTGACACTTAAAATCATTTAGTCTGAATCCAAGTTGGCTTCTCTGTAAAAGGCAGATAAGAACGCTTGCCATTTAATATCTCCCTCAGGGATTATTGTGAAGACCAAATGATGTGTTACAGAAGCTCAAGTGGGCCATACAAGTGGAATGTTGTTTTAACATTATTTTTTATAAGTGATGATGGCTGTATTATCTTTTGCTTTATTAACAGAAGAGGACGTGATTGGCACATGTTGGGAAGTGGTAATTAGATGAAAGTGAATGTTTTCTAGAATGTATTTCCACTTATATGCCTAGCACTGAAAATACTACTTTAGGTTATCTAGCAGTAGCTCGCATGGAGGCATTACAATGTACTAAGGGTGTGATACACCCTTCATCTCACTGTTCCTTACTTTTTAGGCCTTCAATCAAGCAGGAGCAGGACCATACAGCGAGCTCGTGCTTTGCCAGACACCAGCATCTGCCCCTGACCCCATCTCCACTCTGTGTGTCCTGGAGGAAGAACCCCTCACTGCCTACCCTGACTCACCCTCTGTGTGCCTTGTCCTGAGCTGGGAAGAACCGTGCAATAATGGATCGGAAATCCTCGCTTACAACATTGATCTTGGAGACAGCAGCATTACTGTGGGCAATATCACCACTCATGCTGTGAAAGATCTCCTTCCAGAAACCACATACCGGTGAGTACAGCCCCCATACCACCACCAGAGCTATAAATACTTCAGATACAGATGGTCAAATCAGCGGATGCTAGCTGTTCTTATTTCATGTATTTAAGAGTGCTAAATGCAAATGGAGCTTAAAAACTTACAATGTTTTATGTTTAATGAGTCAGTTGCAAATCCACACCATTCCTGACCTCAAAGGAAGAACTCACCTCCCACTTTAATTCACCCCACCCCACCCCCGCGCTTGCGCGTGCACACGCGCACACACACATTCTGTTGATTACCTCTTTGTCTTTGTATATTTTCCTGGCAACTCATCTCACTCTCTGGGCACTCTCTGTCCTCACCCATGGATTTGCCCACATTTGAAGCAGCGTACATCCAGTTGCTGGTTTCTCCAAAGCGAATGAATTGTTATGAAGTATTTATGATAGAGATATGACTCCGGATTTCACAAGGGGCAGGAGAAAAGCAGATACATCACGTACCACCCCACAAAACTCAGTTAACGTCTTTATTCTGTCTCTCCCCCAGAGTTTCTTACCTGGGAGGTTGTCCATATTCTCTGACAACTGTTTCTTCTTGTGGCCTTCAAAATTTCAAATTATTTAGCTTTATCTCCAAGTTACCATAATCCATTCAAAACAAACGTTTTTCAAAACCATATCACTAGAAGTGCAGGAACCAGCTGCCTTGGTCATGCTCCCTAATTTCCCAAGGAGATGTGGGAGACTCAGTTCATAACTGTGTCTTTTGGCAAGTTACTTAAGTTCTCTGTGTCCCCGTTTATTGTGTGAAATGAGAACAAGATGACTTCCTTCACACACATGTTGTACGAGTAGAAACCAGCAGTGCATTATTGCATGTGCACAACAGGCATTCTAAGTTTAAGTGTCATCAAGATCCTCATCCAACGCAACTAGATTTTCCTTGGTGGGCAGATCAACTTGCTGCCCCAACGTGGGTTTATCATTTCATTTATTTTCTTTTGCCTGCAGTGTTTATTAATTCTGCAGTCTTATACCCAGAAGCTGAAGATTCAGCCAATGAACTGTAAACACCACAGTTCCATCTTGGTATATATCTGTGTCTTTCTCTCTTACTAGGTCTTTCTTTTTTATTAGTAATCATATATTTGTTAACTTTTTTAAACAATAAGAGTTTTTGGTTTTTTTTTTCTTATACACGCATTCTCTTAAGAAATTGTGACTCTCAAGTAATAATCTAAGCTAACAGGTGATTGTGATAGTACAGGGTGAAAAGAACATTATATAGGAAGACCTATGATTCTGAATGGTTAGAAATAGGACTTGAGGGCTAGTGATGTAACTCAGGGGTAGAGAGTTTGCCTAGCATGTACAAAGCCCTGGGTGTGATCCCTAGTATCTCCCCTCTCACCCCAGCAAAAGGAAAGAAAACAAGTATTTACATGGATAAAGAGGCAGAATAGGGACATTGTTTCTATTTTAGCTTCTATCAATCCCCAAAAATCAATCCCTTCTTCACTCCTTTAACCAAATGCTAAGTGCCTGTTATATCCAGAGTACAGAGTAATCAGAGGCTAAAGAAATCCAGAAATGACTAGACCCAGGCCTTGACTTCAGGGAATTTCCCTAGTATGGATACTGTTAAGAAAACCTGACCATGAGATCAGCCTCCTACAGGAAATGACCAAGGGAATGTCATCTCACAGCTGTTTCTGACAGACCAGATGTCCAGAGTATTATCTCACCTTGATCTCTCAGACCAGATGACACTGCTGCAGTTTCACAGGAAAGTTTTGTATCTGCTCTGATCCACACCCTCTACTACCCTAAAGAGAACTCAGATCCTCAGGTCAGTCTTCTGAATATTTATAAAGAAATTTATAAAGGGCCTCTTGGGTAAGGTGTTAGCCCAAAAATTTCCTTCATCCTGATACTGTACCTACCTTCAAGGTGGCTTAAATGATTGTGGAACTTAAAGATATGTAAAAAGATGACTCTGGAGGTACATTGACTTGGTTTATTAGTCAGTTTATGATCAAATGACTTCTAAAAAGTCCAGGGCTCAAGAGTACAAATGAGGGGCTGGGGATTTAGCTCAGTGGCAAAAGCGCCTGCCTGGCAAGTGCAAGGCTGTGAGTTCCGTTCCCGGTACCAGAGGAAAACCAAAAAAAAAAAAAAAAAGAGTACAAATGAAGAAAAGGTATTTGGAATCTTTGTTTAATAAGAGAGAGCTAAAATTATTAAATTGCTGAAATTATTAAAGAGATCTCCCATGTTAAGTGGTTGATTTTAAAATGTTATAAAGTACCTCACAGGATAATTTATTTTGGAGAAGATAAACAATGATGAAATTATTTAATAATGTAGGAACTATAGAATGCTTAAAGTTTAAAAAAATTCAAATGAAGTATTTGATGGGTTTAGTGTAAATATTTCAGTAGTAATATGCCAAGGCTAGTATAATGAGTTGAGTATAGAAAGACAGTTTAAATTGAGAGGACATAGGGGCTAGGGATTTAGCTCAGTGGCACAGCGCCTGCCTGGCAAGTGTGAGGTCATGAGTTCGGTTCCCAGTACAGGAAAAAAAAAACAACAAAAAAAAGAGAGGACATCATCTGTTAACTTTATAGAGCAGCTTGGAATATGCCTTTTTAGACAGATTGCATAGTTACATCATTTGTTCTCGGCCAAAACAATACGAACTTGCCGAAGTCTTTGCTGGCTAATCAATTAATTATAAATTGGATGTTGTATATTTTATTAAAAATAATATTTAAAGTCAACCTTTGTACAGCTTTAGGAATTTAGTCCAAAGTGGACACTGTATGGTAGAACTCTGATCAATGCACAGCCTTGAAATATTGTTTCAGAAACACAGTTGCAATAATTATACTGAAATTCAGAATGAGTATGTCAAGGAACTAAGGGTATAATTTTGGTCCAATTAACTTTTACTTCACCTTTTTCTGTCCCATAAATTGGAGAAAATACAAGTGAACAGATCGTGATGTTCTAGATAAAAATGTATAATGAAACATTTTAACAGGCCATGGACCTCTAGGGAAAGGACTTATTCCTTTTGATTTTTTTTTTTTAAACTTTCAGCAGTTACATATCATTCTCACATGGAGTGTATATCTCTTAGTTCGCCAGAAACCAAGAAATAGTTCTTGATTGTGCCGCTGTGTAGTAAGTCCACTGCTGTAGAACCAACTATAAGTGAATCCCTTGTTTCTTCACTGGTGCTTGCAGAACTCCCCACTGGCTTGCCTGAAATGATGGTGTTCTTTCAGAGGCATTAGTTTTAAATTAAGAACTCAATTTAAGGTTGAATTTGTGTTTTGGTGTGAAGAGAAAAAAAACATGTAAAAACAGAAACAGCTTTCCTTTATGTGCTTCCAGCCCAGTAGAGTCATGGACCTTGTGAGCAGACAAAGGGATGGTGTCACCTGTTGTCACCCTTCCTGGCCCTGACCTCAGCATCGCACAACAGGAGCAGTGTTTCAGCTTCTGTTCACCATGCAGCCCACTATATTTGTGAATAACTGCTTTTAGAATGTTTCCTTCATACTATGTCAGATCCTCTCTGTCCCCTTAATCAACTCAGCTGACCCTGAAACTTCCTGTGGAACAGTGATTGGGCAGCTTTGGCATTGCTCGGAGGCTTATTAAAATGTTGATTATCAAGCCCACCCCAGGACTACCTAATCAGAAATTTGAGCCCGGCATGGTGGTGCACTCCTATAATCCCAGCACTTGGGAGGCTGAGGCAGGAGGATCCTTGCGAGTTCAAGACCACCCTGGGCTACAAAGTGAGCTGAAGGCCAGCCTGAACTGCATAACAAGACCCTATCTCAAAAAGACAAAAAAAAAAAGAAAGAAATTTGAGGGATTTTGTGCGTGTAAATGTATAAAAAACACTGCCATACAGCAGTGATTGTTAAATGTCATTGTATATTAGTTGCTTGGAAAGTCCTTGTAAAATACTGCTGTCTGAGCCCCACTCCTCTAGACTGGTTTGGCGAGACCAAGGCAGGGTGTGTCATAATATCAGCTGTCTTACATAACTGCTCACCATGCAAACTGACTTCACTGGCATGGGTTTTCTGCACGCTCCTCTGCCATCTCCAGATAAGTTTCAGCTTCTTGATCACCTCTCTGTGGGTTGTGTTTAGACCTCCAGGTTAGAGAAGAATAGCACTGTCACCTCCCCTGTTCTCTACCCTGTGCAGTTAGTAAGGTTGCCTAAGATTACTTTTTTGGACAGTTTCATTGTATGTTCGATTTATATTAAGCAAGCAAACAACTAAGACTTAGATTTGTTTGTTATGCTCACTTTTGTAAAGTAAAAAGAGGATGAAAATAATGTTAGATTCCTCACTCTCTGGTATGCACTATGTTAAGCTATGGTAAGGGAATCATAAATCATTTCACCATAAAAAAGATGAGGTAGGTTTTATTAGGAGACACATGCTGAACAGTTCAGAAATTAACAGGCCAGAGGTAGCCATGACTAATCCCTCACTTCTTGTCTCCGTGGCGTTTGGCAAATTATTTAAGCCTACTGTGTGTCAATCCCCTAAAACGTAAAATGGGAAAACCAGTTTTAGCTACCTGGGAGGGTTGATG
Organism: Chinchilla lanigera; assembly: GCF_000276665.1. Taxonomy (NCBI): domain Eukaryota; kingdom Metazoa; phylum Chordata; class Mammalia; order Rodentia; family Chinchillidae; genus Chinchilla; species Chinchilla lanigera. The sequence goes on from NW_004955420.1 coordinate 2,397,215, forward strand.
TAGATGGGTGTTCAAAAGATTTCAGGTACCTCATCTCAGGCCTGACATATGCGCATTCAATAAATTATCTGTCCTTAATGTTTTTGGAGAACAAATGAGCTGGGGAGCAGGTGTGCTTGCTTATGGAAATCTGGCGTAATCCCTTAAGCAGTGGAAGACATAGAAGGTTTGCCCCTGAGGAAGTAAACCAAGTGTTAGAGAGGGGCAGGTGGCATCAGTGAGCCCAAGACTGGCTCACCGTACTCCCGCTCCCCCAAAACCTTCTCTTAGCACATCCTTCCCAGCATAGTTTGCTGTATTAAGGCTTCTTCCTCAGAAGGTGTCTGACGATGACTCTCTTAATTCTTCTGTTCTTAGTTAGATGATGGGAAGGTAGGCTGGAGTATGGTACTGGAAAAGTCCACCTTTGCTTCTTAGGCCTCCTCTAGCCTTCTGCCTGGGACCCTTTGCCTCAGTTTCCCCACTGTGTGTTCATGGTACCATGAGTGCTGGGGTGACTCATCATTATGAGGAAAGTCATCTTTCCCAGTTAAGGACAATTTGTTTTAAAAGTCATTCTCCTTTTAATATATTTAAGGTTGGAAATTTGAGTGTGTTTGTATACAAAGTGCATAGTAGAAGGCTATGATCTTCTGAAGCAGGAATGTAATCAGCATTTATATTAAGGTTTTTTTTTGTTTGTTTTTTGTTTTTTGTTTTTCTCCTGTACCGGGAACCGAACTCACGACCTTGCGCTTGCCAGGCAGGCGCTTTGCTGCTGAGCTAAATCCCCAGCCCCGCGGCATTTATATTAGCCAAATAGCTTAATGATGGATTTTCACAAAACTTATAAAGATATGCCTCTTAATTTGATTTACTTAATCAGTAGTATTTATATTGATGGATAGTTCAGACTCCTGGAAATATGGAGAGCTTTTTCACAGTAACCTGGCTAAGATACCATTTACTCAGGGTTACTTCCAAAATTGGAAAGCAAAGTTCTGTTCCTTTCTATTTAATTTGCAGCATTTAAGATTTCAAAAACTGATACAATGAAAGTTTCAAAAAAAATCTGTGGGTTCTATCTAAATGTGGAGATTTAAATATTACCTAAGGTAAAAAGAAGACTTGTCAAGTTTGGATTTGAGATAGATTTAATGAGTGGAACCTTTATTGTTCAGCAGGAATGAGTTTGTTTTAGCTTTCCAGTGTGATACCGAGAGACTTAATTGCTTATCTACAAAGGACCTGACCCAGCTTCCAGTATAACAGAACCTCCAAAAAGTGAAGCCCTTATAATGATGTTTTTCTCTACTACAGCAGAGATAATAAGTATTTGCCATATTCCAAACTATGAGGCATATTACTTGTCTAATTTTGTGTATTATGGATAAAGATAGTACACACATTTGTGTGAGGGCTTTCCTGTGAACACAATATTAATTTCTCTAGAGTAAATAACCTAAGAATGGAGTTGCTGGGTTGTATATGTTTAACTTTATGAGAACTATTTTCCAGTATAGTTATGCCACCTTTCATTCTTCACAAAATGTGAGAGTTCTTATTGCTCCTCATCCTCTGTAGATATATACAGAGAGAGAGAGGACGGGGGGGGGGGGGAAGAGAATTACATATGTATCTTATTGTGGTTTAACTTGGATTTTCATAGCTGTACAGTATATAGCTGTATTTATCATCTATCTATCCTCTTTGTTGTCTTTTCCAGCCTTCTGGCCATTTTTTAATCATGATGATTTCTTCCTGTTGAATTTTGAGAGGTCTTTATAGTTCTGAATACAAATCCTTTGGCAGGGGTTTAATTTACAGTAATTTTCCCAGTCTATACCTTACCCTTCATTCTTTTAACAGTGCTAAGTTTTTAATTTAATTTTATTGGTACTGGGAATTGAACTTAGGACCTTGTACTTGCCAGGCAGGCACTTATGCCACTGAGCTATATCCCTGGCCCAAATTTTTAATTTTAATAAGATCCAATTTTTCATTTTTTTCCTTTTATGTAAGATCCATGCTTTTCATGTCATATATAAAAACCATTAATTCAGGGCTGGGGATTTAGCTCAGCGGCACAGCACCTGCCTGGCAAGTGCAAGGTCATGAGTTTGAGTCCCTGTACCAGAAAAAAAAACAAAAACAAAACAAAAAAAAAATTTATTCAACACTAGGTAGTAAAAATTATCTCCTGTTTTGCTCTTAAAAGTTTTGTATTCTATAATTATCTCTGTGATCCACTTTGAACTACATTTTATATCAGGTGTGAAATTTAAGTTGAGGTTTATTATTTTTTCCTGTTGCTATCCAATTGCTCTAACACTGTTATTTGAAAAGACTATCATTTTTCCAGTGAGTGGTTTCGCACCTTTGTTGAAAATCAGTTGGCCACATTTGTGTAGGTCTGTTTCTGGAGATTCTGTTCTGTTGCATTGGTCTGTGTGTCTGTCTCTTTACTACCACCACACTGTCTTGATTACTGTAGCTCTATAGTAAGCCCTAAAATCAAGTAGTATAATTCTTCTAACTTTATACTTATTTTGCAAATACGTACTAGCTGCTTTAACTCTCTTGCCTTTTTGTGTAACTTTTTTCTTTTCTTGTTGGTGTATATTTGTACTACATAATAAATAATTCCTCGTGGAGAATTGGTACAATACATATTGCATCTTGATCCTTGACTTCCATCTTCTTCCCCTTCCCCCGCCCCAACGAAGTCAGTGTCTCTGTCTCTCTTTCCTGTCATGTATCTCTTATAAAAGAAAATAAAATAACATTTAGAATCAACTTGTTCTATCTCCCAAGATTTTGTTTTCTTTCCTGAATTGCAATATCTCTACAAATCAATATGGAGAGAGCTGGCTTTTTTACTGTGAGGAGTTTTCCATTGATGAACACTGTAGCTCTCTATTGGTACAAGTCTCTTTCCTGTTTTTGTCCTTCCTTTTCTTCTCCTTTACTTTTGCACTGGCTAGCTTTCCCAGTAAATGATGTTGGAGTGGTGAAAGTAGACATTATGCTTCTTGTTCCCTGTGTTACAGGGAAAGCATTTACGCTTTCACCATAAACATGATGTTAATTGTATTTTTGTAGGTACTCTTTTTCAGGTCAAAGAAGCTCTCTTCTAGTTTCCTGAGAATTTTTATCATAAATAGATTTTAGGTTTTATCAAATGCTTTTTCTTTATCAACTGATTTGAACATCTGGTTTTCCTTCTTTAGACTGGGATTGCCGAAAGCCTGAAGAATGAGAGAAGAGAGGGAAGGGGAAGAAAAGCCAAAGAGGGGCTCTCTCCCACCTCTGAACATTTGCAGATCTCTCTCTTTAGCTCTCCTTTGTCTCTCCCTAACTCCACACCCTCCCCTGCCCCAACCAGGGCTTTCCCGGAGCTCTGTGCCTGCACATCCGCTCCTGAATTGAGGCTTCATGAATCCAGGCTAAGGGGTAATGGAGGGAAAAATGGTAAATTCATTGCTGGTTTGGTGAAAATTCAAATTCTGCCTGCCAGCTCCTATTTACTTTTTAGCATTCTTAAATAGCTGCATCCTTTTGTCCAGATTCAATGGTTGTATTCTTTGGGGAAAGTGGGGTGGAATGTATGCATTCCGTCTAATGTAAAATTAACCCTTTTCCCTCCCCTAACAATATAAGGCATATTAGGTTGACCTGGTAACTTACAGAATCTTTTTAAAGAATTCAGGCCAATTGGAGGCTGTATAATGTCTTTCAGTATTATAATAATTAAGTGATTTTTTTATGTAGGTATCAACAGTGAAGGGTATAAGTGAGAAATGTAGAAAAATAAATTGGGAGGATATTTGAAGCTAAACTATTCCCAAAGAATTTCTCTCTAGCTATATGTCATGATAGCATGTTTTGAAACACCGTATTTTTAATCTAAATCAATTTTAACTATTGACACTTTCAAAACTATTGATACCACACCACTCAGTCAACTCAGTGAGATGTCTGTGTCTCTAGCAAGGGGTCCAGGGGGAGGTTTCCACAGATGGGCTGATAACAAGTCACAAGGAAATTAGGAGATGTAGACCTGTGAGTAGTCTTAACGTGGGTAAAGCTGTGGAAATATGTGTGAGGTTATTTGAGAAAACAGCAGTTTAGGGAATGCTCATATTGTATAGAAGAAAAGAAAGAGGACTAAGGAAGTCCTTTGGTCAGAGAAGGAGAGGAGAAGTGCCATATGAAGCTGTGCAGGCCACCGTATGCAGGCTTCAAGGACATGCAGTGGCTGCAGAGATGAGAATCCTAGAGGAGGATGGAGCAGTGCCATCCATCAACGTTTTGTTCAGTGATCATGGAGAGCTGTTTCAGTCAACTGGTTGGGAAGTAGGGGAACAAGAAAAATAGAAACAATATGCCCATTGCATATATAAAATAGTATTTTATACATACACTGTACCTCTTATCAGATGTTAAGTTCCTAGACCATAAAAGTGGTGTTCATATGTCTTTTCTACTCATAACACTGCACATAGTAAACACCACTTAAGACTTCTGCACAGCTGATTTTTGTACTCTGCTACTGGCAGTATCTGCTCACTTGGCCCTTGTCATGGACTTACCAAGTTGTTGGGTAATGCTGGCCAGTGGGAGAAGCTAAAATGTCCTGTTGAAGGCTTGTTGTCCTTTATATTTGACTCTAAAGGAGACTTATTTGTCCTCCTATTAAGTTTACTCTATAACTCACCTGCTTCAAAAATTAACTTTGAGACAGCTAAAGGGGGCCTAAAGCAAAATATAAAAGCATGTAGTTAGGGTGTCTTCCCTTAGTGCGTATCTTATTGTTGTTCCACTTAAAGCGCTAAAGATTATTTTATTAGTCAGATTTTTTAAAAATAGAGAGTACTATATACTCAGTCCTCTGAACTATCAACTTCGTTGTCTTAAGTAATTCTGCTTGTTTTTCGTTTTTATGTAGTATTGCTTTAGGGGCAAGTAATAAGTAGTCCCATTTAGTGTTTATTTCAAATGAAGAAGTGGTACTTCTTAAACATGCATTGTTTGTGTTTTTCTTTTTCCAGGATCAGGATTCAGGCTGTAAATGAAATTGGAGCTGGACCATTTAGTCAGTTCATTAAAGCAAAAACTCGGCCTTTACCACCCCTGCCTCCTAGGCTAGAATGTGCTGCAGCTGGGCCACAGAGCCTGAAGCTAAAATGGGGTGACAGTAACTCTAAGACACATGCTGCTGATGACATGGTATATACACTACAGCTGGAAGACCGAAACAAGAGGTACGCTGGGGCAAGAGTGCTTACAGCTTCTGCTGCTCTCTTATGGGGCAAAATCTCAACTGGTTCATCCTTATTTACTCCTTCTTACCCCAAGGCATTCTTTCTCTTTGTTCAAAGGAGGAAATTATGTATTTGACTCTTGCATTTTATACCCAAAGTTGTACCTTCCATTCTCCATTTAGAATTCCTAAACATTAAAAAAATCCTGATTTCTCTAGTGGGATACTACATGCATTTTTGCCTTCATAAAGCCAAATATTGGAGAGAAAATATCTAAAAAGAAAATAGCCAAATTCAAGTTTACACTTTGTGATAGCATTGTATCAGTCACGAGTGCAGAGAGAAATGACTCAGGAGGAGGTGTTACTTCTTTAAATATTCAGTAATCATCAGGACAAACATGTTTACCAACCTACAGTAGCTGTGGGTGATGTACAGATGAGATTGCACTCTGTAACTAGGGGCAATGCAGTATCAAATTAAACAAAACAAATAGGAGAGTTTTTTTTTTAACTCCATGCCCAGAAAACACTTGTGGCTATAGAAATCAAAGCCAGCCTTTTACATTGTATTTGTTTGACCTAACTGCATTTCCTCTGAAAATGACTGATCAGAAGATAGGCAACCAAACTACTTAAGAATAATCAGATGCTGAGGAAAAGTTAATAATAACAGAATGTTCTCTTACCAAAGGTCCTAATCAGAGAATCTGGCGGAGAGAATGGGAGAGTTGAAATGAAACCAAGGCAGCACAAACCAGTGCAGTGTGGGAGTATCTCCGCCATTTCCCCCATGCTGCGTAATACTCTCTTCCTTGACATGGGGTTCTAGTTCCCACAGAAACCCCCTTCCAATCTTGACCCCTTCTCTGTAGTCAGAAGCTTTGAGTAACTCTTTGCAGTAGGGTCCTGTGAGCTTTCCAAAGAGACCAAGGTCCAGAACTCCCCAGAGAGGCTGAGTCTGGCCCCCACTTGTGTAGCCAGTATGGAGCATCGAGCTCCCTAGAGAGAACGCTGTAATGACAGTGCAGAGAGCTGGACTGGCCTGAGAAACTCTGTGGCTCACTGGGGAAAGAGTGGAGAAACTGAGAAGCAACAGGCAAAATGTGCTCAGATGCCTTCTTTGTGCAGACTTGCTGGGTGGTAGGAAGCAGCACCCAGATGCTCCCTTGAGTTTCCCAGGACTTTCTAAGATGTGCTCACGGGGTGAGTGAGCAGTGAGACCTTCCCTCTAAAAAAACAAACAAAACTCCCAAAACAAAACAAGAGAAAGGAGGAACTGAAGATGTGGCACAGACAAGGCCTGGCATGAAAGAGGCCTGAAGACCTGTTGTCCTAAAGAGGAAACAAAAAAAGAAGTTCCAGGATTTAAAAAGTGAGAAGAAGACAGACAAGAAAGAAAGAGAGGTGGTACAGGAAAGAGGAGGAGGAGGATGACAAGTTTATTTCAGTTTTTTCCTTGCCTGTAAAGTATTTAACCCCCAGTACAACTCACTTCTTTGAAGGAAAAACTGAAATATCAGGTATGGCTATCTTTAGCACTTTTCTCATTCCTGAGACACAAGCCCAGCACCCACAGCTTAAAGGAGGAGAGTCTTACTTTGGCTCCCAGTGTCCAAAGTCTCAGACCTTACGTGGGTAGCTAGTTCTCAGGCAGGAGCAGCATGGTAGATGGGCCTGCAATGGAGGATGGTTCCTTACACCATGAGGGCCAGGGAGCAGAGAGACAAAGAGCTAACTCCGCCCAAGTCAGACCTCAGGCACCTGCCCCTAGCCAGACCTCCCAGCACCAATCAGCCTTAGCTCCTGCTGATCCATTTGCTTTCCAGAAGCCCTACTTCTGAGCCCATGAACGTTTTGGTGATCATTCTTGATCTAATCCAAAACAATGTGAGGAGTTTTTTGTTTTTTTTCATTTTTTGTTTTGTTTTGGGAGTTTTGTTTGTTTTTTTAGAGGGAAGGTCTCACTGTGTAGTTCAGGGGGGCCTTAAACTCATTGTGTTCCAGGCTGGCCTGGAACTCACAGTGATCCTCCTGCCTCAGCCTCCTGAGTGCCGAGATTTCAGGCATGTGCCACCACAACCAGCCAAAATTTGTTTTTAAATGGTACATTTTGTGTAGTTAACACACTACTGAATATATCTTTACATAGTCCTGTCCTCGTGGTACTTTTAATAGCCACTAGCTTTGCCTGGCACAGTGTTGTGGTTGTAAATTGTCATGGAAATTTAAGCAGGTTCTTGATGCTTCATAGCACAGAGTTATAGAAGGGTAGCTTGCTCATCTTCAGTAGTTTCTAATGCAGCTTATATTAAATAATTGTTCTCCAAATTGCAAAAGAAAAGTTGCAGCAATTTTGCTGACAGTCTGAATGTGTCTAGGTAAATACATTTTTTCTCAGTAAAAAGAAAAGAAGTGAAAAAAAAAATCCTGCTTAGAAAATCAAATTAGTAACTCATAAATAATCACAGAACATTAGTGTCACAGGAGAAAAGTGTTCAGGAGTTTGGAGGGGGCCGAAAACATTGAGCACAAAGGTCAGGAGAGGTTTCTTAATGAAGATGACATTTGGACTAGACTTTGAAGTACTTGTAAGACTCAGTAGTTTGATGATAGAAAACAAAACATGATTGTCCTTTGGGAAATCAGTTGTGGTATAGAGAGCACAGAGAAAGTAAGGCTTCTGTTGATAGGTCCGCTAGAGATTAAATTCATCCTCACCTGTGCACAAGACCACTCATCTGTTTATTGAGCACTTGTTAATAGGGTCACACATCCTTTGGCTGTGTTTTCAAGGGTCATTATTTTACTTGCAAGGAACTTCTTAAGCTACGTGGGCCAGCAAGAACAAGAATTATGAATTAATAGGAATTATGATAAATATATAAAGGTAGCATTTGGGGAGATTTTTAAATGAATCTTGACCATTTTTCCCAGGGCTTTGTCTTCCTTTGGTGGTAGAAAAAACCTTTTAGAGAATACTTTCTGGTTCTGCTATATCAGAAAGTATGAAAAACTGTTGAAGCTGGCCTCCCCACTCCCATGCTGTGCCTCAGCTGAACAGGAACGTTGAGGGGGCCGGCTCTGCACCCATCGGGGCTCCCCATTTTACTGCAGTCCTGTCCCATGTGGAACAGCCACCCCAGGGTGCCTGTCTGGAGAACTGTACAGGTGTGTGCTCCAATCCAAAGTTTTATGTGACACACAACAACTCCTAGGCACAGAACAAAAATTCCACAAACACTTGTCCCAATTAATGAGGATGCTACATGGGCTGTGTGAATATGCCAGGCAGAAAATAGCACAGAATCTAGCAAACGCTTTCCTCCAAAGAAAGCACCCATGTCTCCCCATGTTCATCACATCAGTGACTTACCTGAGTAAGTGGTGATTTAAGAAATCTGACCATTAGGAACAATATTTTTCTTAATTTTATTAGCTGGAGTCCAAATTTATCTTTTCTAAATTAGATTTGTCAGTGCACTCAGAAAGTTATTAAAGTGATGGGAACACAGAGCATAATAAATTCTCATTCTATTGGTGGAGTAATTTTCCTAGGATTTAATAGGATGAGGACAACCTAATTTTAGTTTGAAGGTGACCTTCCTTGTGTCTTAAAACTGAACTTTTCTAGTAATTTGTCCCTTGGCTCCAAACCTTTATGTTTGGATCTTGACTTATAAGGGTCATAGAGAAGCCACTTGATTTAGACCCTTCTGACCCATGTGATTGGTGTAGTTTTTACCAGCTGCAGTCTCTTCAGGCTCCTCTAGGCCTTGCACCTGGGTTCTCCACTGAATGGACAGTATTTTCCCAGCTGGCAGCTGTCTTCTTCAGGAAACCTGTTGCTAGATGAGTTTCTAGTTGAGGAATCCGGGGAAAGTACTCATGTTCTTTAGTGTACGTACATACTAGGTGCTTTAACTATCAATAGGTTCTTACTGTAGATGTGATAAAAATGTAATTTCTGCTTGTGGCCAAGGTGAGAACCAGAGACAGGGTTTTAGTTATGTTTTTCAATTTACTTTCTTACCTGTCAGCTCTCAGAATAACTTGTCATGAACGCGTCCCTAACCCAACATTGTGGGCATTTGAGAGAAGAGTGGCTGAGGTCTGAGTTGTATAGCTGTCCTTGCCAGCTATGAAAGCATTCTTAACTCTTGAAGCATTTTGCAACAAAAGTGCAGTGGAAATTAGTAAATCCAGGCTTGGTCATAATGAGAGTTGAGTCCGTTTGGCCTCCTAAATTGTGACTCAGTTTTGCCTTGTCCATGAAATGACATTAAATGGGACAGTGGTCTCTGAGGGTCTGCCTTTTTCACCTTAAAACCTCAGGTCTTTGTAAACCATCTGTGAAGTAAATCCTGTAGAAAAAGGTGACCTTTTAAAATGACTGGAACGTGTCATCTCTTTTTTGTGTGTTTTTAACTTCTGCAGTTCACATGTAAAAAAATAAGAAGAAAAGTACTAACTTCCTTTAAGAGTGATAGATAACTTAATGTCCAAACTCCCTGAAGTCTTGCGTTCTGATGTGCTGATAAATATTTATAAGCCTCTCAATCAAACAATGTGAACAGACTCAAGGATTTATAAATAATATTGGATCAAAATAAATTTATCAAAATTTATAAATAATATTGGATCAAAAATATTTTTAAGCTTTCTAAAAGAAATTTGTATGTATTGAGCACCTACAAAGAGACAAGCACCGAGATTATCAGTAGCATGGAGTTCTTGAATAAAAAGTGAAATGTTCTAGTGTGTCCCCCAATCCCCTCCAAGTTTGAGCCTATTTCATCTAAATAGAAGGGACCCTACAAGGCATCTTACCCAAACCATTGCCTCAAGACAGATATTTCTAGAATTCATTCAAATCCCCTGGACTTGCTATGCTAAAAGTACCCCCCCCAAGACATTTATTTCCCATGTATTCAGGTATTTGACCTGCAGTGTTTCCAATCCATATTTATGTAGAAACCTTAAAACCAGGCTCAATATTTAAAGGACTAAGTTTATACCTAGTGATTAGATTATGGTTATTCAATCAGCAATTTTTTCTTGAATTACTACTATGTGGCAGGCTATATGTGGTATGTGGCCTATCAATAAGAGCTATCTTGCTGAAGCAATGAATTAAGGTTAAATAAACAGTGAACAGACAGGACAAGAGATCTTATTTAATCTCAGCTGACGTACAAAAATTAGATTAGTTCGGCGTTACATTGATTAAGTCTATTATTCTTAACAGATCCAGCACAGAAGATCTAAATAGCTTTGGTTCTTGTGTTATGCAGGAAAAATATATGCCCAAAGTAAACATTTTCATAATGCCACATTAACCTGACACAGGCACTAGAATTACAGGATTGGCTCATGTGTCCTGAGATCGTAACGCTGTACCAGTGATTTTGAGGATGCATTTGTCTGCGTTACTGAAATGAAATGTTCCACTGCCCTCACAAAATAGGAGTTAGTGCTAGTCCTGACCTTCATGGGTCCATGTTCCCTGATAATTGTACACAGCACTGAAGCAGGAGAAACGTAAATTCCAGGAATTCATTTGTGGTTAATCTGTTGTTCGGGGGTAGTCAGAAAGCCCGTGTTTTTAAAGCCAGTCACCAGTGAAATTGGGCCAGGGGAGGAGGGAATTAATAGACTTGATAATGACCACTTGGTCTCCATTAACTCAGCCCTTACACTGGTGACAATTTCCCCTTCAGCCAACACAACTAGAGGGACACTGTGATGTTTACAGGCCTGTTGGCTTTTAGAGAGGACAGAAAACACCTGCATCTTCATGCCTTCAGAATACAAACTGGCAACTAATAAAAGTGGCCTGGATATTTGGGCCTGGAGGAAGGAGTAAACTTTCTCATCATGTGTTTATTGTAGAAAAAGTCCCACTTCCATTTCTGTAAGAGTATGTCCCTGAATTAAATGATAATAGATATAAACCAGCAGCTCAGGGTTCAGTTCCTATTCATTTCTTGCTCTTCTCTAGACTAGAACCATGGTCCACGTGATCATCTTTGTTGGATAAGCGGCATTTTTATATTACCTCCAACTTCAAGAAGGCAGCTGTGGTTCTAGAAAAAGATACAGACTCTCTGTTGTAATTTCCAGTCTGCTGCTGGATTTCTGGATGACTACAGAGATATCCCTTACCTTCTTTTTGCCCAAGTTTCCCTCTACAAAATACACATAGTGAATAATTAATGAGAGGAAAAAAAATTTGGAAATATTTTTACTACTTAGAAAAGGAACATAATTTGGCCTACAAAATAAAGAATATTGCTAGCTTAGTTAATTTTAGGCCAGAATGTGTAGGCATAGGCAGAGGTAAGTGGTAAGTGCAGTATCCAAGATCTTAATAAAAAAATTAAAAGAAGTTTTTTATTCCTTTACTCATTATAAACCATTCCCACCATTAGTAGCTATTAAGAGATTTTATTTCTTAGAACAAGAGTATAAAAATTCAGCCTATTAACCAAAAAGTATGACAGCCTAACCTCTCAGAAGTCAAAAAGGACAGTGTACAGCCAGGAACAGAGGGTAGGAAATGAACCAATTTTCTTACTAGGCTCTTTGGAAATAGCTCCTGCCACTTTAATAAGTAGACCATAAGGAGGGTTTCTCACCAATGTCAAAATCATTTTAGGAAGTGCACCTTGTGTGCCTCAGGTGTCCCAACATGGTGCCATCTGCTTCCATCTGCTTCTGCATAGAAATGGGAGGACTTCATGTTCTCAGCAGGGTGGAGGGCTGATGCTAACCATTCCTGTTTTGAACATTTTCCATTCCCACATGCCACTTGAGTAACACAAGAAACTTACACACACGCATACTCCATGAGCGCAGGGAAATGCAGAAAAACAAAAAAGAGCAAAGACAATGGCATGACCTTGTTAACGAATGTAGCCGTACCGAGCTTATGAACAGCTGCTGACTTGTGATATTGTGAAAGATGTTTTGAAAGGTGCCACTTACAGCCTTTTGTAGGCTATAGGCCATTTTAGGTCAGCAGATTAGATCATTTGGAGGAATTATTATTGATGAGCTGCAGTTAGCCTGTAGTGGGCCCAGGGATTATAAGACAGCATCAAAGTAGTAAACATGAAATCCTAAACACTGTCTTGTTTTTCACCTATAAATTGAATCTATCATCCATTGAAAACATTCTTAAATATTTCTTAAGAAAACAGATTATAAAAGTAATTTCTTTCTATATCATCATTTCCTCCTAACATGATTTAAGATAAAAACAATATTCTGAACTTCCATTACTTGCTCCTGAGTGCAAAAATGTCATCCTTCACAATATTAAAATATAAAACATTGAGATTAACGGTATAGCTTTCCCCCAAAATCTCCCAAAAATGATCAAAATCTGTTGTTTTTGCCTTCCTAGTATATGTTTAATAAGGAATCATACAGTTTACTTGCTTTTTTCTTTTATAAAAATTCCTACCAAGTGAGGAAAACAGTCATCAGTCCCTAGAATTGGAGGCCTGGAGAATTACCTGACTTGTTCAAGCTCACAGTGAAGGCAACAGTCTCTGCCTTCAGGCCAAGGTCTCTGGATGGCTTTGCATTGGTAGAACTCACACCCATAGCTTATGGCAAACTATGACAGAGGAGTAGACTAAACAGAGTTATTCGGTATTCACAGAAATGTAGAGTATTTTCAGCTATTTTAAAATAGGATTTATTGTTTAGAGCAGTTACAGTTTATAGCAAAATTGGGTGGGGAATGTAGAGATTTCCCGTGTACCTGCTCTCCCCCGACATGCATGCTCTCCCCGCCAGAGAGGTAACAGCAGCATCTCCACGTTAGTCACAGCTGATGTATTTTCACAGACACACCACTATCATACAGAATCTAGGGTTGCATTATGGTGCACTTTCAATTTTGTATGTTCTATGGGTTTGGACAAATGGATGGTGACATGTATTTACTGTTAGTCTCACACAGAGTAGTCTCATCACTCCAAGTGCAGAATATTGAAGGATTTCTAAATCATTTCTAACCTGGGAGGTTACCAACAGTAAGACCCATATGTGCGTGTTAATACTGAAGTGTTTTGTTTCAAGATATCACAGGCAAAGCTGAAGCAGGTTGGGAACAGCTACCAAGAATTCATGTGGAATGTAGGTTATTAACGATCTACTTAATTTTCTGTTTTCTGCATGTTTTTAAATACAGGAAAGTACTTCTCCCCATTTTTCCTCTCCCTGTGTAAAAGTATTGTGGAGCACAGTGGGCTACATGCAACCCTATTCCCATGTTTTTGGGCCCCAGCTTTGCCAGGACAGGGTGTGTGGGCTTCATAGCCATCATTTTTCTCTTCCACTGAAGAGAGCATCAAGGGATATAGTGAGAGGGATGCCGTTCTGGAGGTAGCCTCGGGCTTCTACAACTTGGAAAAACAGATAAATCATTCCGAAACCTTGGTGCTTTGCCATTAATAACAGTAGTGTCATTAACAATATTTACACAATATGAAAAACCATAGAATTTATTAAATATTTCACAAGTTCTAGGCATTGTGTAATGAGTTCTCCTTTCATTATTCCATTTAATTCTCACAAAGTGCATACTATTACACCTATTTTGTAAGCAGCGTGCCTTTTTAGAAAACCTGAGAACCAGGTTGGTCAGCTGAACTTCAGCCGTGTCTGCTAACTGCAGAGCTCACATTATTATTCACTGCTGTCGCTGAACCCCTCAAGAAAGGATGATAAGCCAGTGAGTAAGCACCTCAGTAGAACTCCCAAGTGTTCCCATGGGGATATTCATGGAATGACAATAAGAGCAAACACTGCATTTTTACTCCTTGGCCTTTAGAGCAGATTGGAAATTTGTTTGGGGGAAGGGCTGAATGTCTGCCAAGGCCGTACCAGATGCAGTAGAACATCACAAATCTAGATTGACCTGGGGCTGGGGATTTAGCTCAGTGGCACAGCACCTGGCTGGCGAGTGCAAGGTCATGAGTTTGACTCCCAGTGCTGGAAAAAAAACCAACTAGATTGACCTGTTCCTGCAGGGTCATAAACCAGTGGGCTTCAGAGCCAGAGTAGAGAACCATGAAGGTCCTCAGGGTGTGCTGGTCTGGCTCAGATCCCTAGAAGGTAATCTGTAGCACTTGGGCTACGGGGTTTGCAGCTGTTGAATAATGTAATGTCATTACTATGATATAGCAAGCTTTTTGCCCAGATTATTTGCATTTGTGCTCCCATTTTACAGATGTGAGAAACTGACACTTAGCATGGGCAAGTGATCTGGCACTAAGGGCAGCCTTGGCAGCAGCATAGAGCAAGGAGACAGCTAGAGGAGAGCAGCTGTGATTCTTGCTGACCCAAGGCAACCTCAGAAGACAGAGTACTGAGGGCTCTGTGGCCTCTGCCTGTGACTCCTTGTCCCGGGGCTGGGATGCATCAGGACGTGTGGGGCCTCAGACCGAGCTTGTGTGCTCCAAGCCTGAGGGGAAGGAATGGATCGAGACAGCTGTGCGGGTGCCACCTCCTCTGCATGACACAGCTTTGCACCAGGCTCTGAGTCCTTGGTTGCATGTAAAATGTGGAGTCTTCTTAGGACTTAATTTATATGTCTCAGGGTACCCTAAATTGATGGTCAAGACACCTTACTCTAAACCCTACTGCATTAATGCCAAACCTTTCAGATCTGTCAGTGATACAAACAGCCTGCTGTGGCACATGTGCCATAGGTTCACCGCCACTGCCCTAATGGCTAACATCTTCCCTTTAAAAAGGTCTAAGTATCTTTTCATGAAGTTACCATTCTCAGAGAGAGGAACCAGGGTTATGGCTCAGTGCTAGAGTGCACTCAAGGGCCTAGGTTTGATCCCCTAGTACTAGAAAAAAGAAAAAAAAGAAAAAAAGACATTCTGAGAACAAACCTTATGAATTAATCATCTATAAATTCTTCACTTCTGTTATACTGTAGCAATTTATCATCTAACCCAATTTCTTGAATAGATTTAGCAAAGAAAATTTGACCTTTAAAGGGATGTTAAAAGGTGGATTTGGTGATACCTGCCTGTCTGCAATCCCAGCACTCTGGGAGGCTGACTCAGAAGAATAAAAAGTTTGGGCCCAGCCTGGGCAACTTAGCAAGACCCTGCCCGCAACCCAAGAAAAAGAGAGCTAGGGATGTAGCTCAGTGTAAGAGCCTGGGTTTAATCTCCCAACACATAAATGAATGAGTGGATGAATGAATGGGCCAGGGATATGGTTCTCAAGGCCCCAGTGTGTGCACGTACACACACGCGCATGTACACAAGTTTAAAGCATGTTTTTAAAAAATTTGGACAGTCCTGAGAACCAGTTTTAACATGTTGTTTTGGTTTTTGTGGCAAAAAGTCTTATTTTCAGGGTTAAAAAATAGTCCAGTCTGGTAAATGCCTAAACCTAAACTGGTCTAGTCTAAAAGTTCTCACTTCTCTCCTAAGTTTGTAAACCTTTTTTCCATTCATTTATTACCTCTTGTCATCTGCTCATCTCAGATAATTAAACTTATGTCCAAACTTTTCTGAAAAATGTGAAGTCTTCAATCACTGTGGCTTAGGATATTTGGTATGTTCAATTCTATTACAGAAGGCTTCTGGCTTATTAATGAATTTTAAAATAGCCTTTAGAAAAACAGATCTAAGAGAAAAGAAAATTAAGTTGTTCTTTGTAGAACAAGTATTTAAATATTTTTGATCTCTCAGAGTGATTGTAGCCACAGGGGTATTAACCTACAGAGCACCCTGGAGTGGCCGCTGTGCATACTGTCATAAGTCATTGACCCTGATGACAGTTAAGATGAAAGAGGAAAAGTGTTCTTTCCGTGTTAGTTTGTGTAGTTTTATTATGCTTTGTTTGGTCCTTATTACTTGGCATTTGAGGAACACAGGGCAGCAGAAGTTACTGCCAGCGTGTACATTTTATGTTAAGGCCTACCTGAAAGACATTTAGGCTCAAAGACATTTCTCTCAGGCTGGCACTTCTTCATGAGTTGTCACATTTGATATTCCCCACATGTTCTGAGGAGGTGTTCCCACCCACACTTCCTGCAGGACTCAGCATGAGGGAGGATGACAGCCTCAAAGAAGCCCCCCAACTCGGTCTGAGGCCAGCATGGCAGCCTAGTTTGCAGGGCACCTCTTAACACCCAGCAAAAGGGAAATAACCTCCGTATTCACCAGTAGTGATGTCTTTTAGAAGATAGACTCCTAAATATCCCATTTTCTCAGCATTATAAAATGATAACTAATACCTAGTGACTATTACACGTCAGGATTAATCTAAGCATTTTTGTTAACCCACCTAACTGTACGATAGTTCTATGAGGTAGGTTCCATCCTTACCTTCCTGTACACGAGAAAACTGGCACAGAGAGGCTACAGAATTCACTGGTGTTTGAAACCCACAAAGCAGATTCTCATTTTAGAACCTGCATTTACTGAGAACTTATCCAATCTCCAGATCTCCGGAGAGGCAGGTAGAAGAAGCTGTTGTGACCCCTGAAAGTTTCTAAAAGTAAAAGCTTTGAAGCTATTAGATTTAAAGTGCCAAATTGGCTGTTACCCTAAGAAGAGCGTATTTTCACAAACCAAAATGGAGAGGTGAAATTTTATGAAGGGTTTTATGAGCTGACTCATACGCAAAGTTTAACTAATGTGTACATTTAATGAATTTCCTTGTTGAAGCATAAACTGAAATTAGAAGTGAGTGTGATAAATGATTTTTCTCTTATAAAAAAATAGTGATGGCTAGTGTTTCTTGTCTCTTTTATCCCATAATCTCATTCTTGCAGCATTTTCTGCTCCCATGTCTTTTTCTTTTTTTAACCTGAGAACGAGAATAAGAGGAACTCTAAAGTGAGAGAAGTATTAACTTTTAAATAGCATACAGACATGCTACATCTGTATTTAATGTCTGTGTGTGGCTCTTGCTGTGCCTCAGACTGGGATGAGGGGGAAGATTGTTAGAAGAAGACACTGAGCAACACCATCTTGCTGCATTACTTAGCTCCCTGACCATGGAAACTGTGTGTCCCTCAGGATGCAGGCCTGAAGAGGACAGGGTAAATCTGTTTCTCCAGATGACCTTTTGGAGTGGGAATAACACTGCTGATACTTGGCTGCACTGAATTGTTTTTTCCAAAACTCTTAGGACTCCTCGTGTCCGCATCCCCACACCCATTCACTTGAGAGAGAGCCTGTGCCAGTGATGGTGAACCTTTTAAAGCTTTCAACAATAACAAACAACCTGCTGCAGGGCATGCACCATAGGTTTGCTACCACTGGGCCACGCCCACCATATCCTTCCCTCTACTTACTGAGGGGAAGTACCTGATGAATTACACAACACAGCAATTAGTTGCCATCTATTTTAGCTATTCTCATACACAATTTGAGAACAAATTGTGTATTTGTTCTCCACCCTGAATTTTCATACATACTTTCTGTGGAGTAGGAGGTCAGACAAAACAGCAGTAGATTTTGTCAGAACAAGTAGACTATGACATCATTGCCAGAGTAGACAGCAGGTTAAATTAAGGACTGTCAGCAACGTGCTTATTCTAGAAAAGGCTAGAGGAAGAAAGAACTGCTCCTTT
The DNA here is from genome assembly GCF_000276665.1 of Chinchilla lanigera. Lineage (NCBI taxonomy): Eukaryota > Metazoa > Chordata > Mammalia > Rodentia > Chinchillidae > Chinchilla > Chinchilla lanigera. Next base: position 2,415,079 of record NW_004955420.1, read on the forward strand.
CTCTGTATTCTCAGTTCCTGTTGTTGGGAGCCCAGGCTGCCAGCTCCCACCTTACTCTCCTTGAGGGCCTTCAGCTACAAGGTGGCCTCCCAAGAGTGCCTCCCTCACCTGCACTGAAAGCGAGGGAGTAAATGACAAGCTGGCCTGCTTGGTGGTGAGATCTTCAAAACCTTCACTTGAGGCATTCAGCTTTCCTAGACAAAAAGATAGCATTTCTTATATTTTTAAGCAACTCTATCTTGGGGCATGAATAGTGCTCTAATGGAAAATTTTTAAATTTATCATTACTAGCATCCGTTTCCATGATGCTTTTTATAAATTGGGATGCAATTTTATAAGATTAATAGAACACGATGATACAAGAACAAAACAAGTTAAAGAAGCAAAATAGTCTAGAAACAGCAAGTTTTGAGCTATACCTATATTTGAAAGTTGTATGTCTGGTATTTGCTCAATTTAAATTACTTTGCAAAATTAAAGTACTGAATGTGCTTCAGTAAATTTCTTTGTGACTATGAATGCTACTGCCTACATATGTAATTGAATGTAGGCATAAATGTATGTTGGGCCTGTTTCAAAAGAAAACATTCTGAGTGTGGTGTGGCAGGAAAGCAATACTGTTCCTGGTAGTGTTCTCCAAACTGAAAAACGGAGCTTCGAGGCAGTAAGTGAAAGATGTAACACTTTCACTTCCTGAATCATGACCTCCCCTGGTGATATAATTAAGGGCAGTTATTCCACTTAGAGTTTGTAGCCCTGGTGAGACTGAGTTAATAAATAGCTGTTGGCCTCTAGCATTAGCAAGGAAATGTTCATTAAAGTGGTAATGTGTCAAGAGTACTAAACAGGTTGCCATGGTATTCGTGGGTTTCAGTCCGGACTCTGACTTTCCCTGAAATTAAAAACGCTTTACCTTCAGTAAAAAAATACTTCCTTTCATATTAAAACAGGCAGAATGTGAAATAGGTGACAGAACTAGGGCTCAGGAACTCAGCTGTCAAGGCTGTGAACACTTGGCCTGTGTATTTTAAAGTGAGTATTGACTCTGACAGGTTTGGGTTTTGTTTTTTTTTTTAAGGTTGTTTAATTTATTGGCATGTATCTATCTAGCCATCCGTCCAGGACTCTTGAGACACACAGCAGAGCTGCTGTTGTCCTTCAAATCCTGCCCACACACAGAATCAAGTAGCCTGTGGAGTTAGGTCTCATTCATCTTTAGATGCAGTACCTAACACACAGCAGATGTTCAAGGTCTGTTGCAAATTGAATGCATAAATTCTGTTTCCCCTTGGGCCAAATCAGCCCCAGAGTTAAACATTTTGAATTGTAACTCTGTCACTGTCCAACTTATAGTAGTATCTGAGACAGCAGCTTATCCTCAGCTGGTGCCAGAAGCACTAGAAATGAGGCTCAGTTGGCCTATGAAGGAACAACATAGTGTGGTTGGGTGTAACTCAGGTACTGGTTCTCAGACCATCCTTAGGCCAGCAGGATTTAGATCCTGAATCTACTAAAGATCCTGGATGACTTATAGGAAGTTAGGTTGTTTCCAACATCTTACAGTTAACTAGTGACAATAAAAAATACTAACAGTGGCATGTGTGCAATAGTCTTTCCTGTCCTCCAAGCCACTGAAGATGTATCTGCTGGGAACAAGTCCAAGGCCCTCTCATTGAAACAAGCTTGGAGAGTACCTGATCTCCACTCACAGTAGTCCTTCATGCAACTTCTTGCTTCTGCAGAGGCCAGGCTGTGGAGCAGGGCTGTTGAGTTTGCTGTGACCTAGAATGGTCTCTACTTTCAAGTAAAAGCACAAATTCTGGGTAATAGCAGAGAAAAGGGTACAAGTATGGACAGGCAAATCATAGGAATGGTAGGGGTTGAGGGAGAGTTTGTTTGAAGAAACTTGTAATTATTAGAGAACTTACTTAAAATATTACTAAAATAATGGGAGAGAATTCAGCTTTGATCCTAGGAGAAAAAAATTAAAAGAATTTCCTAAACCTCAGTTATTTGGAAAATTGGGGTAAAGAAGGCATCCTATTTCTCTTGTGCTTAGCTGGCATTGACTTCATTGCCTAATGTATAGTAGAAGGTAAGTTACCACTGCTATGTGTGTGTGTGTGCGTGTGTGTATAAAATCTGTATTTGATGATTGAGTTTTAGTAGTAAATAAAAAATTGAACAATTGATGTTTCTATAGTCTAGACCAGTGATGGCAAACCTACGGCATGTACCCCACAGTGAACTGTTTGTATTTTTGAAAGCTCTAAAAGGTTCGCTATCACTAGACCATAGCAAAAGGAACCTCATTCCAGTTTTCATATGTACTCAAATTTGTTTTTCTTTTAAATAAACATGCATTAGGTATTAATTTAACCATAACATAGCAACTGGTTGATTCAGACTGTATGGAAACCATTTATCTAGTTCGCCTAATCTGCTCCATTAGTTTGCATCGTAATTGATATGTTCTTATCATTAAGAGGAGCTCAGGTAGCTAATGGATTCTACTCTCTTCTTAGGTTTATTTCCATTTATAGAGGACCTAGCCACACTTACAAGGTCCAGAGACTGACGGAATTCACGTGCTACTCCTTCCGAATCCAGGCAGCCAGCGAGGCTGGGGAAGGGGCCTTCTCTGAAACCTACACCTTCAGCACAACCAAAAGTGTCCCCCCCACCATCAAAGGTTTGTAGGCTGGACTTCTTGTCTGCTCTCCTGTGAGAATAAGGAAATGTGGAGATGTAAAGTAGGGTGCTCAACTCTAACCTTAAATACTCTTGATAATTCTCATATCAGCATAAAAGAATCAAGTATATATGAATGCTCATTGCATTTCGCATGTAGTAGGGCATTGTCATCCCCACAAGTGATAGAGAAAGAAAAAGAACAGATCCAGGTGGCAGAGTTAGGATCAAAATGAGGGTCAATGCTTGGTCTTACAGTATTAGAACAGTTTGCTAGGGAAGGTTTGAGGCCCCTTCTTTTCCAAAGCCATTCAGAGGGGCAGAGGTGGGCATTCATCTTTGGATGATTTGAGTACCTAGTGATTAGGGCTGACTTGGGCAGCATCTCTGGGTCCAGCATTCTCACAGAGATGCCTTTGGAAAACTTCAGCAGCAACCTTAAGTACTTATCTTGAGGTGTATGAATGACTGCTTTCCTACTCTGCCCCTAATGAGATCAGGTACTGCAGACTACTACTTCTCTTAGGAGAGTGAACAAAAGCCACTCTCCCTGGACCCTTCATCCACCAGGTCTGCTCAGCTCTCATCCCTCTATTTCCAGCCACAGAGTTGTGTCTGACTGGCCAGCTGACCTGCAAGGCAAGGCAGACAGCAACAGGTGCTGGAGCATGCTCATGGAGCCCTAAGGCTGTGCCCCTCTCATCCATCATGGGTTTTATGGAGGTCCCCGCTCTTTAGAGGCAAGCAGCTCTTGTGACTTTATCCAGCTGCTGTTCAGAATGACCCTGAGGCTGATGAAAGGGGAGTGAGTGTAAAGTAAGGTGTGAAAAAGGTCCTTTATGTGTTTGGCCCCATAATTCCTTCCACATGGAGGAGCTGAGCAGCTACCACAGGACATTAGTCAGTTAGCTACCACAGGACATTAGCAGCTACCACAGGACATTAGCAGGGTGGGGGCCTCCAGTACAAGGATTAGGGTCTGGCTTGGCTTCTTCCAGAGCTAGTTTTGGTAAATGCCTTTGCCCTGCTTTTCTGCCCCTCAGATTCTTTGGCAGCTTCTTCTCTTCCTCTTCCATGTGACCCAGAAATTAGCACAGGTATGCATAGTGTGCCTGCTCCAGCAATGGGTCATCATGGCAATAAATGCCCTGCCCTTTTGGTGCAGCTTCATCTTTTAGCTCTAACAAAGACAGTTCCTGAACATGTGTGGTTGCTTGGTTTGTTAGTGCCAAGAAAAGGGTCCCACCTTTACCAGTTTTACCAACCTCAAGGATCTTTCTCATATTGAGAGGCACTAACTCTGCCTCTCAACATGATGTTTCTGGGTGAGAGATTCATTTATGAAAACCAGAACAGCAAATTGATAGCACTTGCATTTCACGGTACTTTTTACTTTAAAAGGGCATCTTTCCTACACTACCATATGATCAAGTTGTTTTTCCTGTCTTACATTCAGGAAATTATTGTCCTAAGCAAATGACTGTTTAGTCTGAGAAGATTTCTTATTTAGTTTTCTATAAATTGCTTGAAGTTTTAGACAAGTACTTCCATCATAAGCATTTTTTAAAACAGAAAACCTTTTTTTGCTGAAATGATATTGTATTGTCAAAATTGCAAGTAGAAACAACTACCTCCAAAGAATTAATTGCATGTAATTAGAAATTAAAATATAGTTGGGTTCATAGAGAAGTTACACATACTAGTTGAAAAAATAGAAAAATATCAGATGCTGAATTAAACTGTATAGATAACATACACTATGAAAAAACATTTTTAAATCCATAATATTTTAAGGGCTTGAGAGTGCGCTTAATTTTTAAGGTCTTTCAATGCTGCTATGTTGGGGATTTTATTCAAATGCCGCTTGCGCCTCAGACCTTCCTTAGATCTCACCCAGATGTGTCCTGTCCCTCCTATATGTTCTCTTTCTTTTTCTCCTGTACCTGGTGTTCTCTTTTCTCTTACATAGATCTTAACTTGCTTGAAAACAGTGTTTTATTTTCCTTTATTTCTGCATCCCCAAAGCACCTGTCACAGGACTTACACCATGGAAAGTGCTCAACAGCCAAAGAAAAAATAATGAAAATGCAGTCAAGCTAAGCAGTTATGAATGAGACTTCACAAGGGACTTGCCAAGGTGGCTTCCTGGTCCTGGAATAACTTCTCTGTGCCCGGAGGACAATCAGATGGGTTGCTAGGGGTGGGCAAGTCAACCTGTCGGGGCATATACATGCAGGCATAGTCTCACTCTCCCTGGATCCCTCGTGGCAGCACTAGAATATTTACTGCTAATGTGGTACTTTGAATTTTGAACTTAGATTTGTGGATTTGCATTTCAGCACCTCGAGTAACACAGTTAGAAGGGAATTCATGTGAAATTTTATGGGAGACAGTACCACCAATGAAAGGCGACCCTGTTAACTACATTCTACAGGTATTGGTTGGAAGAGAATCCGAGTACAAACAGGTAAGAACCAGTGTATATGGCAAGTGTGTGGCTTAGCAGAGTCAGTCTGGATCCTTGGCCTCTGCCCAAGCTGTGAATGATTCAGTAAGCCACATCTTGCTTAAAAATCAGTGGCTGAAATGACCAAATGTACCCATGACACAACTTATCAGGGTATACAATCCCTAATTTACACTACATTTTGTATGTAATGAGCTTAAGTGTTTAGTTCTCAAGCATAGCTTGTCTTGCAAAGTGTTTCATGTATTTGTATTTGATATTGAAAGTGATGTTTGCAGGTATCAAAGTCTGAATATAATTGACAACCAGAATGCCAGTGGTTTTGCTATAGATGGGAAGTGGCCTAACCAAACTACTGTACCAAAGAATAATGTCCTATGTCTGCCTTTTTCATTGAACTTATAATGGAAGAATAGGACATGAACTTTGGGCCCTTGAGTCCTGTGACTTGAGCTCTAGGTCACCCCTTGTCACCCTTCAGTGTGCATAGCAGTCACCTGGGAACTCTTATAGTGCAGATTCTGATTGAGATGGTTTGGAGTGGGGACTCAGACTCCTGGATAGACACTGATGTTTAATGGTCCAAGGACCATAATTTGAGTAGTAAATCTAAATAAGTCACACGAACAACCTATGTAAGAGAATATAATTTGCATATTTTAGCAAGTTTTAAAATTTCGTTTAACTATTTTTCATATTTCTTGTTGATTTATAATTCTCCAAAAGTCACTCATGGCTGTGAAGAATTCAGATACTTTGTAGGTTTTCATAAAGGTCTCTGGAGTTTAACAACTGTTTTGTGAATTTAGAATATAATACTGTTTATTTCATTAGGAAATAAGAATAAGAGGCCCATTCTTCACTTTTAGTTGTTTTATGTCTATTGAACTGATAAAGATGAACATAAATGTCTTCTGAAATGTTAACAAAATTTGTGACAGCTTCTTTTTTTATAGACTGAGGCTCCAGACACACAAAACAAGTAGAAAATAATTTCATTCAGAGTCTTTGTTAAATTGCCCATTTAGGTTTCTTGTATAAAAAGCTAATAAAAGAATTGTAAATGAAGAATACTTGCAAATAAAATGCATTTTGAAAGAGAAAATTTTGGAAATTTTGCCATACTTTGTTAATATGAAATGTCAGATAAAGTACTAAATTATCTTAAGCACACTTTGCAGAAGCTTTATCTGACATTTGCCAGTAGTGATTCATATCACTGAATGATGTCACCAAAGTTTCTACATTCCTGTTAAATATAAAGATACCATGCTTATCTTTCACTTTGCGAGCCCATTCTATAGACCAGTGGTGGCAAACCTTTTAGAGATGAGGGCCCACCCTACAACCCAGAACCTATTTATCACAAAGTGCCAGCACTGCAGTAAACCTGAACACTGAGGTTTTAGTTTAGAAAAACAACTCATATATTAACATCTTTTGTCTTAAAAGAAAAACGCGTGTCATAGATTCAACACCACTGCTATCGTAGTATATCCCATATCAAAGTAAACAGTTTCACATGTGTGAGTTCTTTCATCTTAAAAGAAAACTATGACTAAATTCAGGGTCTCAGCTCATATACAAATAATTCTCCCCACTACATTTTGTCATCTTTAATACCAGTAGCACTATCTCCTCCCATGGCAATATAAAAATGATTAAAATATAAGGTGTTAGGAAATTTCACAGCTTACCATTTAACAGTTAACAGTAATTTATTTCCCAATAGTAATTTATTGCATGATGCACATCATTTTATTTTTAAAACCTTACGTTCCACATTCAATGCTTTTCTACGAGTTTCTAGAAAAAAAAAAATCCAATTCTCAAAGCAGACTATTACACAGTGAAATATTCACAAAGGGCTACTACACAGTAAAAAAAGTAGTATTATTGGCTCGATGTCTATGCATGTCATATTTTGCCAAAGTAAAGGCATCCCTATTCAGTAATTTAGATTTTATTAGCAGATTAGCTATTTTGAATCCATTGTTTAATGTATATTTAGACCCATGTGTATATGAATACCAATATAATAATACACAGTTGTGTATATGCCGCAGAGTATTTTTCTTATAAGCAGTGATAAACAAGTGTTTCTTGGTGAATGCACCTGAAAACAGAGAACTTTGGGGTGGGCTCAGTAGAGGGCACTTAGCTTTCCTCACATGTCTGTGAGCTTCCCACACTTAACCAAGAAGTGAGTGAGGATTGTAGTACTGCATGACAAGTTCCAACAGACAGGGACACTTTGTGCTGATAGGGGGAGCTCCATATGTTTGTTGTTGTTTATTTTTGCCTCTTCCTATTCAAGTAGATACTAATTTGAGTACTTCTGTGAGTTGTTCTGGACATGAGACAGGGAATAAAGCTGATTTATATTATGTGTGCAGTGGCTAAACTAATTATGGATGAGGATAATTGGCAGTGGGCTTTGAATTCGTAGAGAGACAAAGCACGTGAAAATGAGGTAATCTCTTCTGTATGTCCACCACAGCAGAGCCGTGGGCTCTTGTAGTGCACAGCGTACACCTCAATTACAGCCTAACTAGACAGGATCCACTCATGTATGGGCTTGTGTTCCTGTCTTTTATTTTCCCAGGACTGACATGCAGACACTCAGCAAATGTTTCTTGCATACACAAAAGAGGCAGTTTCAAGGTAACGTTTCATTTATACCTGCAGTAGTGATATGAATAAACTTCAACACGGAATAAATAGAGCCACATTTATAACTCAGATAAAAAAAATTACTCATGATTGGGGAGTGTGCTTCTCCTGAAGCTTATTTTTGCAGGCAATGTTTTGCTTGAAGCCTTGACTTTAGTTTGCCTTGGTTCTGATTAGCTTTAATTTTTTTTAGTTAACATGGTGTAGGACAAGCAGCAGGTTTTCATAATTAAATCTACTAACTTAAACTGTGAAGTCCTTACTTAAAATTTCAGCTTGCATCAGAAGGCACATATATATCCATTTGACCTTTTCTACCATTTGATAAAAGTTCTAAGCACGAGTTTTGTTTGGAAGGTTAAACTTCTTTTCAGACAGTATAAATTGCAGAGCATTCTTGCAAAGGATGAAACTGTATGCATGTGATTGTTTTTTTGCATAGACAGTTTACTACATAAATAAATTTAAAAAAAATGATTCAGATTCATTTCCCCATTCATACAGTGATAATTTTTACAGCAGATAGTGGATATAAGCATTGAAGATGAGAAAAGGGTCCACAAACTGCAAGAAATTGTTTCCTATTGGCCCTCATTGCTCAGATGTGTTGCATTAAGAAGAAAACCTTTGACACATCTGAAAGTGCCACTTTTACTTCAGTGGTCTCTCTGTATAAATATGTTTTATCTTGCATAATTTTTAGAATATGAGATATATATTGATTTTTCATGGCATCACCAAAGGTACTATGAGGAAAGATCTTCTCTTAGCCAAACTATTTTAGTCTTAGTCTACAACACATCTGGGAACTCTCACGCATTTCAATAACTTTCAACTAGTAGACAGTGAGGATATTACTGTCTTACAGCATAATTTTTTAAATTTTTGCATGAATAAAGAAAGGGTTTTGAATTAATTCAAAATAAAAAATAATAGATCAAAAATGGAGGTCTACAAAAGCCATCGTTTATTTTACTGTTTGTTAATTGTTTTAGGTGTGTAGGTTCTATCCAGTGAAGGCAATAGCCCCTTATACCAGAGCAACTCCCCTTTATGCATCTACTTAGAATTTCATATAGAATGAATTTATATTCAATTGAATGAATTCCAGATGTAGAGCCTCTGCTTTACTGAGAAATCTTTGGGTGCTTTTTATTTTGAGGTGTACCTGGCATTGTCACTACTCTGAGAGTTTGTAGGCCCTTACATTGAAAAATACACACACCCTGAGAAGCAGTTTAGTAGTTCAGTAACAGCAGCCTGACCTGTCCTCTCTGGCTCAAGAATACAATTAGTTGCCTGTGCAACATTTACCCCTACCCAGAGGAGGCCTGCGGGTAGCAAATTTCCTCTTGGGTTGCTAGAGGACAAGTGAACCTCCCTGGTCATGTGATTAGAGAGTAATTAATTCCCCGCCTCTCTTATTGTAAAAATAGGGATAATAATCCTCTCATGTTACTGTGAGCATCACATCCATTCAGTTGTGGAGAAGGGTATAAATGATAACAAGGTGCAATGACATCTGCCTTTCCAGTTCTCGGGGGAGAGGTGATCTTAGTAGAGATACAAGCTTCTAGGAACCCACCCACCACCCTTCTCAGTGATCCTCCCCCAGAAGCTGTTATTTAAAGGATTTCTGCCTCTTAGCATGTTATTCTGTATTAAGGGTCATGGATCCTTCGTTTCAGTTATCTGAGTATTGCTTTACATCCTCCCAGTTGGAATAAACATGTCAAAATTATTTTTAAATATATTGTTCATCAAATCAAGAACAGAAATAGTCTTTGTAAAAATAGTGTTATATTTATACTTATTTACAATATTATGATTGGTGACTTCAATAAAGAAAATCTTAAATGGAACTCTGCCTTTTAAAATTGGGTTGAGGCAGGAGAAAAAACCCATAATGGTGCCTCTGTCATAATGAATGAAAACAGAAAGCTACAAGCCATGGCCAGCAGCACTGATGGACAGAGCTGCACAGTCCTGTGGAAAGTCACCCCCCTGGCAACACAGTTCTGAGCAGGCGTGATGACTGGCTGATGTCATGGCAGCATCAGCTCCTAAGTTTCATGAGGCCATAACTGCCCATAACACGCTGTGGACACCAGACCAGTGTCATTGGGGCTCTCTTTGATTGATTCCTGCAAATCCTATATGGTATAGACTCTAAGTTCCCTGGCACCAAGTGATTGTACTGAAGTATTACAGGTTTCCTTCCAGGGGGTCAGAGGAAGTACAATCCAGTAACAGTGTAGTGATAAATTGTATAATATTATATTATGCTGCCATTTCTTTGAGACATACAGTGTGCCAGACACTGTCCAGAGGGTTGTTGCACATTATCCTATTTAATCTGAACAATAATCCGTAGGACTTGGTTTGTCTTCATGAGGAGGTGTTGCATCTTGGAAGCATGGCACCTTCAAAGCACAGGGTTACAAAAATACTGAACTAATTTTCAGAAATTTTTGGTCTCAGGGTTATCTGGGGCTTTGGGATCCATAGTTCTGTTTTAAATATACATCAGATAGAGTTGCAAGTATAATATAGTGACAGAAGCTGGGTGTGGTGGTTCACTCCTATAATCCCAGGACTTGGGAGGCTGAGGCAGGAGGATCCTTGTGAGTTGGAGACCAACCTGGGCTACAAAGTGAGCTCAAGGCCAGCCTGAACTGCATATCAAGACCCTGTCTCAAAAAAAAAAACAAAAACAAAAATGACACAAATCATTTGTTTTCATTTAGATATGTAAAATACAATTGGCTGATCCTACAACTATCAACTCAGTTGCTTAAAACTCAGAAGAGACATTTTATTTCATTTGTAAAGCCCATCACCCTTACTTTCCTTCAACCTGAAAATTCTTAATGTGCTTCTTTGAAAAAAACATCACTTCCCTGCCATGAAATATGTGGCTCATGTGAATTTGCTGACATACGACATTATAATCAGACTAAGTTAGAAAAGCTGTGAAATGTACATGCTGACATCCTTAATGTAACTTTCAAAATTTGGGACATCTGGAAAACTATTAACATCTTTTCTTTGAGACCTATCTTAAACTATTTCAAACTGCTGAAATGAAGATGTTTCATGCAGTTTTTTTATGTCAGAAAAGAAATAAAATTTCAATATCTCATGAACAGTTATTAAAATAGCTTCACTGGAAGAGGCCAAGGAAAGAAACTGACATTGACTCCCTTCCTAATAGTGGATGGGATTCCATGCAAGACACTGCAAACGTGGTGTTGTTTACTCCTAGCAATTTTGAGAGTTGAGGTTTATCACACCATTTTTATAGGTGAGACTGTTAAGGCAGAGAATGGCTATTGTGAGTCTCCCTGCGTCGGACATAGAAGGCAGCTACAATCCAGCTCCAAATCCAGGGCTCTGTCCGTTATTCAGCCCTTCCAGCCATCCCTCAACTTGGTCTGCCTGACACACAGCTCCCCATCTGCCCTGTAAAGCAGTTGCTTCCGAATCTCCATAGTGGCTGCCTCATTTGCCTGTTACTGTTCCTCTCTGTTCCATTGGACAGTTGTCCATGCCCATGCCAGTGTCACCCTGTCTCATTTCTGTAGATTTCTACTGTGTCTTGAAAGCTTAAAACACCGCCCCCCCCCATACACTCTCTCTTCTTTAGGAGTGTCCTTTTTTTTTTTTTTTTTTTTTTGGTTTTTCTCCGGTACCAGGAATCAAACTCATGACCTTGCGCTTGCTAGGCAGGCGCTGTACACCCGAGCTAAATCCCCAGCCCCAGGAGTGTCCTTTTATGTCTGGATCTTAGACATATATTTCTTCTATGGTAATATATTTAAAACATTCTCAGGCTGTGGAACAGCATCATGAGGAATATGGAGTAATGAAAATGGTGTCACTCCCATGAAGGCTGCAAATATTTACACAAAAGCAAGTAGAAAATGTGGTATTCAGAATTTTAGATTTATGCTTAGGTGAGAATTAATTCAAAGTCTTCATAAACATTGTAGACTATTCTGAAATATGTTAGAAATGCTGTGTTTTCTATCAACACACTGAAAACTGTTTAATCATTGTTACTGAGTCCACTTTCTTCACTGATGGCTATGCCATACCTAAAATCTCTCTCTGCTGTCTGTGGTGGATATATATGTGTGTGTTAATGCTTCATGTACAAATTTACTGATTTCTGGCAGTTATCCTCTCTTTTCAAAAATGTGGAATAAGACAATCTAGTTGAGTATTTGGAGGTTCTAATTAGGTAACACTTCCTGGACATTAACTTTATCAAGCCGTTCTACTGGTTGCTGTGGAAATAGTAGAACACAATCCCACAATATATTTATCCTAAAGGTTAAAAAAAATATGTTAAGACTGTGTGGGCATTACTTGTGACAGATGAGAGCTATCCAGTTAAAGTAACAAGAATGGCTTTAAGTTTTTTTTGGTTTTTCTCCGGTACCGGGAACTGAACTCACGACCTTGCGCTTGCCAGGCAGGCGCTTTTGCCGCTGAGCTAAATCCCCAGCCCCTGGCTTTAAGTTTTTATAGGACTTGTTTTTAAGAAGTTTCTTTCCATTAGATATTCTGAGTTCTTTCACTAAGCTTTTTGCCTGATTTCAAGAAAAGAAGCATCCCTTTGCTTTCTGAATACATTTTGCAGAGCTCTGCACTCTGAGGACTTAGGGTTGAAAAGTTCCATCAAATTAATATATGATGTCTCCATTCAAAATGGTCTAAATCGGATTTCTGAGAAATTAATTATTCTTTTTGGCCAGCTTTCCTAAAAGGACATAGCTCTGCAAATTTTGAAAACTATAGAAATCTTTTAAATTGAGTGTCATTTTATTCACTTTCCAAAGGTCTTCTAAAACATATGTGGGGATAGGAGTCATCCTTTGATGGCAGAAATTAAGAGACCACATCACACAAACACTGCCAAAGTCTTTCCCTGGCATAGACTCAATCTGCACCTGACATCAGAAAGAAAAGGCAGTGTTTCCCTTACGGGGCAGAAGGACCCGGACTAGGGTGATCTGGAAGGTCTGTAGTGGAAAAATAGGAAGATGGTGAGGCTGTGTGGGCTGACAAGCAGAAGCCAAGAGTCCACACCTGGGGTCATCCCATCTTCATTAGATAGGCACTAGGGTGGGTGATAACAAAGGGGTGTCACTGACCAAGGAGCTGGTATAGACAATGGGGGCAGTTCCTATGGTGAGCTTCTCTGAGTTACAAATACGATCTCATCTGGGGTCTGTCAGTGTCCTTATTTGGTAAGGGATTTCAAGAAAATAACATCCTTCTTGAACGTGTTTATTCATCTCTAAAATGAAAGTCATTAGAAGGACTGAAATCAATGAAGTTGATCTATCTCCAGCATATTACTTTCACCAAACATTTTTCCCATGCGCTTTCTTATTTGGTCTGCAGTGCCCTGCAAGACTAGTGTTACTATCGGGTACTGTTACTGTTCGGAGGCTTATCACTGTTGCTTGCCTGAGTTCACAAACCAGGTAAGTGGCAGAACAAGAACTTCAGCTGGGAACTCCTTTTCAGTTTGTGGAGAGCCCACCCAGAGGCCTTATGAGACCAGGCCTGGTTCCCATAGACGAGAAAAACTGTAAAAGCTGTTGCCCTTTGATGAGTGTAAATAAACATTTCAAGAGTGCAGCCTCTAAAACAATTGATACAGGAGCTGCATCAGAAAACCTTGTGGCTGCTTGGGAATCACAGATAGTACAAAGCCCAGGTGGCACTTGTGGAGGGACGTGCTTTATCAAGAGTATATTGATGCTGGAAGAGATAAATCATTCCCTTTAAAAATAGCTTCCTAGAAAAGACTTCTTAGAAATACCTATTTGAGCATTTTAAGTTTAAGACGTTAATCTAAATTAGGAAAGTATAGAACATTAACAATTAAAACATCTCTTTTAAAGAAAAAAAATACATTGTGTTCCTGATATCTCAAACATATCAGAAAATAGGCTGTTTCATGTGGTACTGTATAGGCTGCATGTGGGTGGGACCCGTCACCATGACAAAGAGCTCATCTGAAAACATTCATTTAGATTCATCATTGGAGCAGTGAATGATAAGAAAGGAATGGTTTCCCAGTGCTGCAAAGGGTTCTTTTAGAGCTCTTTCCTTCTTGGGTACTCCAGTCTAACTGTTCGTGACTCTAGTTTCTGAGCCACAATTTGTAAAGAAACAGGTTGCTTGACAGGAGGATTATGCTTATAATCTTACAAAGGGAACAGCAAAAGCAATAGTAAATCTGGAAAAGTAAAAGTATACAGGACTGACTTTCTGGGACTTAGTCACTCAACAAAAGTATAGGAATTAAAAACACTTGAAGTCTGCTTTGTAAGGTTTTTTTTTTTCTGTCTTTTTGAGACCGGGTCTCCCTATGCAGTTCAGGCTGGCCTTGAGCTCAGTTTGTAGTCCAGGCTGGTCTTGAATTCACAATGATCCTCCTGCCTCAGCCTCCCAAGTGCTGGGATTACAGGCATGCACCACCATGCCTGGCTGCTTTATAAGGTTTGAAAAATAAAGGAGGAAAATCATAACAAAAAGGATAAATATCAGATAAACATTGAAAGTCAGGTCGCTTTCCAACCCTTAAGATCCTTTTGCTGTATTTCAATTTGTCCATCACTTGCTGCATGGCCAGGCTGCTGTTGTTCACTAATGGAATATCCTGCTTTGATAGAAGTCAGGCATTAAAAACATACAGAGATACTTGAGGATCCACACACCTCTGAATAGCTGGAAGCAGTGTTGAGTTTGTTGGAATTACTCTTTTGAATCCAGAGGACTTGTATTAATTTGAGCAAAATGTTTTAAGAGTATGCTTGGGGTTGTTTTTAAATTCTAATTAGTAATAATAATAGCTGATTATTTTATTTTGCAATTATTCCATACCAGACATGTTTAAGCAAATTTACAGGTACTAACTCAGGGCTAATCAGACAGAAATAGTTAATTTACTTCTTTTTTTACTCATCAGCAAAATCTCTTATTGATTTGGTTTTATTGCAACTAATTTTTCTGTCTCTATTCATCAAGTCTCATATAAACCATTAATCTCTATATGATTATCATTTCCTGTCAGTTTTCTAAGGGTCACTATTGCTGTGATGGGAGAACTTTGTGAGGCCTCCTTCCTCCAACCCTTTAGAGTCCTGTTAAAAGGGTGATAATTTCATGTCCCCATGATAATAAATCACTTGCTGGTTATATTAACGTTAACAAAGAGGAAGAAAAAAATCCCTGATGCTTGCAAGAAACGAGCACGGTCATACAATATGTGAAATAGTCAAGATAGGCTGCTAAATTGTTTAAATGTTAATGTGTCATAAATTGGATTCCATTAAAAAATTCATCAAGGAAACAATTAGACAAGCTACAAAACTGGGAAAAAGTATTCACAACATATATATTTGCAAGTTGGGTATGGTGGCACATGCCTGTAATCCCAGCACTCAGGAGGCTGAGGCAGGAGGATCATTGCAAGTTCAGGACCAGCCTAGGCTACAAAGTGAGCTCAAGGCCAGCCTGAACTGCATAGTGAGACCCTGTTTCAAAAATACAATATATATACTAAATATAACCTGTTATCTAAAGGACATGGCAGAAATAAATTTAGATGGCCAATTATGGTCATAATCTTGAATTTTATT